>NC_136063.1:144903232-145363232 GCF_964261635.1 Lissotriton helveticus | reverse complement strand
TGGCAGGCACCAGACAGCACTGCCGGCGGGGTGCCAGCTCGGTCACGAGACCGATAAAGAGAAAAGAGTGAGAGAAGAAAGGAGGAGAGAAAGGAGAAGGAAGAGAAGAGAGAAATGAAAGAAGGAAGAGACGAGACAAGGAAGAGAAGAGAGAAAGGAAAGAAGGAAGATAAGAGAGAAAGGAAAGAAGGAAGAGACGAGACAAGGAAGAGAAGAGAAGAGAGAAAGGAAAGAAGGAAGAGACGAGACAAGGAAGAGAAGAGAAGAGAGAAAGAAGAAGAGAGAAGGAAGAGAAGAGAGAAATGAAAGAAGGAAGAGACGAGACAAGGAAGAGAAGAGAGAAAGGAAAGAAGGAAGATAAGAGAGAAAGGAAAGAAGGAAGAGACGAGACAAGGAAGAGAAGAGAAGAGAGAAAGGAAAGAAGGAAGAGACGAGACAAGGAAGAGAAGAGAAGAGAGAAAGGAAAGAAGGAAGAGACGAGACAAGGAAGAGAAGAGAAGAGAGAAAGAAGAAGAGAGAAGGAAGAGAAGAGAGAAATGAAAGAAGGAAGAGACGAGACAAGGAAGAGAAGAGAGAAAGGAAAGAAGGAAGATAAGAGAGAAAGGAAAGAAGGAAGAGACGAGACAAGGAAGAGAAGAGAAGAGAGAAAGGAAAGAAGGAAGAGACGAGACAAGGAAGAGAAGAAGAGAGAAAGGAAAGAAGAGAAGATAAGAGAGAAAGGAAAGAAGGAAGATAAGAGAGAAAGGAAAGAAGGAAGATTAGAGAGAAAGGAAAGAAGGAAGATAAGAGAGAAAGGAAAGAAGGAAGAGACGAGACAAGGAAGAGAAGAGAAGAGAGAAAAGAAAGAAGGAAGATAAGAGAGAAAGGAAAGAAGGAAGATGAGAGAAAGGAAAGAAGGAAGAGGCGAGACAAGGAAGAGACAAGAGAAGGAAAAGGCGATAGAAGGAAGAGACGAGAAAAGGAAGAGGGGAGAGAAGGAAGAGACGAGAAAGGGGAGAAAAGGAAGAGTCGAGAAAAGGGAGAAAAGGAAGAGACGAGAAAGGGGAGAAAAGGAAGAGTCGAGACAAGGGAAAAAGGAAGAGACGAGAGAAGGGAGAAAAGGAAGAGACGAGAGAAGGGAGAAAAGGAAGAGACGAGAGAAGGGAGAAAAGGAGGAAGAGACGAGAGAAGGGAGAAAAGGAAGAGACGAGAGAAGGGAGAAAAGGAAGAGAAGAGGGATAAAAGGAAGAGACGAGAGAAGGGAGAGAAGGAAGAGACGAGAAAAGGGAGAGAACCTAGATAAATAGTGAGATACGTACGGCAAAGTGGATTCTGGAACTTGTAGTCTCGCTTTTCTCCTTTCAGCCCTGGGCTACAAGTCCCAGCATGCAGAGTGACACTGTGACAGCAGTTATAAGCCCAAGCATACAATGTGCTAGTAGCTCAAGATGCGACATATGGCACGTGGTCGCATACCACCATGCCTGGCATATCACCCCTGACACCTGCGCCCTCTGTACCAGCCAATGGGGCGGGGAGGGGGGATTCAGGTCTGCGGCAAATCTGCCCTGCGAATTACTTAACGATAAGGGGCGCAACAGTGACATGTTTTTTTTTATATAGTGTATGTTATGTAAGCCTGTGTCTTTGTAGCGCTGCGAAGGTGGTGTGTGACAAACTCTAAAACCGAGGATGCTCAGGCCGACACAATGTGGCATGTTATAGCCGCCATGAAGGCCGTAAGGAGCGGGGCACAGCACGCAAGTACTGCTCTAGCGCCTAGCAAGACTTAGCCCCGGAGACCTAGCGTGCCCGGCTCTGCGTTAGACATGGCATCCACGGGTGCCTGTCAACAATCACCTTTTTCACCTGGGAGTTGATAAATATGAACTTTTTGTGCGCAGTCGTTTATTGTTCGTTTCATTTGACATTTGCATTTAGCCAGGGCTTTAAGTGTGCCGGGTCCTGCCAGTGTTTCTAAAAAGCAGCTGCTCAGACGAGTTCTATCGGGCTCTCCATTTTTGCCCTCACCCTCGGTAAAATAAATATATCTTAGCAGCAGTTCCAACCTTCACTCACTGCCTTTGATGAAAGGTCAAAGAGACTCGTTATAGTTCTTTCACAATCTCATCATTTCAGAAATAAAACATTTTCAATATTATACACATTGAAGCAATAGTTGTTGCTTATTTATCTTATGCAACTAACAACCACTGACAAAACCAATAGGCCTCACCGACTTGTTAGATTATATATATGGATGCAACGACAGAAGCAGCAAAATACCAGTGGGACGGCACACTATGCTAAACACAGATTTTCAGCTTTAGTGTTTTTAAGTCACGCCCTTAATCACATCGTCCACACCCCTTTGGGAAACCCCAAGTTCTTTTATCCCACTTAAAGTCCTGCTTTTAGCCCTTTTCTAGTGTCCCAGCTTTTGCAGAAGTAGCAACCGAGGTCCAGGCAGGTAAAGTATGATGTCCAGGATCACACAATGTTTACACGCGGGGAATATGTGACCAACTCCGAGGATTCTGTAATGAAAAGACCACATCTCCTTCCCTAGCCCTCGCCTCCGCTCCACACCCTGTGGCTCGCCATGCTCCCAGACACTCCGGACGGACCCCTCTCTCAGGCCCGTCGCCTAGGTTACCAGCCTGGTGCTAGAAAGAAGGTTCAGCAACAGAACAACACGTCACACCCCTGAGATGCTTCCCAGCCAGTCAGCGCGAACTGTGGCAGAGATAGACTGCCAACACCAGAACCCACCCCCATTTAAAGGTAAACCCACACTCGGTCAGGCCTGATTCTGCCCCCTTCATCAGCAGTGCTGCTCACCTTTAGCAGAACATGACATGTCCGCCAGAAGCATCTTTTGAAAGGTGTCAGTCCTAGGTCTAGCTATCCTGGCAATCTTGCTGCGCGATGAAACACTAACAATCACCCCACCCTGTTCCACCATCGCAGCGGCCATGTTAAGTCCCATCAAAGCCGTGATGCTCCTTAAGAGATTTGCAGTTGCAAGAGGCAGGGGGTATTTCCTGACCTCTGGAAGTTTTGATCCAGACATGATCTCGGAGGAGACCTGTCAGAACCAATTATGTCTGTATTCACCCTGCAGCTTAACCCATGCCCCGTGAACATGGGTTGTATGTATGGGGCAGTGTCCAACCTGCCATACATTATAAGTATATTGCAAGTCACCGAGGAGGTATGTAAACATGCAGAGGAACAAGGTCAAAGGCTAAGTTTCTTTATAAGGTCACAGATCTGAGTGGCAGAGGGTGTTTTATTCCTTATAATACACTGTCACAATATCACCCTTCCTATAAGCCGCTTACATCCCTGGTATCTTGCGCTTTCATTTTTACTCCAGAAGAGAATACAAGCTGAATTTGTACTGCAAAATTAAGCACACCAAAGAGCAGTTTCTCTCTTCTTTGGTGTCAGTACTGCTTCTGAGACACACGAGTTTAGTTGGCACATGTCAGTGTCAGGCTATGTTTTTACTCAGAGTTAATGCTGCATGAAGCTTTGTCTCAAGCTTTGGCCTCACAAGTCAGTGGCTTGGGTTAAGAACTAGTTGTGGTATGTACCCCTGCATGTTCCAGAGTTTGTCCAATTGCTTATGGTGCATAAATGCTTTGTGCAGTTGCACAAGGTGGTGATTTCCTTAGAAAGGCTGAAATACACCAACCAAATGTTAACAACTGACAAAGAAAAACAACAAAAAACAATTGGTGAGATGCCTGAATTATTCTCGGCAAACACCATGTGGAGAGAACGTCCATTTATCTTGAATAATCCTAATAGCCCATAAGGGGCTTTACTGCAATCTGGTTCCACCCTCGCTGACACAAAAGATATGCATGGTCAGACTTTTGTAAAAAACGTACACAGTATTTGATAGCTTCTATGGAGTTCCTCTAGAAAAACTATCTACACACAAGTCCAAATGTGGCTAGTAAATGATATCCCTTGTCCTTCGCCTGCACCAATCTACTTTCAAAAAGTTCAGGTGAAGTGAAGCCAGCGCCTGCCGCTGCAGATGCAACTCACCCCGCACAACCTTCAAATAGGTCCACAGAAAAACATTTCGGTTTTTCAGCCAACTTTTTCACATGCCCTTAATCAGGGTTACCAGCAACTGGCCTCGTTTCTCTCCTCCTCTTATCACTTCTAGGCACACATCAGCTTTTTCAAACCCTCCCTCTGTATGTTTGCGCTCTATGTCACGAGTATATCTTTATGTTTCAGAGAAGTCACTCTTAATTGTCGGGAAGCCCTGATGAAGGGCCATGTTTGGCTTGAAACACGTGTACTGGCAGGCAAGATGAGAACCCATTACTATTGAGGAAGCTAGGAGATGTTTTTAATGAAGCAGAAATATATTACTAATAAAAGGAACTTTTGTCACAAACTTTTGTGCAACAGGTACCTCCTTTGAAGGAAGTATAAGTGGGGGTCAGCAGTTTAAAGCTATAGCATTTTTCGGCTTGGTGGTTCACTCCATGTGGATCAGTGGTTCAGACACCTACTGTTGTACGCTGGCACTATGAAAACAAATACTAGTTTGCGTGAACGTTTTTCGGGAGACGTGGAAGCTTCCTTTCTAATGCCAGAGAATATTTGTGCACCCAGGTAGGCAGAGAGTATCAGAGAAACCCAATTCATGCACCACAGAAAGTGGAACAGTGCAAAATGTAGCCTCATAAATGGTAGTTGTTCACATTGACAATCTGTCAGTCTGAGGAGGATTCCATGAGACGAAAACAGGTTTTTTTTTGGGGGGGGGGGGGGGGGGGGAGTGTCCTGCATTGGCAAACCAATACAATTTGGTGAACATCCACCAACTGAGGCGGTTTCGGGTTTTTATCAAGAGTCTGAAGGTGGTTACCACCCTGAAAGTTTGCAAATGTACTAACCACCAAGGAAGGAGAAAAGGGGTGTAAAGTACACAGCCATAATGTACGGGCTGCAAGTGCACTCTTGTATCCTCGTGCTGCAGGCATTAATGTGCTCTTGATGCATTCCTTTGCGAGGACTCTGCTACACCTTGGATTACTCAAGGATGTTTGCGACTTCTGAGGATATCTTGGAATTCTTTTATAATTCCCAAAAAAAGTCAGAAATTTACACCAGACTTGGAAGTGATCTTACGAGGGTTCATTTACAACAATTTTCACATCACGTTTGTGAATCGGGACTTCAGTAACATTAGATGTGCTTGTACCGTGGCCTACTACCCTGACGAATCGCCCGGCTCTGTAGGAAACGATGGCCGAGCCACACCCGCACGGATGGTTTTCACTGTGGAGTAAAGCACCGCGCCTTTAATCCCTTCCAGAAAATGTTCGCTTGGACTCGAGGCAGAGAGCCCTCAGGCAGAGGATGCCAATGGAAGGAGCAGCCTCTGCACGGCGTACGCTTCGGCCAGGCCAACCTCGCCAAACGGGATCGCCCGGAGTCCCTAGGCGAGGATCCAAGACGATGGCCAAGTGAAGACTTCTAAGAATTTAGCTCGAAGAAACTTTGGCCCAGAATCAAAGGAAGCAGTGGCCAGTGTAAACAGAAAGGAACACTCAAAGTGTGGCCTGAGGAAGGACTCCTGCTGCAGTGCTGGGTAGGACGTGTTACAGACTAAAGGAAGGCACCACTAGTGCACAATTTGGAGGGGGAGACATTCTAGCAAAAACAACAAATGCCTTAATACATTATTTGTTCACTTTAATTATCTCCTATCCACAACATCTCATAGTCGTGCGCTATAATTTTCTTAAAGAATTTAAAAAAAAAAAGAAATGAAAGTGAACGAGAGTATGAGAAGTTGGAGTCAGGAGAGAATTGTGGTGAAGAAATGAGGTATTTGCTGATTTTACTATGGTATTGCAAGGAAGGCCGGGGTATGCTGCATGTACGTAACCTTGCGGACGGTAACTGGGTGAAAAGGGAAAAAAGCAAAAGAGGAAAATTTGCTCAAGTGTTTTCAGAACATCCTTAAAAGCTTGTAGTGAAACGGTGGTGAAAGTTCAAAGCAATAATATAATTTGCACAAGCCTACGCCACCAATTGAACTGTTCAGCGGCTAAAATGAGGAATAACCTAGTCAAATTACCACCGGGGAGAGTCTGCATCTTCAGAGGTTTCTTTATTAGAACTCACTGGCTGATCAAGTTCCAGATCAGTAGAAGAGTTACAGTGAGATCTTGCGGTACTGTGAGCAATGCAGCGAAATAGTGAAAAGACCACAGGTGTGATATAGACCTATCTAATTAGTCTAATAAATGGGATATTATGAGCCACACTTATTCCACGCTATGTAGACTCCACCAACCATCCCAGCTGTAGTGACGAGACGGCTGACCCAGAATGGATGCCTTCCTCTGCACAATACGAGTCTAGGATTCCATACAGTATTCTAACCATGGCAGCTTATTTCTCCACATGATTTATTTGATCATGTTTTAAATATTCAGTTGTCGTGACAAGCTGGCGTATGCCTCCCCAGGGCCCGAAGAGCAGCGGTCTGCGGCGCCAAACAAGGAGAGGACCTGGACACAGATTTGAACTTGGCACATTTGAAATCCTCATTGTGAGAAGTTGGCCTGATATATAATGTTCACTATTCTAGTGAGCACTTTGTATCAGTCCAAACAACCCTTATTGATGATTGGTTGTAAGTCAACCTTATAGACCAGCTATCCTAGTAGCATGGATACGAGCAGTCTAAGGCTAAGACTCTAGAGGGCGTGTTAAGCCAGCTGTTTTACCGTCACATATACCCCTTGAACACCAAGTGAAAGGACACCACACAAGTTGTTATGAAAATAAAGGATATTTATTTATAACAAGTCTACCCTGAACTCTTTGAGTCAGGGAGCTAAGCACAATACAAAACTCTTAAGAAAATACTTTAAGTCGCACAATTTACACAAATGCCCTAGGGGCACGAAAAACCATATATTACAAAAGTGGAATGCGAATTACTAGCAGGTAAGTAACTATTCTCATAGACTTAGGAATCGCTTGGCCTACAATTCTAAACACTTGGATTAGATGCAGGAGGCCTGTGGACGTCGTGTGCAGAGTGGGAACTCTCACGCGTAAGGCGGGAAAAAGCCTATGGAGGCTAGCAGTTGCAAAGTTACTGTTCTCAGGCGAACCAGACTAGGTGGGTTGAAAACAAGAGTGGATCCGAACACTTAGAGTGTTGGACTATGCTGGAGCACCGGAGTACTCGGTTTACCTAGCCCAGGAGCTGCGGCTACATAGGGTTGAAGTTACGTCGGAAACCCTCGTTGAAGAACCAGGAGCCTGAAGAAAGAGTTGCTGGCAGGCGGCCAGTGAAGAAAGTTCGTGGTGATCCAAGCCTGGATCAGGGAAGAAGAAGACCTGAAAGCAGAGGGGACCAAGTTCTGAATCACTAGCCAGTGATTTAGGTGGGCACCAGAGTGGCACCGGACGAAGTCAGCTCAACCAGGTGAGTGGGCGCTGCTGGGCTCTGCAGTCTCTCGGACCAGGAGGCGTTGTCGGCGACAAGGATGGAGGTGCGAGCTGTCCCACGAAGGTATCTGCTGCTGACGTCGCTGGACCCAGGATTGGGCAACAAGTCTTGGCAAATGCAAGGCCCACGCGGTGGACCTAAAATGGCGTCTTGAGTGGACCAGGAGGGTCCAGGGTGCTCCTCTGTTGGAGGGGAGCAAGGGCTAGTCTGGAGCAACCAGACCAGCAGTGTTTGTCGTCGTGGAGCGTCGTGAGAGGGCCACTAGCCAACGGGCAAGCGACCTGGACAACGCGGTGAGCAGCAAAGAGCAGAAGGGCCCCACGCAGATCTCGTGGATGCAGGGGGGCTGAACTTCAGTGCTTGTCTCTGAAACATAGAGGCGGGGAGCATTTAAACAGAGCAGCCAGAACGACGAGTACATCGCCTGTGCAGGAAGAGACACACATATCAAGCAGAGAAACACTCCGGGGATAAAGCAAGGCCACATCAGCTGGGTCGAGTGCACGTTTGAAAGTAAAAAAATCGAGTTTAAAAACGAAGAGGCGGTCGGCTAAAAGCTAAACGCTGTCGGGGAGAGATTTATATCATCCATGTACCGGCAGCTTATTAGCTTAAACCGCGAACTTGATATAAACCAGGATTAGAAATATTAGAAGGAAACCAGAGTTAACATGAAGAAGACTCCCGGCCTCAGATGACCTTTAACCCGAGATGGATTACGAATAGCCCTAGTCCTGAAGAGGCCAGAATTGATTGGCTGAAAGGCGTCGACTTGAAAGAGACACCAGATAAAACATTTTTTTTTTGATTAGTTTAAATAATTTGTTTGGGGACTTAAAAAGATACTGGGTTTGAATAATACATACCTGTTGTTCCCTCACAGAAGTCTGTTTGATCTCTATAGGAATGTCGGGTTTATTTTTCTAGTGAGACATCCTAATTTTGAAACAAAGGGCTTTTCTGGTATATATATAAAGAATATATGTATATACAAATGTGTTTGAAATTGAAAATATAATATAAAAAATCCTTTCATTTGATAAAATAAAAAATCATTCAGTAAAATTCTAAGGCGTGTGTTGGTTTATGACGAGACATGAGATTGTATGAAAAATATAAAAAAAAAAATATATATATAAATTGTGGTCACAGTAATATAATACTAAATAGGGGATATTTTATCCTTATCTCCCATTATTACAAACAAGAATATAAACCATAGAACCAGGGTACCAGTTTCTTATCATTTGGAACTTCGGTGCTGGAGCTGCTCAGGGTCGGGGCTTCTCTTACCCCAAAGCACTCGGTCGAGGGTCACTCGGGAGTCGTGCTGGTCAAGCGTCGTGCAGTCTTGGAAGATGGCCGGTCCCTCGAGGTCTCGTCACACCCACGGATCACAGCTGGGCTGATGATGTAGGTAGAGGTCAGAGGTGCCAGGGAAGCCGGTTCTCGTCGTGCTGGGCAGTCTTGATCCGGAGGAGAGACTTACAGCAGACCGCGATGCTTGGATGGTGCCTGCTGCTGCAGGGTGACTACTCCTTAGTCACAAGGGAGAAAATCTTAGGAAGAGTCTTGAGTTCCTCTCGTAGAAAGTCGGTTCAGGATTCAAAGATTGATCTGATTTGGAAGGGGGCCTGCTCCTACCTTTATCCTGCAAAAGGGGGCTGGCACGCGACTAAGTCCTGCCCTATGGGTGGGACTAGGAGGGGGGTGGTTACACCCCTCTCCTTTGGCGGGCTTTCCCCAGATCAGGGGCTGGAGTGCCCCTGGAACTGGTTCAAGCCGGCCTATGCACAGTGAGCACCGGGGTGCCACTTGCAGTCACCTTCCTCCAAAGCCCTGCCTACCTAGAATACAAAAAACCCTGTCTGGGACGGTGCTGGCACCGCCCCTGGCAGGAAACCCTTTGTCCTTGCCTCCTGCACTGGGAGGACTCCCAGCAGCAGGAGGGCAGACTTGTGTCTCGGTGGCAGCATCCATCTTGTGGAGCTGAGGCTATGTCTGACTTTAATCGGGGTTACAGGTTACATACATGTCGTGTCCCTCTAGAAGGGTGGAATGCTAACCCCGTCGCCAGAATTGGCGAGGGGTTAGTATTCCAATTCGTATGACACCTTACTCGACATGTTTTGATAAAGCGATACCAGAGTTGGCATATAACCGCGAGGATTATAATGCACTTAAGAGTATATGGTATGCGTTATCATGGAACAGCTATTAGGACTTGGTTCCGCAAGCTGCAAACTGGCTCAGCTCATGCCAGAGCACCATCTCACATTATTCCAAGCACTCTGCCTTCAGGATTGATAAGGCCTGCCAAAGGAGTGACTGATCGGAATATATGTGTCCATTTTTAGGGTTAGATATAGGAATACTATATCTAAAGCAAGGGGTGTTTACACCACCTTGCCCCAGCTGTCGTGCAGCCAGTTGTGTCAGATTTGGATGGCCAGCCAGGGGTGGCATAATACATGCTGCAGCCCCTGGTAGGCCCTGGGTACACCTATGCCCTGGGTACCTAAGGTACACTGTATAGGGACTGATAAGGTGACTCAGTATCCAATTAGATATGTACCTAAGGTACATGGAATCCATTTTACAGAGAGAGCAGTGGGCCTGGGGTCCTAGATAGCAGGGCCCCAGGTCAACTAAGTCAGAAAACCAGCAAAACACCAGGCAAAAAGTTGGGGGCAACCATAGTCAGGGATCTACCTTCCTACATAACCCCCCCCAAACGAAAGGAGATAAGGCTATCCTTGACAGGTAAGCCTATATTGCCTAAGTGGCCATATAAGGAAGTACCAGCACTGGCATGGTTACCCCCTATCTCATGGTCCACTAAGCAATCCCTCACCCTAAGGGTGTCTGAGGGTCTCCACCATAGGGAATCTCTACCTGTGGTGTGTTTTGGCAAAGTACAAGGCTGGTGCTGAGATGGAGTACTGAAGTGAGGCTCCACTAATTTTGGGCTCAGCTTCCTCCAATCACTATCCACCATTGAGGCCTTTCTTTCCAAGACTGAGTTGTGTTGAGCTCTCAGGGTCAACCTCTGGCTACCTACAGCTGGAGGTTGGGCCCCTCTGTTTGGCTTACTGGAGGGACAGGTCAGGTTTGGGGCCCTTAGGTCCCAGGTTTGGCTGTGCCCAACAGTGTCCATCTGTGGGAGGTCCATAACTAGATTTAAGGGGGATCCCTCAGGAGTTGGTTTTATTTTCACTTGGCTAGGACTACTACCTTCAGTGCCCTTAATCTGCTGATTGGGGGGTTCTTTTGGACAGGGGGCCCTTTGGGGTCCAACACTGGCCTCCCCGACCTCTACAGCCCTGGGCTGACTGAGGCAGGGTAGAGAGGGGCAGGTTACCTGCTCCAGACTGGGTCCCACCTTGGAAGGGTCCACTGACATCAGGGGCTCTGCCAGGCTAGTCCTGACTACCTCTGGGGCAGTTCCTTCACAAGGGGTCAGATCAGTTCCCTGAGGAGGCTGATCCTTTCCTAGAGTCTGGTGGGAGGGAGATTTCTCTTCCTCCTCAATACTCTCTGTCTGAGTGGAGTGATCCATAGTTTCAGGCTTCACAACACTATTATCTGTCTGAGTTTGAACTGTGGCCATCACAGCTCTCCCAACCTTTTCAGGAGGGGACTCAGTTTGGGTATGGGCTGTCACCATCACAGCCTTGCCAACCTGTTCTGGGAAGGAAGTTGTCTGAGATTGGGCTGTGACTGGCACAGCCCTCCTGACCTGTTCAGGGAGGACATCTTGGACTGGGGCTGTGGCTATCACTGCCCCACTAACCTTACCATGGAGGTTTACCATTTTGAAATGGGTTTCTTGCTCTACCTCAGCCCAGGCTGAGATCTCTAAATCATTCCCCAGTAGGCAATCTACAGGCAAGTTTGATGACACTGCCACTCTCTTGGGGCCAGTGACATCTCCCCAGCTGAGATTTACCACTGCCATGGGATGATCTCTCTGTACTCCATCAATATTGGTCACCTGGTATGTGGCACCAGGTAAAAGTTGCCTTGAGGGGACTAGACTCTCAGTCACCATGGTGATGCTAGCCCCTGTATCTCTATAGGCCTCAACTTTTATACCATTGATGAGGGGCTCCTGTCTGTACTTGCTCAAAGTGTTGGGACAAGTGGTGAAGTTGGCAAACCCCATGGCATTTTCACAGACAAGAGTATCTAAGTCAGGGGACCTGGTTAGGCCAGAGTCCCCAGGAACTCCCAAAGTAAATACACCCAAATTCTTGGGGGCACTCCCACCACCTGGGGGATTACTACTAGTAGTAACAGGGGGTTTGGGAATGTTACTTGGGGGTATGTTCTCCTTATTGTTGTTCTTTGGGCAACTGCTGTCAGTTTTCAAATGACCCACCTGCTTACAGGGATAACAATAAGGTTTCTTCTGGGCATTGGAAGGATTCTGGGACCCACCCCCCTCAGAGGATTTTTGGGGCCCTGATGTGGTTTGATCTGCAGATTTATTCCCACCCTTCTCTTGAGGCTTGGTTGATTCCTTTTTCTGGTCACCACCTTGGTTCTTAAGCCTAATCCTGGTTCTGACCCATTTGTCTGCCCTCTTACCCAATTCTTGTGGAGAGGTCAGATCAGGGTCTACCAGGTGCTGGTGTAATAACTGGTTCTGACAATTATTTAAGACTTGCTCTCTCATAATAAGATTATACAATCCTGTGAAGTCAGTAACCTTGCTACCCAGTAGCCAGCCTTCCAAAGCCTTAGTGGCACAATCAACGAAGTCAGCCCAATCCTGAGACTGAGTTTTCTGGGTATCCCTGAACAGCAACCTGTACTGCTCAGTGGTTAAGCCAAACCCATCAACCAGTGTATTTTTCAGGACTTGGTCATTGTTCGCATCCTCAACTCTAGTAGTGAGGAGCTTATCTCTACCTTTGCCATCAAAGGAGAGCCACAGTATAGCTGCCCACTGACTTTGGGGGATGCACTGTACAGTGCAGGCCCTCTCCAAAGCAGCCACCCATTTCTGGATGTCATCCCCTTGTTTAAAGGGGGGCACTATCTTTGTCAGGTGTTTAGTATCTAAACCCTTCTCTTTATCTCTTGGGAGATTGCTGCCACCAGTGGGAACTGTCCCACTCATCTGCTGCTCTCTAGCAAAGGCAAGCTTTTCTTTGGCCAGGGCAAGTTCTTCCCTTTCAATCCTCAGATTAGCCTGCTTCATCCTTTTTTTTTTTAAAACATTTTTATTGTTTGCAAGAAGTGACAAGGTTCATTACAATTCAATTCCCTACTTAGCATACAAATACAATTGATATAAACAGCAAATAAAATTGAGGAATGGAAACAATAACAAATAATCTGTAAATCAAACTTCACAATGGCTCTACTATTAAAGTAATAAACTACTAAAGCATAAAGACCAAACTAGGCCTAATCACATTTCTTGGCCTTCAAAGAAGTTCTTCCATATCCTTTCTTTTCTCAAAAGAGCTTTTGGACCTCTAAGTTTAGCTAAAGAAAACTCCATAGTTCTAATTTCATACACCAATGATAGCCAATCTGCAGCCTTTGGGGGTTCTTTAGATATCCAGACCCTAGCTATAGTTAGCCTAGCACATGCTAGTAAAATCGTTAAGAGATCCTTATTGGGACAATTCCTGTCTTGAATATCTAGCAAAACCATTTGTGCTGTAAAATCCGGTGAATTTATTTGGTTAAATTGAAGATGGTAAGATATGCGATTCCAAAAATCGGAAAGTACAGGACAGGAAAATAGCATATGTTCAATTCCAACCGCGACAGTATTACATTTAGCACACCTAGATTTATCTGACAAAGAATTACCTTGTGCCCAGCTAGATATTCTTTGTGGCGTATAATACAGTTCCGTGATTGTCCTATATAATTGCATTTTCAGATTAGAAGAATGAACTATATCATTTAAATGGGTTAAGGCACTTCCTATCTGTACTGAATTGATATTTTGATTTAATCTGCGAGACCATTTGGCTGCGATTTGAGTTGTATTTTCTCCCTTCTCCTTAATAAGCCATTGATAGCCCCATTTAATTAGTGATTTAGTTTTTTCTGAGTAAATACCCTCAAGAATATCAGATTGTTTAACTTCCGTTATTTTCAATTTATTACAAAAAAATCTCTCAGTTGTCTGTATTTAAAGTGCATATCATCCGTGAGCCCATTTGTGATTTTTAAATTCTCAAAATCCATCAAACCATTAGTGCCATACAGGTCTCCTAGTGTGTTTATATCTTGTCTTATCCACCGATTACCCAAACCATCCGAAAATATACCGGGAAGCCCAGGATTGTTCCATAATCTAAGTTCAGCGTTGTAGAATGAACTATTACTAATGTGCAGAATTTTGTCCCAAATTCTTATAGCATGTTTAGCAGTCTTAAATTTTACTCTTTTAAAGTAGTTAGGGTCATGGACCCGTAATAGAAATTGGTTGGCATCGTCCCCCAACATGTATTGATGAAAAAATAAAGATGGAGTATTTTTTAATAAGCTCCTAATGCGCAAAAGAAAAGTAGCTAAAAAGTAAAAATTAAAATCCGGAAAGGTAAGTCCCCCTTTAGAAATTGGTAATGTTAGAAATTTTACCGCCCTTCGTGCCTTTTTATACCCCCAGATAAAGCTACTACAGATGCCATCCAACTTCCTAAAAAAAAGCTTATTAGGTTGTAACGGAATGGCTCTACACAAATAAAGTAGCTTGGGTAAGATTTTCATCTTAATCAGATTTAATCTCCCTAGCAAACTCAGAGGTATCTTATGCCATTTTTTGAAGCTCGCAGCAGTTTCTTTAAGAAATGACCCATAATTTAGTACCGCAATTTTCTCCACTTTAGCCGAAAGCTTTATACCTAAATATACAGCTTCTTTGCAGATTTTATAATTAGATATAGCCGGAGTATAGTTGAGTATAATTTGGGTTTTGTTAACATTTAATTTATACCCAGAGATTTTCCCATACTTGTGTGCTTCTTCTATGATTGCGGGCATAGCTTTACAAACATCAGAAGTATATATTGCAATATCATCCGCGAAAGCAGTTAATTTAAGGGTTATATCCCCATGTTGAGCTGGTATTATATTGATTTGGTCGTTTAAAGCATTTAAAAAGGGTTCTAAAGATAAAGCAAATAATAATGGGGAAAGGGGGCATCCCTGTCTTGTCCCTCTTGCTATCTTAAAATTATCAGAATCTGTACCTCCATAGCTGATCACGGCCCGTGGTTCATCATAGATTGACTTAACCCAATCTAGGTAGGAGCCATTTATACCCATTTTACTTAATACTGTCCACAGATACTCCCACCCCACTCGGTCAAATGCTTTTTCAGCATCTAACATTATCATACCGAGTGGGGTGTTAGTAGTTTCTGCTACATCCAAAGCGGTTATTGAGGTGTTAACATGCAGTGTGGTATCTCTACCAACCACAAAGCCATGCTGTTGGGGATTGACTATGTCCGGCATATGAGGCGCTAGCCGATTAGCTAGTATTTTAGCAAAAATTTTCACATCAGAGTTAAGTAGAGATATGGGCCGATACGAACCACACTCTTTTTCCGGTTTTCCCTTTTTCAGAAAGAATATAATTTTAGCGAGTTTCCATGAAGAAGGTGCCTGTTTAGAAACAATAATTGAGTTAATAACTTTTTGTAGTAATGGAGCCAGCTCTTGGTAGCAAAGTTTATAGAATTCACCTGGTATACAGTCCTCACCGACCGCCTTACCTAATGGTAAATGGTCGATAGCCAGTTTAATCTCCTCAGTAGTAATGTTAGAGTTTAGTTGTTGAATTACGTCGTGGTTTAGTACTCGCAATGGACCTAGATATTGATCAAGATATTTTTCAATCTCTGTTTTATTCGGTAACTCCTCTGGGGTATATAAATGTTGGTAAAATTTAACAAATTGATTTAAAATTTGATCCTCTTGCCCATATATCACTGAATCTGATCCAATTATTTCCTTTATTCTAGTTTTCGCTTTTCTATCTGCAGTTTTAAAAGCCAATATTTTTCCGATGCAATCGCCGCCTTCGTATTGATCTAATTTGTATTTATGTAATTTTACTGCATATCTTTCTCTTAACGTTTTTCTAAGTCCAGCTTGTAGTTCCACCAATTGTGATCTAAGCAACTCAATATTATTTTTTGATTGTAGTGTTGCTTCAGCTAATTGTGCTTCCAGGTCTGATAATTTAGATGTCATATCTTTGTTCTTATTGCGGTTTTCTGCATTAAGCCTGTATACATACTGCTGGACACACCCTCTAATACTACACTTGCAGGCGTCCCATACCGTATTAATACTAGCTGAGTTAACATTTAGTACTATAAATTCCTGTATATGTTTTTTAATTAGTGAAATAAATGTTAAATCAGCTAATAAGTGTCTGGGAAAAGTGAATTTTCGTAGTTTTACCTTTTGATTTTCAATATAAATTTCCAAAAGAAGAGGATTATGATCCGATGTAACTTTAGGGCAAATTTCAATCACACAATTTTCTAAAATTTGTTCAGAGGCCCATACCATATCAATCCTAGAGCATGATCTATGCGGGGCAGAGTAATAAGTAAAGCCTGGCACCCTAGGATGTTTGGACCGCCATAGATCTCTAATATTGTTTAGTCTTGCAAGTTCTAAAATTGCAGCTCTTACTTTGTACATTCTTTTAAAGTTCATTGGCCCGTAGAGTCTATTTTATAGTTCATAACACAATTAAAGTCTCCAGCAATAATAGTTTCCCCTTCCCATTCTAGTAGTTCTAAACTTAGATCTTCATAGATTTTAGGCTTATCAATATTTGGACCATATACCACACAAAGTACCAGTTTAGACTTAGCACCTTGCATCTGTGCTATAGCCCATCTACCTCTAATATCTGAGGCAGTTTTAATTATCTCTAATGAAAGTGTTCTTTGTTTTAAAATAGCAACCCCCCTTATAGTCTCATTTAAAGAAGTACAAGTAACCAATTCGTAACCTAGTTGGGTTAGCAACTTTCTATCTTGATATTTTATATGAGTTTCTGTCAGCAGCACTATATTAGGATTATACATTTTGATCTCTTCATGTACTAAATTTCTTTTACTTTTATTGTTTAGGCCATCTACATTCCAGCATAAAATTCTTAACTTAAGCATTTATTTGATATTGGTCTTATACATATTGTTCTCCTTTTCCTCCATATGTTTTACCTTCGTTAAATTTTCATTCCTACTTTTTTTAGAAAAAAATAAAGCGTCAAGTCTTGCAATCGCATTTTTCATTTTTATTACCACCCCCCCCCCCATGACACCCGTTGCCACCCTTGCCCTTGTGGCAACCCCACCCCCTCCCTTGCCGCAACCCGTACAACCACCCGTCCCTTAGGGGGGAGCACCCCTCTATCTTTAGCTGCCGGTGAAAAGGCAGCGTAGTGAAGGAACATGCATGCATGAAAACCGCTCACGCCAAATCTTAACTTACTCAAAACATAGACACAGACCTACACCTATATAGTAAAAGATGAGTAAAGTAAAAGAATGCCTGTGCCTATGAAAAAGAAAAACTTTAGTAATATAAGCCACAATATAAGCCACAAATATGGTTGTGCTACAAAATAGTGTAGATCATATATTCAATACAAGTAAGTTCAAGGAGCTAAACAAAAAAAAACGCAAGATTAGTAATATCATCAGTGTCATTGGAGCAAAAAGCGCCCATTACATTATCTTCTTAATTGACTTTTTCGTTTTGTTTTTCTTTTGCATTCTCCCAAGAGAGTTTTTCCAAGGATTGTTTGGCGGCCGAAAGATCAGTGAAAAAAGTTGTTTGTCCGTTACTAATGACCTTAAGGCGTGCAGGTTCTTGGAGATAAGCAGTACAGCCTAGATTTTTAAAGGCATCTATCAGCTTCCGGAGCTCCCAGCGCTTATCCATTGTGCCCTTACTTAGGTCAGATTTCACAAAAAAAGTGAGATTATCGACGGAGACCGGGTTATTGGGCCTAGCCTTAAGTGAGACAGCTTGCCGCAATAAAAAGTTACCAAAATGAATCAAAAACGGTCTGGGAAATTTACTACTTGTGCTTCTTTGTGTCAAAGGTAGTCTGTGCACTCTCTGTAACTGGGAATCCCAGTCCCAGTCGGCGAGATCAATAAAGGCTCTTTGGAAAAGTTTCACCATGAAGGCCCGTGGATCGGAGCCCTCCATCCCTTCCGGTATACCAAATAATCGAAGGTTTTGCCTCCTTGGCCGATTTTCAAGATCTTCGACTTTGGCTTCTAGAGATGAAACTCTTAGTGAATTTTGATTGGCAGTTAACGTAGTTTGACTCACATCTTCTTCCACTCCCACTATTCGTTGTTTGATGTCTTCAATATCCTTAGACACTCCCCCCAAGCCTAAACCAATATCTCTCATAGTTTCCTGCAATTTAGTGTTATCTTCTCTTAACTGCAGATACTGTTGCTGTATCTCCGCTCTTTGTTCTAGGAGCGTCTGCATAATTGTTACCATAGATATGTTCGATGGACCTGAGAGGTTGGAGGAATCTGGAAGAGGCATTTGCAAAGGTATTTGTGCAGATATGGTTGCAGAACCCACTATTACTTTTAGAGAATTTAAAGAGTTAGTGTCAGATTTGTCAATCACCTTCTCCACAAGATCTTGCTCAAGATTTAATCCTAAAGTATTAACTGGAACCTCAGCCAAGAGTAATTGGGAGTTCCTCTGGTTTAAGTTAAATAGTTCCGTGTCTTCACTTGGCTGCTCGGGGTTATTAACTACTAATTCAAGAGCTTGGTCTATAGATTCATTGGCCTCTACTGTGCATACATGGGGAGCAGAGAAAATATTAGGAGTAGGAGTAGGAGCTGGAGTAGGAGTAGAAATAGTAGTAGAAATAGGAATAGTAGAAGTCAGTACTGAAGATCCAGAGATAGTTTGGGAGCCCCCAACTCTGGGCTCACACACCTTATTCGTGATAGCTAAAATAGTGTTTCTTGGTGCCACTTGATTCAAAGACACTTCATTTAGACAAGAGTCGAATGAGTCCAGTGAGTTAGCTTTAGGGTCCATAGGCTGGTTTAGTTTAAAATCCTGTATACAAATCGTTTCATCAGGGCTGGCGCCGGAGAGCCTTAAAGCCATAGTCTTGACTCCTCCCTTTGCCTCTATCCACCTTCTCAGAGGGCTATCATCGACTAGGCGATTTTTTTTGTTCACTGGCAGTTCTTTTGAAACCGGCTTTAATAACAGTTTTTTTTGGATAGTCTTGCCCTTCATCTTTTTCTTCTTAATTATAGTTTTTTTGGTTAAGGCTTTGAGTGATTCATCAGCTCCTTCTTCTGTCATTTCTTCATACTCTAAATTAGACTCTTCATCTGATATAGCTATGGATGCTTGAGATACGCCATCACCTTCGCCAATATGTTTCTCCTTTGTTGTATTGTTAATTGTCGTATTATTAACTGACTGTAATTGAGCAAGAATATTAGCATTCCGTTCGTCATGCACACTCAAAGATACTGAATCCTCGTTGGTATCTCTTCGCTGTGTATTCGTTGGACACCCATGCGGAATTCCCAAAGTAGGTAAATCAGTGGTTGAACCCAAATTAACATTTGTATCAGTGTTTAAATAAGGCAGTTTATCCGACCCCTTCATTAAGTTTTTTGTTACTGCACTGTCCTCCTTAGCTGCCTCATCTGCTCCTCCTCCTTCGATACTGCCCCCGGTCATGGTTTCAGTAATAGCTGTAGTAACTGTAGTAGCTGTTGTAGCTACTTTAACATTAAATTGTATGTCTTTTATGTTAGTCTTCTTTTTCGGTTTGACCACAGTTAATAGCTCAGACCCGGGTTTCGGCACAGCACTCCCATCTCCCTTCGAGATTGCAGCACGTGTCGTTTCGTTGCACAAATCTGCTTTTAAGTTACTGGACTGGTTACTCCCTTTCACAGCAATAATGCTACAGTTCGTACTAGATAGCTGTGGTGCCTGATAAGACTCATTACTCGAGCCGAGCGCCCCTGCTACTGCTGCCCCCACTGCTGCTGCCGCTGCTGACGCCGCTGACGCCATGGTACCTGAAAGTGCTTGGGTCCGCGTCTGACAGGTCTTTCTATTCCGCGTGGACCTCGTCTGTCGCATGGACATCAGCGCTCCCCCTGCTTGGGTCTCCTGAAGTCTCGGCGGCGTAGTCAGTCTAGTTGGGCGTAGTCCCAGCCGGGTTCCCAGCTGCAGTGGAGCAGACGAACTGGCTACTCCCGCTCCCGCTAACGTGCAAACTGGCGTGTGAGCACGGATAATCGCGGCGTATTTCCAGGGGTGTACCAGAGTCCTTCCACAGTGGTGAAGCAAAACCCTTAACATTGAGTCCGTTTAGGGGTCCAGCAGTCGCGTGATACAGCTGACAAGCCCAGTAATTGCACAGAGCTAGAGAGGCAAAACCAAGCCGGCAGCCTCCCAAAACCGTAAGTTTTGCCGGCATCAATGGCGCGCGAAATGTTTAGAGCGTTCTGACTCCGCCAGTCCGGTCTGCATTTCCGTCCTCAAACGAATTAACACATCACATATTCTGGCCAGGTTAGCAGCATTCGTGCCTTAGCAGAGCGGTTACATGCTGCAGCCTTCACTCGGCGTCATCAACCCGCCATCTTGGCTCCTCCCCGCCTGCTTCATCCTTGCTTCATGCTCTCTTCTCTGAGGGGAAGTCAATCTCCTCTGGGGAGAAATCCTTCTCCTCTGAGAAGAGGCATTAGTGTGCAGAGATATACTGGAGTCCCTAGAAGGAGATCTACCTCTTCTAACTCCAAGGTTAGGCCTCATTAGGGTCAGGACTGGGGGTCCCCCAGATCCTTGCCCAAGTAGGTCTAAGTTGGCCCTAGTGAGTCTGCTGACTAACTCAGGACCCTTGTTTGCCTCACCCTCAGAGAGTTCCTCTAGATCCTCATCCCCAACTGCATTCTCAGTGTCAAGGAGGTCTGGATCTCCAATGGTACCCTCTAAGGCTGGCATATTCCCATCTAACTGAGAAGCTTTTCTAGCATCATATGTCTCTAAGAGACCTATCAGAAAGGGAATGGTGGGGTTAGACCCCTGTTTCAGTTTCCTGGGGGTACACACTTGTCTCATCTCCTGGAAACTGAGAGCTGCATATCTTGATTTGACCTGTGGAGGGTCAATGACCACTAGGGGAGTCTCTGAAGACTCTCCATGGGTAGACATGCTTTTCTAGTGAGGTGTAAGTGGTGCACTTACCTACACTATATGTTTGCCTACTGATCCCTTGCTAGAGTTGTAGTTTAGGGTGTGCTAGGCCCTAGGAGCTACAACAGCTGGTTCAGTAGAACTCAGAGTATTCTAAGCTAAGTTATATGTACCTTAGTACTTATGTGATCTTTCAAATGATATTCTTAGGATATGTGTGGTAAAACAACAGCAAGCTCAAATCCCAACCGCTGCTCACCAATGTGAGAAGTTGGCCTGATATATAATGTTCACTATTCTAGTGAGCACTTTGTATCAGTCCAAACAACCCTTATTGATGATTGGTTGTAAGTCAACCTTATAGACCAGCTATCCTAGTAGCATGGATACGAGCAGTCTAAGGCTAAGACTCTAGAGGGCGTGTTAAGCCAGCTGTTTTACCATCACATTACACCTTGAACACCAAGTGAAAGGACACCACACAAGTTGTTATGAAAATAAACAGATATTTATTTATAACAAGACTACCCTGAACTCTTTATGAGTCAGGGAGCTAAGCACATAACAAAACTCTTAAGAAAATACTTTAAGTCGCACAATTTACACAAATGCCCTAGGGGCACAAAAAACCATATATTACAAAAGTGGAATGCGAATTACTAGCAGGTAAGTAACTATTCTCATAGACTTAGGAATCGCTTGGCCTACAATTCTAAACACTTGGATTAGATGCAGGGGGCCTGTGGACGTCGTGTGCAGAGTGGGAACTCTCACGCGTAAGGCGGGAAAAAGCCTATGGAGGCTAGCAGTTGCAAAGTTACTGTTCTCAGGCGAACCCGACTAGGTGGGTTGAAAACAAGAGTGGATCCGAACACTTAGAGTGTTGGACTATGCTGGAGCACCGGAGTACTCGGTTTACCTAGCCCAGGGGCTGCGGCTGCATAGGGTTGAAGTTACGTCGGAAACCCTCGTTGAAGAACCAGGAGCCTGAAGAAAGAGTTGCTGGCAGGCGGCCAGTGAAGAAAGTTCGTGGTGATCCAAGCCTGGATCAGGGAAGAAGAAGACCTGAAAGCAGAGGGGACCAAGTTCTGAATCACTAGCCAGTGATTTAGGTGGGCACCAGAGTGGCACCGGACGAAGTCACCTCGACCAGGTGAGTGGGTGCTGCTGGGCTCTGCAGTCTCTCGGACCAGGAGGCGTTGTCGGCGACCAGGATGGAGGTGCGAGCTGTCCCACGAAGGTATCTGCTGCTGACGTCGCTGGACCCAGGATTGGGCAACAAGTCTTGGCAAATGCAAGGCCTACGCGGTGGACCTAAAATGGCGTCTTGAGTGGACCAGGAGGGTCCAGGGTGCTCCTCTGTTGGAGGGGAGCAAGGGCTAGTCTGGAGCAACCAGACCAGCAGTGTTTGTCGTCGTGGAGCGTCGTGAGAGGGCCACTAGCCAACGGGCAAGCGACCTGGACAACGCGGTGAGCAGCAAAGAGCAGAAGGGCCCCACGCAGATCTCGTGGATGCAGGGGGGCTGAACTACGGTGCTGGAGCTGCTCAGGGTCGGGGCTTCTCTTACCCCAAAGCACTCAGTCGAGGGTCACTCGGGAGTCGTGCTGGTCAAGCGTCGTGCAGTCTTGGAAGATGGCCGGTCCCTCGAGGTCTCGTCACACCCACGGATCACAGCTGGGCTGATGATGTAGGTAGAGGTCAGCGGTGCCAGGGAAGCCGGTTCTCGTCGTGCTGGGCAGTCTTGATCCGGAGGAGAGACTTACAGCAGACCGCGATGCTTGGATGGTGCCTGCTGCTGCAGGGTGACTACTCCTTAGTCACAAGGGAGAAAATCTTAGGAAGAGTCTTGAGTTCCTCTTGTAGAAAGTCGGTTCAGGATTCAAAGATTGATCTGATTTGGAAGGGGGCCTGCTCCTACCTTTATCCTGCAAAAGGGGGCTGGCATGCGACTAAGTCCTGCCCTATGGGTGGGACTAGAAGGGGGGTGGTTACACCCCTCTCCTTTGGCGGGCTTTCCCCAGATCAGGGGCTGGAGTGCCCCTGGAACTGGTTCAAGCCGGCCTATGCACAGTGAGCACCGGGGTGCCACTTGCAGTCACCTTCCTCCAAAGCCCTGCCTACCTAGAATACAAAAAACCCTGTCTGGGACGGTGCTGGCACCGCCCCTGGCAGGAAACCCTTTGTCCTTGCCTCCTGCGCTGGGAGGACTCCCAGCAGCAGGAGGGCAGACTTGTGTCTCGGTGGCAGCATCCATCTTGTGGAGCTGAGGCTATGTCTGACTTTAACCGGGGTTACAGGTTACATACATGTCGTGTCCCTCTAGAAGGGTGGAATGCTAACCCCGTCGCCAGAATTGGCGAGGGGTTAGTATTCCAATTCGTATGACACCTTACTCGACATGTTATGATAAAGCGATACCAGAGTTGGCATATAACCGCGAGGATTATAATGCACTTAAGAGTATATGGTATGCGTTATCATGGAACAGCTATTAGGACTTGGTTCCGCAAGCTGCAAACGGGCTCAGCTCATGCCAGAGCACCATCTCACATTATTCCAAGCACTCTGCCTTCAGGATTGATAAGGCCTGCCATAGGAGTGACTGATAGGAATATATGTGTCCATTTTTAGGGTTAGATATAGGAATACTATATCTAAAGCAAGGGGTGTTTACACCACCTTGCCCCAGCTGTCGTGCAGCCAGTTGTGTCAGATTTGGATGGCCAGCCAGGGGTGGCATAATACATGCTGCAGCCCCTGGTAGGCCCTGGGTACACCTATGCCCTGGGTACCTAAGGCACACTGTATAGGGACTGATAAGGTGACTCAGTATCCAATTAGATATGTACCTAAGGTACATGGAATCCATTTTACAGAGCGAGCAGTGGGCCTGGGGTCCTGGATAGCAGGGCCCCAGGTCAACTAAGTCAGAAAACCAGCAAAACACCAGGCAAAAAGTTGGGGGCAACCATTTACGGTTGAGACCCTACGATTGGCTATGGACCAGGGAAAGAAGGCCGTCTTGATTTTACTCGATCTATCGGCGGCCTTCGATACGGTCTCACATACCATCTTAGTGGACCGTCTAGTCAACGCAGGTATTGGAGGAGTGGTATTGGCATGGCTTAGAAATTTTCTGAGCGATAGACGCCAAATTACGGTACTGGGCCAGTATCAATCTGAAGCTAAAATCATCAGCTCAGGGGTCCCTCAGGGCTCGAGTTTGAGCCCTGTACTTTTCAATCTGTACATGGTGCCCCTGATTGAGCTAATCGCGAGCTATCAGATTAGCACAATATCTTATGCTGATGACACTCAGCTTATTCTGGTCCTGGACAGGTGTTGGACTTGGGCCTTCTGGCAGGTTCACCCCTGAACTTTTTGCCTTAAATTATAGTGATTTCTGGTCTTTGCGCACTTTGACACTGTGGCGCAGTGTAAAGTGCGTGCGCTCCCTGAGTGCGTGGAGTGAGATAGGCCTGCCCTCCCATAGGAATGCATGGGGAATGTATGGGTCCCTGGTAGTTCCTGATGCGTGGGGAGTGCAGGCTCGAGTTTAGTATGTGTGAACTCGTGAGAGTGAATGCTGCGAGATGGTGTATGCAGCATGTATGTGTCTAGAAGGGAAGTGCTACTTCTGGACATTGAGATATGTGTGCAGTGAGGGTGCTGGAGCGTGATTGGCTGGAGCTGGCTGGCATGCCAGGCTCCAGGAAGTCTGGATGGGTCTGCCCGGTGGTGAGTGTGAGATTAGCATGAGTGATGTGTGGGAGGAGTGTACCTGTGTCCTGGATGGGCTGGGTTTTCCCCACACAATGCTGGCTCCGCCCCCCTGTGGTGTGTCTAACGACCCTAGCCTCCCCAGTGAATGAAATGGGTGGTTGGGCCATCAAGAGTGCTCCAGAACCAGCTGTGACTGGTTTCTCCCCCACCCTGCACCCTTAGACAAAGGATTTGTCTGTATAAAAAGAGGCTGTGACCTCTTGGAAAAATGTTCTTGTTCCCAACTTGAATCTTGCCAGGGGCGTGCTGCTGCTTGGGCTCAGGGGAAGGCTTGCCTCCCTGAGCCCTGCCCAGCCCCTGGACTGCTGAGATGCTGGATTTCTGAAGGACTTGGTTGCTCTAGCGCTTGGGAGCGCTTGTATCCTGCTGATAGCGCTGGGAGCGCTGTATTTTCCTTCCTAGCGCTTGGGAGCGCTTTATCCTGCATATAGCGCTGGAAGCGCTGTATTTCTGCCCACAGTGCTTGGGAGCGCTGTTCATTCAAGCCGGTGCCCACCCGGCGTTATTTGCCCTTGTTTTATTAATCTAAGCGAGCGAGTGCCCACCTCACTTTATATTTAATTTACCACGAGGGAGCCCACTCCTCGGATAGTGATTCCCCAACTACGAGTGCCTTGGACGGGCCGCCGCGCTGCCCGCGGCGACCCGGAAGTGCTTGGCCGGCAGGCCAATCACAGCGCGGCCGGCCGGAAGTCCCGCCCCCGCAGCCCGAGAAGGAGGGATGGCCGCCCGGGGCTCCCGTGAGCTGGGGAGAGCCCCGGGCCCGCCAGGAACCAGCCGCCGAATGTCGCGGGGCTCCCAGGACCAGGAGGGAGCCCCAGTGGAGGAGGAGAAGCGCCGCCCCGGGAAGCAGCCTCGGAGGAGGAGCAGACCCCGTCCTGTGAGCCGGTGAGTGGGGCACGGGGCTGTGTGAAGGAGAGGGGGCATCGGGGCACATTGCCGGTGCCCGCCCCCCCTCCAGTGGTGCAGACTCCTTGTGGGGGCGCAGAGAGGCCCCTGCGAGGCCCCAGAGATTCTCGAGCCCAGAGAGGCTCAACCCGCCTATAGTGATTTACGAGCCTGCGAGGCTCATGAGGGCATTTGTTTGGGTGGCGAGTCCCCCGCGAGGGACTCCAACGAGGCGGCAGTCTGAGGATTGGAGCCCCGAGGCTCCTGGTGACATATTTGATGAGCCCTGCGAGGCTCCCCGCCCACAATTGTTTCGAGAGCCACGAGAGGCTCCAAGGGGGCAAGTTGTGTTTAGAGCCTGCGAGGCTCCGCGTCCCCAGAGCCAGATGGCTCAGTTTGGCGCCATGGTTGTCCCAGAGGGCTGATGAGAGCCCTGGCGCAGTGTTTCTGATCTACAGCCGCCCAGCAATTAGTGGGCAGCTGCACCATTTTAGGTTTTGCCTCTTTTAGGGACATGTACTCTGGACTTTAGGAGTGAGGCGCACTCCTTCATCCCTGGCCTTTCCCCAGCTGCGCAGCACTTAGTGCCAGCTGCAGCGTTTAGGCCCCCTGTTCTGTCCCTGCCTACAGCTGCCCAGCACTTTGTGGGCAGCTGCTACGTTTAGGTTCTGGCGCAAGTGGCGCAACCTGGACTTTGTGAGTTCTGCGCTAAAGGTGATTTATGCGCTAACTGAGGTTTAGATGCTGTTATGATCTATGTCCTATTGCTTTTGGGTGTTAGGAAATGTACAATGTGTAGTATGTTTTGCGCACCCTGTGTTCTGCACCTCTGAATGTGTTGTTGATACATTATGTGCCCTGTTCCTTACACCGCTGAACGTGTGTTGATGCGTCATGTGTTCCTTGCACCGCTGAATGTAGGTTTTGCATCATGTGTTATGTGCTTGCTAGTACAGGTGGTGCTAGTGAGGTCCTGGTTACCAGTAGTTACTGGTTGTGTGCTCTATTTTTATAGTTTGTGCTACAGTGATTTACATTCTAAGTGCTATTTCTGAAAGTGTTACTTCTGATTCCTGACAGTGGTCCAGGTGGCCCTGTCTTGTAAATATCCCCTGTAAATTCTGCCCGTGCCTCTGGCACATTGTAAAGTGTGTGTTTTATCTAAATGTGTTTTGGTGTAATACAAAGGCTATTTTTATATAACCTTGTGTGGAGTTTCCTTTGTGGTGGGCCTTTGGGTGTTGTTGCTGGGGTGCGTGCGCAAATACTTAACTCATATCGCCTCCAAGTTTAGCCTTGCTGCTCGCGCCACGTTACCTAGAGGGTGAGCAGGGGTTATCTTGGCGTGTAACTCCCTTGCCCTGACTTGGGAGTGGTGGTCTCTGACTGACTTTGGCGAAAGCCCTGGCCAGCCGGGGATCCCATTTCCAACAACAGGGAATTGCCTGGGGCTGAGGAGAACTTGAAAAACTGCCTTACAGCCAAATTTGAGTGGATGACTAACAATCACCTCAAATGCAATTCCGGTAAAACGGAAATTCTGCCGTTTGGCCCTCAAAATCTGTTCTCCCCAAAAGAATGGTGGCCTGATGATGCTGATGTTCCCCCAAACACCATCTCTTCGGGTCGGAACTTGGGCATTAAATTTGATGATCAGTTGTCGTTTCAACAACAAGCGGTGGCCGTGGCTGGTACGTGTTTCCATCTGATTAGATCTTTACGGAAGTTTTTCGATCTGCTTCCTTTGTCAGCAAGAAAAACAGTGGCAGTTGCCCTGATTACATCTAGATTGGACTACTGCAATGGCCTGTATGCAGGAGCAAATAAGTCCGTGCTCCACAGGCTGCAGATGGTCCAACACGCAACTGCCCGTCTGGTGTTACGCTGGCCCTGAAAATCGTCTGCCTCGGCCGCGCTTAAAGCACTTCATTGGCTACCGATCTGTAAACGGATCCTGTTCAAGATTCTTCTTATTACATTCAGAGCTTTCCAACAGTTAGGGCCCAGTTATTTGGCTAGTGGCTTCAAGCGCTATCAGCCGACGCGTTGTTTGAGGTCTGCTACTCAGAACCTGTTGGTAATACCCAGATTTAAGCGGGCAACCAAGGGTGGCAGATCTCTCTTTGTTTTGGGCGCTAGGGCCTGGAACAAACTTCCATTGCAGCTCCGATCAATATCTAATGAGAGCAATTTCAGGAAAGTGCTTAAAACTTGGATATTCTCACTGACTGATGCCGCGTGTAGAGCCTTGGTGTAGAGTGTATTGCTACTGAGTAGGCCTTCTTTCCCCCTGACCCTTTTCATCTGGGTTGGTGTTAAGCGCCAAGATACTCCCTGGAGTGATAGCTGCGCTATAAAAATGCACTTTACATTACATTACATTACATAGTCAGGGATCTACCTTCCTACACTCATCTAGTCTAAAGAGTGAACATGTGGCATCTTCTTTTGAACTGAGCCCTGGGCACTCAGTAGTGATTAAGTGTCCACTTGAAATAACTTGTAGTGCAACAGTTTTACTCTTTGTGGGAGATGAACTGAAAGTTTACAACAGAAGTGCAGAGAGGCTTTTACTGACATTTAAGCCATTGCCTGAGGCCAGATCATGATAAAAGCCAAGTCCGCCTGTCTCGGTGTGACGAAAGACAACTCAATGACCGTTGGAGGAGTTTGTCCCAAAACCTGACTGTTGAAGGACGGCCTCACACGATGTAACGAGGTGTCATATAAAACGTAGTGTCGCAGCCCAGTACCATGCATCTGTCCTCAATCAGGGCGGCTGGCAACTGCCCAAGCAATGCCACATTCCAAAGCAACTGAGGCCAGCATGTGCCTCGAGTGTTATTAAAAAATAAACAATTTTACATGAACGATAATTTAAAGAGAGACCACATCAGAAAGAAACTTAAGCTAACAGAGCATACAATGCAGACTTAAAAAGCTTGTAAACAAGAGATATATCCTGAGCTAGGAGAACAGTATGAGATATATATACACAATAAAAAAAATGGTGTATTCTTTGTTTCTTCTTTTTCTTTTATTCAACAAATGATCTTCCCAACAAGGTCTAGCCGCCAACACGTGTTTCGTCTATAGTGGTATCGACCACAGACTTCTTCAGGGCTCTAGCTAGGCTATCAATTCTCAGTCTTCTGACTGTAGATATCAATATGGTAATGGAGTATCTCAAGTGATTGTATGTTTGAAGACTTCAATGCCAATCTATCGATGATTGCACTGTGCACTCCAACGTAATGGAGGAACCAGTCAAGCACCAAGGACGGTGTGTTGTCCAAACCGATCAAATAACCCACGGCGTCCTAATATAATCATTCAGAAATTATTACAATGCACCAGATAAAAGTAGGAAGGGCGTGCAATTCAATCTCGCTCTAATGTCCTCTACGCGCATTTTAAATGTAGCATCAAAGTAACAAATCGGAGCAACGCTCAAAACCTACGGCTAGACAGGCCGCCCAGCATCCAGACACTCTCCAATCCGTGCATGTGTCACTCTACAGCTAAACAGACATGGATGGGCACTATGAGGTTCCAAAACGGACAGCCATGCAGGGTGCAATGTCAAATAAAAATATTCATAAATTAGCAGATCACCGATACAAATTTAGATACGTTATAATCCAGCAACATCTGTAATAAAAAAATTAAAAAAGATTTTGCCATGAATGTGGATTTGAAGGGGTCTTAGTTGAATGCGACTGTCTGATGGGAGACATAAAGGTGGTCAAACTGGTGAGTGATGGGAGATACCAGGGGGCGATACCCGGAATAGAACTGTGTGTAGGCACTCTGTGTAAAGAGGTAGTCTAGTCGGGATAAGTTTCCATGTGCCCCAGAATAAAAGGTGTACTGTCGCTCATCAGGGTTACATGTCCACCATAGTTTGTCAAATCCTAGGGCCGATAAAAATTCACCCAGGAGACCCCGGGAGTTATCCAATGTGCTCTGGGGCCAGCGATCTTGCCCGCTGTCCAGTACAAGGTTAAAATCTCCACCCATCATTATCATGCCATCTGGCAGTTGCATCAACAGGTCACCTCAGTCTGCAAACACAGCTTGGTGCTAGCGCGGTGGCACGTACACTGAACAGACCTGGAGCGTGCGGCCCTCCCACATATCGGAGAGTGCCACGTAGCGCCCCTGAATGCCTACCCACCTTTGTTGGATAATGAGTAGAAAGGAGAGCTTTATAAGTTTGCCAACCTCCCTTTAGCTGGCAGTGTATCCCGTGTGCTCCACCATTTTCAACCCTTATCTGTCCAATGCTCGATAAGTCTTATCCAATAAGTGGGTTTCTTGCAAGAGTACCACATCTGGAGTGGCGTTTGATAAATTGAAGGTCTAGCCCATCTCTTAATTTTGTCTCACAGACCATTGACATTCCATGACATGAATTTCACAGCACCCCCTTTCAACCAGTCATCATGCAGCAAGCCCATCAGTGGGCCATTCCGAGTAGTCCCATGTTGGGAGGAACCTGCAGAGGGGCACCGGAGGACCCGTGTATCCTAGCCTAGCAACATTGTCCGTTGAAGAACACGTTTGAAAGCGAAACGAACATAAAAACAAAGAACATTGCCCTTGTATACTCCCCTTCCCTGCATCCCTGCATGGCAGACTCAGAACTGCCCACCCCCCAACATTGCAGAGCCCCTGTGCCCCAATGTGACTTTATATTAACAGGGTACAGTGAGCAACTCTCAAAACTTTCCTCTTCTCCCGCGCCTTTTCACCCTAAGCGGTCTCCTCTGCCCCCCTCCGGAGCTTTCCGTCCTCAGCGCCAAGAAACCACACGGTGATCGAGCGCTATACAAAACTCTTAACTTCAACTTCAGCAACACAACCTTCACCCGCTTAGTTTCAAACTCATCTTCCTGTACTGTGCCAAACAATCATGTATGTGGAGGCCACGACGGCCGTCTGCGGTGTCCCTTGGCATAGTATCTCGATTCGTCTGGGCATACAGCTCATTTGGGAGTCATGTCTCAGGTGTCCCCCATTCATTGCTCAGTTCCTCTCAGGATTTATATATATTTAGTCCAATTAGACAACTCGCCAGGTTGATCCCACAAGGCCCAGCTTAGGCTGATTCACACCGTGTTGCTCTGTGATTCTCTCAGTTGTCTTGGTCGGTTGCGAGCCCTGGACTTTAGCCAGTCTCCAGACTTCAATCCATTTCCACACCTCAACAGGTGTCCCAAAATACCAAGTCTTACCCTTAACTTTGCCAGGAACATTGTGAAGTACTTTAGTCCAAGGCACTGCAGTGTTCTTTTCATTCCGGCAAAGCTACGTGGGATTCGCTGGACAGGCAGAGTAAAATCCAGGAAAAAACCGAAGGTTGCTCCTTAGTGTTTTAGCGGTGGGCAATTTATGGTGGCTTAGAGGACAGCATTGATATCTCTAAAATTGAAGAGACGGGCTATGATGACATCAGGTGGAGCACCCAGGCTGGGCACTCTGTGAGCACACTCAACAGAAAAAAAAAGTTGGAGAGTCCTCTTGGGGAGAGGAGTTGGCCTAACGGCTAGGGCGGTCGACCTCGAATCTGGGGAACCGGGTTCGAGTCTCTGCAATGACGCCGAGTATCCTGTGATTCTGGGCATATCACTTACAGCCAGATTCATCAAGCCAAAATCGGCTCACAAAGGGCCAGATTCTGAGAATCTGGCCCTTTGCGAGCGCTATTTTTGCATTTGGGATTCGTCATCCCAAATGCAAAAATCGCAATTCTAGAAATCGCTATATTTCGAATAATTGCATTTAAAGAATCTCAATTAGAGATTCCTTAAATGCAATTCATGAACCATTTAAAAATTGCGATTTTGCAATCTGGGGCCGCTATTTACCGCGAAGTCTAACTACGTGGTAAATAACGAAAACTTAGAAAAATGCACTTTAGTGCATTTTTCCAAGTTGTATGTTACACACACACATGTCCTTTGGACATGTGTGTGCGCAACACCAGTGTACATTACCATTTCAGGGGTGCTACAGGGTGTCCTTTGGACACCCTGGCACCCTTGAAATCGCTTCCTTATTTGCGATTCGCTAATTGCTAATCGCTAATCGCAAATAAGGAATGGCTTTCCCATTCATTCCTATGGGCCTTTAGGCCTTTAGCAATTAGCGAATCGCAAATAAGGCCCATAGGAATGAATGGGAAAGCCATTCCTTATTTGCGATTAGCAATTAGCGAATCGCAAATAAGGAAGCAGTAGAAATCGCAAAAAATATTGCGATTTCTACATGCATCCCGTTTTGCGAGTCTTTAATAGCGATTCCTTAAAAATCGCTATTAAGGACTCGCAAAACAGGACTTTGATGAATCTGGGGGTTAATCTCCCTGAGCCTAACAAATATGAACGTGTCATCATGTAACGCAACTGGTGCTATGTAAAGCGCTCCGATACCCGATACCTTTGGGTCAAGTTTGCACTATATAAAACTCAGTAAAATTTTTTAAAAAATTAAAAATGGCTTCAGGACCTTCGTGATCAAGTCTTGAATGAAGAGGTCCACGCTGGGCCTCTCCGCTTGTTCCAGAACCCCAACCACTCTAATAATATTCCGACCTGTCTGACCCTTGTAGTCTTCCAGACACGCTTCTGTTTCCTCTGCTTTGGCCCGTAACGTTTCCATTTGACTTTTGAAAGTCTTTATTTCACTCTTCAGAGTCAGAATTCCCTCCTCCGCCGCCCTTAATTTGTCCCGCATGTTTCGCAGGTCAGCTCAAAACAGTGCAATTTTGGTGGTAACCAAGTCAATTTTCGGTTCTCACTTGGCACCAACCCCCTGAATGGCCACTATTACGTCTGTCAGTGTAGCGGACCCTACTTCCCGTTGAAGCTCTATGCGTCCCCCGTTTGGCCTGACCTGCCGGCAGGTCTTTCAGGAGGGTGTATTTATCCAGTTTAGTCTGTTGGGTGGGTGGAGTCCACTTCTCCCGTCATTACAGCCAGGGAACAATGTGGGCAAACCTGCGAGTCGATAGGGGGGTAGTTACCGCCACCTGCTCAAGTTGCCCAAGGAACTGGGGGGCAACGATCGGCCTCTTGGCCTTACCGCCATTGTGAGGTTCAAGCGATAGCCAGGCCGCCCATCCCCACAGGGAGTCATACACAACTGAGACACAACCACAGACGCAATGCCGATGAGCTCCCCAAGGGCCACCGCAGGGGTCCCAGATCTCGATGGCTTGCCAAAGCCGTCCTCAGCAAGCCTGGGCTCACCTGCTCCGTCATAATGGTGTCACAGTATGGAAGTATCCCCAGCAGATGCAGAGGGCAAGAGAGTATCCCAACAGCTCTGCCCATGCCCACTGGCCCACAAAAATTGACGCTGTCTCACCAGATCATCAGCACATGGGCCGCGCTGAATGTCGGGCGGCCTCACAACCAGCGTGGTCTAGGGGATTCTCCAGCAATGAAGGCTGCAATCACCCCTGGGTCGCCGAGTTGAAGTTTCAGGCCCCCATTCTCAGTCTCCCCCAACCGCAAGCCGCTGGCTCTCAGTTGTGATGTGTCTTTTGGTGAACAACACAGATATTGGGGCGGATTTAGTGGGTTTAAAGGCTTTGGGACAGTGCTTAATTTGAGCCGCTGGTTTCCGGTGCTTAGTACCGGCACTTAATTGCCAGCACGAGTGCTTAGGACAGTCTGCCACCAGGGCCAGACTGGCTGTGGTGGACATCAAGCATTTGCCCGGGATGCTGGAAGGGTGGGGGCCAGTTTTGGAGCGGTAGGGGCTGGATTTTTACTGGGGCCTGTTTTGCAGCGATGCAGCAATATCAGCCCCCTGTAACAAAAGCAGCAGTGCTACGGGCCGTTTTAGTCCAGCAGCAGTGCTTCACACTTGTTAACCCCCGCCTCGTCCTCCCCACCACCCCAATCTGTCCTGGGGTGGGGGCCAGTCCAAGAAAATTGCCAGGGCTGCTTTGGGTTCCCAGTCCGGCCCGGTCTATCACATGGTGGCACTGTCTGCCTAATTTAAGTATGAGCACAACAACAGATATGTTTATTACTTTAATTTACATTTAAAATGACTATTGCCTGCCTCCCAAGCCATTCGGATAGCTTTGGGGCCTGGAATAATAAGAGTGTGATGGTTCGTAGTGTTGGCACAGTCATTGGCAGCACTGGCAGGGCCAATAGATGGTGCACGCTGTAACGTCCTCCTTACGGGGGGGCCCTGGCACTATTTTGTTTTTACAAATTAAGCTCAGCTTAAGGGTTGTGGACCCCCCACCCCTTCCCCGGGTATTCAATTTTTACGCACCCTAAGGGGATCCCAGGAAGGACTATCACCCAGATAAGTTTGATTGTAACTAATGTTTACCATGACATGGGATACTATTAGCTTTCACGAATCCCTGTCGCAGAGGCATTACTGCCAGAGATGAGCCCGGCTCCAGGGCCCGCGAGGATGCCAGCTTCTGTACCTGCTGCATCAACAGAGCACCAAACGCAGCAGTGTGGAAGAACAGGCAGCACGTGGAAGAACAGCTAGCGCCTGGAAGAAAAGCAAGTGTCTGTAAGAACACTTAGCACAAAAAGGCATACAAACAAACTCTGGCAGAGCCAAGAGGTCTGGGTATTGTTTTACCGCATGCAAATGTGGGTATATGCGTGTGCGTAAACAAGGAATGCATGTGTACATCGACGAATGCACTATCAACGAGGAGCTGAGAGGGACAGACAGATGTAACATAATCCATCAATGCATGCACTCAATTTGAGGCGGATTGATACACTTAAACAGTCCATAACAGCAGTTGGTGAAACATACTCTTCTGGGCTAACCAAAGATGTGACTGAGTGTCAAGCCAATGGCTAAAAGAGGCTGATTTTAAAAAGCCATTTCTTTAATAAGGGTAGACCCAACGCCCACTGTATGTATGTTGGAAACAATACGTTTATTTACACAGCAGCGCTATCAACCCCAGACTCCAAATAATTTCAAAAGCTGGAAAGCAACCCAGCTTCCGTCAATAAGCATTTGCCGGATTGCCAGCCAGCGTCTGATATGCAAGCTAAAGCCTGAAAGACAAGCTAGCGCCTGAAAGACCCACTACCGTAAGTTAATACCGGCATCTCATAGGAATGCACACACAGGGGAAGTATAATCATACCATGTTGGCGTCTGTCCCATACAGCCTTCGCCACGCTGCCAGGCGCCGCGCCCAGACCATATCAGAGCACCCCTCTGCTCAATCACTCATGACACATAACGCTTTCACGAGGGCTAACAGCAAATACAACTCCGCCACCAAAGAGCTCCTCGATTTTTGGAGTGCTAGTTGGAAACGCTATATATATGCTACAAAATCAGTCAGAGCAAATGACTTTAGCCAGCTCCAAGCAGCCCAACCAGCGCCTAGAAGCCCAGTCAGAGCTCTAAAGGCCAATCAGGACTCCCAACGCTGGCCAGGGCTCCCAAACACAGCCAGAGCTGTCAAGGCTAGCTAGCGCTCCGAAGCCCTGCCAGACCTTAGAAGCCTACCAACAGCTCCCAAGCCCAGTCAGAGCCCCAAAGGCCAGTTAGAGCCGGGCAGACACCCAGTACCATGAAAAAGACCCAGACTTAAATAAAAGTCGAGCCAGGGCACACATAATGTGCCAAGAAGCCTCCTCATCACTCCGTAGCACTGCCCATCTAGCTCCTATTGAACAGGCAGGACCTTCGTGTCTAGAAACTCCAATAGCACTAACAAGCGCAAACTTTTTTCCTATATACAGAATTTGGATAGGATTGGAATTATCGTTTTCCAGGCCAGAATTTTGGGTCCATCCTTGAAGTCTACATTTCTCTTGTTGAGGGTGATATGCTAAGATTCTTTTCTAATTTTTGATAGTTTTATGTTTTTTCCCCTTTGTGAGCTTTTCTCTTCTGTGCTTTTCCGTTTTGGCAATATATTTATTTTTGTAACATAAGTATAGTGTCCCCCGTCACATTATACAGGTTCAATGATATGAAGAGTGAGGGTACATACCCTCATTGTAACTTCTTCCCATATTCTTGGGATGCTAATATGGTTCATGTTCTGATGAGGAGATGTCAAATGTTAGTGCCATGTTGTCATGTCATAGGATTAGCCATGTTCAGATGTACTTTTATATGTGGCTTTTTATGTGTAATTGTTATGTATAAATGTGTTTTTGGAATATATATATGTGGTTATTTCTATAGTAATTTATATGTTGTTTTGCGTTGTTTACAGCCCTGAGGAAGTTAAAGAACTTTTGAAATAAATTTGCCGATTTATGACTTCATCCCTGAAGCTGCCTCCACTCATATAGCAACGCACTCACAAGCACAGCTGGCGCAACCAAGACTCACTGGCAGTGGCTTCAGTAGTCGAGGTTAAAACAAAGAACACAAATCTAGTGCTTAGATGATCGGATAGCACCTAGAAACCAAGCAGCACCTAGCAGCCGGGCTGTCGTCATTGTCCATATGGATTCTGAAAACCCACCAGGCAATCCCTAGAGAGCTACCCAACTCCCAAACAATCTCCCGACTCATAGGCACATAGGAAGCTCCAGCGCCAAGAAGCCTTTCCTCCTAGTAAGCCTTTGACAGGATGCAGCGTATAGGCGCTCCCTCCTCCCCATGTGTTCTCCCAAGCACGCTTCCCTCTGCCTCCCCCGAGTGTAAACACAACTTCCCATCTGGTGCCCATCCATGCACGTGTGTCAGCTCTCGCGTGGTGCGGGCCCACGCGGTTGACGCTGCTTCCGGGTGAATGATGCGGGCCCGAGGCCCTGCAGCCGGATACGCAAATAAAACTGAACCCAAGAAACACGAGGCTAAAATAGACCCCCATCTAATCGCTCCTGCATACCGCCCCCCCCCCTCCTTCCCCCACCATCCAGCAGAGCACTGACCATCGGACAGCCTGCACTTTCATTCGCGCCTTAACACTGAATATCTTCATAGCGCACACCACAAACCTGAACTGCCTCTCGGCGCCTGAATGATTGTAAAGACTTCCAAACACTAGGGAACTCGTGTAGTCGACCTCTGGAGGATGAAAAGCCGAATGGGCCCTGCGAGGGCCAAACAGTTGACCTACAGGTTACACGAACAGCTGCGCAAGCCCGCTTACGTCACACAACTCGCACTACAGTTCGAATAAGTATAGAACAGCAGAATAGCCAGCCCATGAAATGGGCATTTTATGGTAAATGCTTGTTTTTTTTATTTAGCTTTAGGTGCTGTTACATGGCTGCATTGGATACACAGCAAACATACAGATGTTGTAGCCGGCCTTGCGCCGATATGACTGAAGAATGTGAAACTGTGAAGAAATGTGGTACCACGTGAACTACTACAGTGACCATAATGCATTGGGGTTCGCGAATATGTGCAAAGAACTACATGTAAATGTACAGGAATTTATATAGCGCAAATCACCAAGCGGTTTCTAAGCGCTTGTTTAGGGAACCCGTCCTGGTATTCCCCTGTGAGACAAACCCGGCAGGGTATCCGCAAGGTGAAAGCCAGGCATCCCGCCGCGAGGGGCCGTTGTGGAGATTAAGCAAGCTATTGCCCAGAGTCGCAGAGTGTGAACCCGTGAATCGAGTAGGCACCGGAGTCCATGGACATTTTAGGACTCAAGACCCCGCCGAGCCGGGAATTGAACCCTGGTCCCGGGCTGATCTCTGCTTCCAGGTCTGCCTCCTCTAACCAGTGAGCCACACTTCTCCACATGCGATAAGTGAATTACCAAATGAATAATTACAGGGACCAAAATAAACTCTGGGACTTGAGATTGTGCCCTAGGGACTGCATGCAAGAAATACATTAACACACAAATAACTACCGCGCCCATAATGCACTGGGACTTGAGAATGTGTGTAAATGCATTACCACCTATTTGGAGACACACAATTAGTGTCCTGGGCTCGAATACAAATTGCAGCAGAGTTATGCAAAAGAGAAAACGGTGGCAAACTTCTAGACCAGTGGTTCCCAAACTTTTGACTTCTGAGGATCCCCATTGAGTCACCACTGGAAGTCGGGGACCCCCAAGCAATTTGTATGAGTTAAATTTCAAACATTAAAACAGTAATTTGAAAGAAATACACACGTGTGCACACAAAACAAATACTCAAAGTACTAAGGTTTTTGGGGCCAGATATATGACCATTTCATTTAGTGCCTCGCAATTGGAGACACATTAGCGAGTGGCAAATTACGAGTCGCTAAATGAAATGTACAACAGTGTGTTTAACACTGTTTGGGATTCCCAATTGGGTCGCAAATTGCGAGGTTCATTAATATTAATGAGCCTCTCGCAATTTGCGAGCCCATTGGGAATGCTAGCCCTCTCAGCGATGGTGGCCTGCTGGGCTCTGCAGGCCACCATTGCCCATGACTGCTTTTAAATAAAGCAGTTTAAAAAAAATAATGCAGCCTGTTTACCATGTATTTAAAAAATTAAAAAATAAAAATGAAACGTTTTCGTTTCATTTTCTAAGGGCAGTTAGAGGTCCCTGGGACCACTGTCTGACCTTAAAAAATATTTTTGCATGCATTGCAAAAGGGAAGGGGTCCCCTGGGGACCCCTTCCCATTTGCAAATGCATTACCATATACTTGAAGTAGGTGGTAATTATGACTGTTTTGCAACCGCAAAATATTTGTACATGGTTTTGAGACTCGCTATTTGGAAGGGAATACCCCTTCTAAATAGCAAGTTGCAAAACCTCTTAAGAGAGAGTCGTAAACAAATTGCGACTCGCGAAATAGGCTATGTACATGGCCCAATAGGCTTTTGCATGCGCAGACGGGTTCGCGAACCCGTTTGCGCATATTAAAACAGATCATACATCTGGCCTTCAGTATTTTATATTGAAGTAATAGCCCCTCTGTCACATGTATTTCATTTGTTTTATAGCATCTCTCATACCATTGTAGGATGTCAGAGCACTTTACATCACACACATATAAAGACATTGAATCGTACATGTAAATCAGTGTGTATATAAAATGTTTAAAGAGTGCTTGGTCTGGAAAAGCACAAACTCAGGATTCAGAACATAACAGTGGCTATCATGGACTTTACCATTAAAAATTTATTTTCACCCAAATATATCTTTTTAGCAGCATCAGGATAATGAATAATTGGGACAAAATATAGGTTACTAACTGGTACCATACAGTTTGCAAGCAGCTCTTTGATGACAGTTTATAGGTCCCTCTGCTAGATTACGATTGTCACTTATGAAGTGCACAGTAACAAAAGAAACTCTGTGACAAAAGCAGTAACCACGAATCTAGACACATAAAATACTGCTTTTTAAGATGCATGTTACACGTTCTTTGCAGTAGGCACATTAACCCTCTGTGCTACATTAGTTAAATCAAAGCTGCCACTGAACAAAACTCTCCTCGCTCTCCAGCAGGTACATTAATCACTGGCAGTCTCTTGACACTTTTATTGTTGATGGAAAGCTGCTAATCATACAAGAAAACGTTTCAGTGCTTTTAAAACTGTTGCCTACAGACCCCCTGGGAATGTGTCACGGACCCCTGGGGGTCCGCGGACCACAGTTTGGGAAACACTGATCTAGACAAAACCGGCTTGTTAGCAATGCAGGTAAGGCAGAACCAAGGTGGCCTCTCTAGAAAGAAGAGACTGGTCCATGCACGCACCTTTCTCGCCTCAGTTGGCCAATGAAAACCCGAGCTCTGCAGCTGCGGGCTGACACTGATATCTCAGGAGGCATGACATCGGATAACTTGGATGGACACATCAGCCAGGAATGGCGCAAAGATGTTCAGCAATCCAGGCAAAATGGAGTTCCTCATCCACAGATAAAATGGGGTTTTCAGGTATTATGCAGTAACGCGGCACCACCACTAGGAGGCGCTATAAAACAGTCGATTTGAGGGCATTGGGGCCCAGCTGACTATCCAGTCCCTCTCTCTTCTCCCCTAAGGTGACTGTCAGCCAAAAACTATATTTTATTTACACAGGGTGCACCTGCCTGTGAGGAGGGGGCAGGGCCTCGTGCAGAGAGGTACTTACAGCGCACTTTGTAAACCCTCCCCCCTGTTCCCCCCTGAAAAAGCTTGCTAAGGCTGGCGCCAATGTCGTAGGGTGTTTTCACACCCCTTAGTGGACGTGGGCAGTTCAAAGCCCTGAAAAAGAGGTGGAAAACCACTATTTACTGTGGCTTTCAGCTCGTTGTCCTTGCCACCGTGTGATAGCGGGGCGCCTCACCCGGTGACTGTGTGATGGGAGCCGTTATCGTGTGTCACACGGTGGCACCATGTGAGTTGGCTGGCATGAGGGTGGCACCTGCTGACACCCACATTTTCACTTTCTGTTTTTAGCTGGAAATAATATTTCCCGGAAAACAATTAACGTTTAACAGCAGGGAGACAAAACACCTTGTTTTTTTGCTCTCCTCTCCCAGCGCTCTCAAATCCCAACCACTTTCGAATATCCACTCGTATGTATAATCAACTTTATAGACCAGAACTAAAAACACTTCTATTTACACCCTCGCCACAGTCCCCCCGCATCCGAAGAAGCAACCTCCAGCGGCAGATCATTCTCCCACCTCGCAGCCAAGACATGGAACACCCTCCCCATCCACCTATGGCAGACCCAGGACCTGCTGACCTTCAGAAGACTCCTCAAGACCTGGCTTTTCGAGCAGTAGCAGCATTCCCCTCCCCCCAGCGCCTTGAGACCCTCACGGGTATGGAGTGCGCTTTACAAATGCGATGATTGATTGATTGATTGTTTATAGAGCGCATGGGGACCCAAAGTTATCCCAGCGCTGAGTAGAAAGCAGCATCCCAACGAGCGGACCAACAACTCGAGGATAAACGTATTTAAAGAGCCCGATTTTGACCGCTTTCCGGAAGCTCTTCCTTTCGTGTGCTAGATTTGTTAAATCCTCGTTTAGCCAAGAAACCCCACATACACCAATAGCAGTGTTGTGATTTCAAAGAAAACAGAATAAAACATCTTCTCTGTAGTGTTTAAAAAGGCCGAAGCCTGAACACTGTGGGGTTTCTTGGCTACATAAGAATTTAACAAATCTCGAACACAGGAGAAGCGTTTTCCGTTTTGAGGTTTATGGGTTTGAAAGCACTGTTGTTTTATTTTGCTTTTTGGAAAGTATGTTTTATGACAGAGCTTGCGCCCATTTCAGTTTTACGCAAGCAATATGGGGCCACAGCAGCAATGCATAAAGGTAAACCTGTTCATTAACCGCATGCGCGCTAGCGGTTTTCCCGCTGTGCGCTGCGTTTTTCAAAAAGCCGCGTTACATGACGAGCTTAGCTCGTCATCAGCGTACGAGCGCCGTAACTCATGACGAGCTGAGCTCGTCATGAGCATCGAAGGGGTTAACAAAATGGTTTGATCAATCGATTCCAGCAACATGTGGTTCTGATTCTAATGCTTTTATTGTAGTAACCCCTGACGGAGGGCAACACTTGCCCGAAACGCATTGGGACTGAATATTCCACGTTGGATTATGTAAAATTATGCACCTCTATGTGTACATGAGTAAAGCCCTTTATAGACATCTCGTTGAACTTGAGTAAATAAAGAATACATATTTTGATGAAAACACAGATTTACGTGGATTACATATGGAATAAATTGGATAAAAATGTGGACGAAGTAATGTGCTAATCTTATTGGATAGTTCACATACCTTTTCTCAGCTGTGCATATTGGGTTGGGGTGCCTGACGAGGATCCAGCTGTTTACAAAGTTTCTTCAACCGACATTCCTAAGATTTTTATGACCGATTAAGGTGCTGTTGGGTGACCAAGGCTGATAGGCCAGCCCAGATCCTTTTCGATGCTGGAGTTATTCCCAATGATCATTAATTCTGTTTTTGATCCATTGAGTTTCAGGCAGGATTTATTCATCCAGCTGGCTACCTGCTCCAGACAAAGTCCAAGGTTAGATATTAGAGTAACTGAGTCTGAGGCAAGAGAAAGCACCAGCCTGGTGTCATCAGCATACGCAACTATACAGATTCCAAAGGTGGCTACAATATCTACCAAAGGCCGTAGGTATATATTAAACAGCGTGGAGCTAAGTGAGGGCTCCTGCGGGACCCCACAAGCCACCGGCAAGATGTTAAAAAACAGTCTCTGTCAAAAACTTGGAATGTTTGCTCCTTTAGGAAGGAACCCACCGACTTCAGAGCTTTCACTGTCATACCGGCCCGACCCACCTTGTCTAACAGTATCAAAATGCCGCACTGAGATCCAGGAGCAGAATAGCTACTGTTGCCCCCTGATCAAATCTCGTTGTAGGGAGTTAGCAAACTTTTTTGCCTCAAAAGTAGCAGATATTTATGCATCATTTCAGGTGACTTCTGTTGGGCCACTTCTCTCCCTGCCTCGAGACTTGATCCTGCTCGAGGAATTTACTCCCCTCGACTGTTTGAAAGTTCAATCTCTTTTGGGGATCTTGAAATCAGGCTCACCGGTTGATGCTGTACCACCAACCATTCTTAATATGGTCTCAGACACTGTGGCCCCGGTGATCCAGGGGGTGATTAATACTTCCTTGGCAGCTGGGTTAGTTCCACCTTTGTGGAAACAGGCAAGAGTAAAGGCGCTACTGAAGAAACCCAATCTTAACGTTGAGGATTGGGCCAATTATCGCCCTATCTCCTTGTTGCCTACTATCAGTAAGCTCGCCGAAAAATATGAAAACTCCCTGTTAGCCACCTTCCTTGAAAATAACAACTCCCTACATCCTACCCAGACTGGGTTTAGGTGCAAACAGGGCACTGAAACCGCCCTTATTGCAGTAGTAAAGGAAACAAGGAAGATTGTTGATTGAGGTAGCTGTGCTGCCATATTGCTTTTAGACCTCAGTGCGTCCATTGATACTGTTAAACATTCCATCTTGATTCAAAGGCTGAGTAACATAGGCATTACTGGGACCGCGCTGAGGTGGCTACAGTCCTTCCTCTCCGATCGGACTTTTGCGGTGTTCGAGGATGATGTCGCATCCCCCTGATGCATCTACAGTGTGGCGTTCCCCAGGGATCATCCCTCAGTCCGACCTTATTTAACATCTACATGAGGCCATTGGCTGAGGTGGTGTTACCCTGGGGGGTGCAACTGGTGACCTATGCTGATGACACTCAGCTCGTCATCACCCTGTCTGGGCAGGAGACAACCTATGACAACCTTTCCTCCTGTCTCAGCAGAGTCCATGAGTGGATGGATGAGTCCTTCCTAAAACTCAATGGAGCAAAAACGGAGGTCATGATGCTGGGACATAATGCACCCTCCTCGGTGGAGAGATGGTGGCCGGTATCCTGGGCCAGCCCCCTCGTCCAAAGGAGCAGATTAAGAGTCTGGGAGTTTGGCTGGACCCAGCTTTGAATTTCCTGGTGCAAGCCCGGAAGGTAGCAGCTACTTGCTACGCCCTGATCAAATCACTTAGGAAAATCATTGGGCTTCTTCCGTTCGAGGCTAGGCGGATATTAGTACAGGCCCTGATTTTATCACGCCTGGACTATTCCAATTTACTTGGGGGCCCCACAGGGGACACTCCAGGTCCTATAGACTGCTCAGAATTGTGCAGCCCGGTTGTTATTGGACATTCCTCGAAAGACTTCAGCCAAACCAGCGCTGCGACAACTTCACTGGCTGCCAGTACAACAAAGTATTTAATTTAAGGCCATGACCATTGTCCATAAAGCCTTAACCAAGGTCGGACCAGCCCTTATCCAACCTATGTTCCGCCCCTATCAAACCTGCAGGACCCTAATGTCCAGTAATAAGAACTTACTGGCGATCCCTAGGATAAAGAGAATCCGTATGGGTAGCAGGTGTTTTTCTCTACAGGCGGCAAAACTCTGGAAGAACCTTCCGGATGTTAGACGGCTGGAAGAGAACCATCTTAGGTTCAGGAAGATGTTAAAAACTTTTCTGTTCCTTTAAACCTCGGGAATGAATGGGTCACTGAAGCGCTGGGATGCCTCCGGGTAGCCATGCGCTATACAAATGCGTAGTCATTCATTCATCCATCAAATCTCTTTTTTGCCTCTTCCACTACTGCCAGAAGAGCGGTCTCTGGACTATGCTTGGGACGAAAGCCTGTTTGTGTCTGGTGTAAGATTGAGTAATCTTTGAGAAACTTTGACAGACCTCTATTCACAGCCTTTTCAACCACTTTGCTTAAACCTGGGAACAGGGATATAGGACAAAAATTATCCAGACAGGACGGGTCAAGATTTGGTTTCTTTAGGTCAGCTCTGACCATCACATGTTTCCATGGTAGCAGCACAATACCTGTTTCCAGAGAGATATTGACCGTTTCTAACAAAATAGGGAAATTCATTTCTGGCTCAAATTCGAGAATTCTCCTCAGCACCAGGTCAAGAGGGGATCCTGATTTGATTTCCCCCAAAATGACCGAAACTCCTCTTAAGAAAGAGCGGGGAATTCAGAAAGAGTGGGCAAGTATCCATGTTCACTAGTTTTCAATGCAGTGGTATTCTTACTTTCAGATTGCTTTTGGAACGATTAGTAGAGGTTTAAGATTTTAGAACTGAAATGTTCAGCCAGATCATTACACCCATCAATGGATGGTTCAGTTATGTAGGCAATCCTAGTAGGCGCCAACATGGAATTAGCAATTCTGAAAAAAAAATTGGGGGAATTTGCTGCATTGTTAATTTTAGTTTCAAAGAAGAAAGCCTGGCCTTGCTGAATTTCAGTGTGGTAGTACCTCACTTTATCCCAGTATAAGAACTTTTTATTTTCATCGAAATCCTTCCTACATGTCCTTTCTGCAATTTTGCACTATTTTTCTAGGGGTCTGAGGTGCAGAGTAGTAGTAGCATGGAGCACATTTATTTTTTAGATTTTTGGATTAGGATCTTCTTGGGGATAGTTTGATCTAAAGATTCAAAGATTCAATCAACCATTCTGTAATCATATTCACATTTTGAGGCTCTGAATTTAAACAAGGTGAGGGTAACATTAAAATGTTTCTCCAGCTATCCCGATTTACCTTAGACGTGAGCCCGTTTTTAACTCCTTCCCGTCTCTAAGGAGGGACAGGTCTGGATACCTCAAGAACTATAGGAATAAGATCATGCTCTGTCCAAGAGATTGGCACCAGGTCCAAATCCTGTAAAGGGGATCGTTGATAAATACAGGGTCCAAAAGATGGTCTCCTATGTGTGTCGGGCCCTGGGCCCTTTGTTCCAGTTGGACTGCTGCTAGGTCATGCCTTAAGCTGCTTAGGCATCACTTGTTTCCTCTAAATTGAGGTTTAAATCCCCCAATATCATAAAATGGCTAGATTTAGTGGCCAGATTTGAGAGAGTTTCTGCGAAAGATTGAATGTATTGACTAGAAGGACCTAGGGGCCTATAAATTAATATCCTTGTGAACGTGGATGTACAAGGCATTGAAATAGCGAACTGAAGACTTTCACACTCCGGGATTGCAGAAGAGTTGGTTCGACAGTTAAACTAGCCTTCAAAATGATGGCCAGACCTCCACCTTTTTTATTTCCTCTATCTTTACGTATTTATATAATAATCTGGCTGAAGAGCTTGAACAATGTCGGGTCCGATTCCCCATGAAGCCAGGTCTCTGTGAGGAAAAGTACATCTGGTTTAGCATCCTCAAAAAAAGAAAGGATAGCCATCTTATGCCCCGGGAGGGACGTGATATTCAGCAAATACATATTTCCTCCCAATTTAAATAGAGATTTGTGCACAAACGGGCACGGAAGGGCCCTCCTTAGGCGCACCAGCTCTGCGCCCCCTGCCTCACCATCTTTTATCCCTACAGAGTCAACAACTAGAGCGTTGACCTCTATTAGTGACTCTATGGTTGAACCCAATGATAACTAAAGTGCAATCCCTCTTCAGAGTTCCCTTTCCCAACAAGTTTAAAAAGATTTTAAAAGAATATCTCGGAGCTTTAACACAGCTTGCCATGCAGTGCATATGTACTTTATTTATTTATTTGAAAAGTTTTATAGAGCGCGAACATGACCCTTGCGGGTATCAGAGCGCTGTACACAGAGGTAGAAGCATGCATGAACTCAGAACAGTTGAGGTCAACATTGTAATACAACAAGGAGTAAACAATCAAAGTCAGATACCGGGTAGAAGGCCCTACTAGTTCAGTTTCTCATATAGTGCAAAATATTTCCAGTAACATTCAGTGAAACAATCATATAGTGGCTCGTCACAGCACAGTAGAGTAAAAGTATTCTTCTATTGTAGTTCCGAAAGTGCCCTAGAGTAAAATAGCAGTTTAACATCCAATCAAAAATACGTAGCGAAAGATACGTTGGGATGAATGTCAAATCTGTCAACAAGGGTACTAGAGAAAGAGTACATTATGATGCAGTTAATGTCCACTCAGGAAAAGCCATTTGGCCTGTTTCTTGAAATAGGCTGTACAGATTAGCGCCGGGACGCCTCTTTGCTCAGACAGCTGTTGCGCTATACAAGCTCACCTAATAATAATAATTAGATGATTTAAACAAGCCGATCTAATAGCTAGTGGTGCACCCTCTAAATCACTGCGTGCCCGCCGCCCCACCATCTTTTAACCCTACAGAATCAACCACTACAGCGCTGATCTATCCCTCTTCAGTACAATTCCTCTTAAAAGATTAAGAAAGGTCTTTCTGGATTTGAAGGAATAGTATTATTAAATAGAAAGTTGCTGCTTTAAAAAAAACAAATAATCTCCCACCCCTCCCCAAGCAAACCAAAATTTATAGTAAAAAGAAACACACATTTATTTATTTTTTTAGAAATTTTTGAAATTTCTGCATTTGTATTTCAAATGTGTCAGATGGATTCCAATGTCAGGGTGCGAGTACATGGACCGGAAAAAGAACAATTCAGGAAATTTCATCAGCCGTGCAGTCCACGCCGCCGATGTCGCTTTGGGCACAATGCTGACCAGTGAAGTGATACAGTGGAAACACCTGGACAGTGGTTTCCACAGCACGTGACACCCCTGTGAGGTAGGTAGACTATTCCAGATCAGCTTTCCGCCACTGTCAGGAATCCTCCGGGTTGGGCGTCATCAGCAGTAACGCAACACCCCCTCCCTGCTGCTTTTGGTATCCCCAGTCCGGATCGCTGTATTTTATGGCCTATCCCTGGGCCTTGCATTGTTCACACGCTTTGAAGCCCCTGAGGTCTCTGCCCAAAAAAAAAAAAAAAAAACAGCTGATGGACAGAATGCAGAACAATGTCATACATTCACCCCAGTACAGAGATCTGGGCCTACGTGCATCGGTTTTTTGCTCGCCATTCCAGTTTGAACCCAGCCATAGGCAAATCAGTCTTGATCATGTGCTTCATGGGCACAGTCCAGCCCGAGCTGCCAAGCCAGGTCCTCCCTTGACTGGAAACAAGCATCCTAGGACCGGTTTCAGGCTTTCACCCCTCATCAGCCAGGCTAGCTTGATTCCAGTGGCATGGAGAGCACGGGACTCACGTCTGAGCATAAATCGTCCCACTCGTGGGGAGGTCTCTCCAGCAGACTCCACTGGGTGGGGGTGGGGGTAGTGAGAGGACGAATGTGGCATGGGCCTCCCTCCCTGTGACACAGATAGCTCAGTTAACTATTGGCCCCTCCACCTGGAGCCCTCACAGAGACAGCCTGTGAGTAGAGATCAGCTAGTAGACAGCCTCTCCCCTGTGGACGGCAGGACTCAGGACAAGACCTCAGGTGGGCTGCAAAGCCAGCACGTGTCAGGCACACCCTCGTGAAACACCACTGCTGGTGACTATGGAAGTCAGGCCTGACGCCATGCTGCATTCTGTCTAGCAAATAAATGTTCACATCTTTCAAGAAACTGCCAGGCTGAGTCCTTTCCCCATCTCAGCACCAGGAGGTTTGCCTGAGGGTGGCATCCTTACTACTGACGCAATTGGCTGCAGACTGCACCAGAGAACATCACGTGCTGGTGAACATATAGCAGTCTCCCTACACAATGTCCATACTATGTGCACACGAGAGTGAGTGACAGGGCCGGACAGCATGATGAATGATAAAACCATGGTCTGCGTCATCGTGCACTGGATGCGGTCAACAGGCGGCAGCACTACAGACATCTCATCACTTACCTGCTTGTCCTACAGTACCCAACAAACACTGGGGGCAATGCTTATCAATGGAGGCACACATCGAAAACTCTGCAAAAAATTCTCTTTTCTCTCTAAGACACCTCAAGAAATTGAAACCTTTCCTTCCCCATGATGACCTCAAGACAGTAGTTCAATCCCTAGTTCTCTCTAAAATCGACTACGGGAACGCCATCCTAACAGGGACTCCAAAAGCTCACCTAGCCCCTCTAAGGGCAGTGTTGAACATGGCCGCCCGACTCATATCTGGAGTAAAAAGATTTGAACACATCATTCCAGTTCTCAACTCCCTCAACAGGCTTCCCATGGAAGGGAGGTGTATTTACAAGCTGGCCTGCATCACACACAAAACCCTTCACTCTCCGGCGCCCAACTACCTGAACAACAAACTGGTTAGAGCAGGTCAATCCAGAACGCTGAGAAGCTCCAACTCACTCCTCCTTATCCTCCGAAACTGGAAAAGAAAACCACCCAATACCGATAGTTTTCTGGCAACACTCCCAGGATGTGGAACGCTCTCCCTAGGGTCCTCAGATGCAAGCCCTCCTTCTCCTGTTTCAAAAAGGACCTGAAACTCCATCTCCTTAGCAAATACTTTCCTGACCAACATCAACTAACTTAGACATCAATACCCGAGTTGACTCCTCTCTCTCTTGACATTCAAGGATAGTTGGTGACCGGACTGTGTTAACCACCTTTGTTTGTTTCTCTCCCTCCGCTGCAGTGTTTACTTATTTTTCATAATGGACTTTTTATTTATCTCTGTTTTGCTACCTTACTGCCTTCCTACTATGTAATGCAACTTTCTTCAGTTTTTACAGTGTGTATGCAAAGCACTCTGATACCTACGGGTCAAGCTAGCGCTATGTAAAACTTTTAAAATAAATAAATAATGCTTGCACATCTTTCTGATTGGCTCTCATTTGAGGTAAAAAGAGCGAGTGCACGTGTATTGGACAAGGGTGATTTAAAGGAGGCTGACGCCCTCATATTTAATAATATGATTATAGCACAGCCGGGCGCTGGGTTGCGAGGGGAGCCTCCTGGCGATATAGAATGGTGCAACAGCTAGTCATTGAAAAGTGAATTGGCCCTGGGAGGGTGGTGTGAAATGGACATTGAATCTGCCCAGTCCCTCCTAGGAGTAAGCGGGGACTTCTTGGCACTAGATTGTGCTCCAATGGGCCACAATCACAATAATTGATGTACGACACGCGTTGTCTTCTCATTTTATGAATTCTTTTCTGACCGTGAATATCGTGCCTGTGAGATATTGCAAACTCACCTTGCTGTTTGGTTCGCTCTTTCAGGTGTTGCATCTTAAAGTCTCCCCTCCCCACCACCCACCTCCAAAAAGATGACATAATGTGTTCTATCAGGATACCATGAGTTCAGCAGGGAGGACATCATATGTTCGGTCAGTTTCTGTACTGGAAAGCATCACATGCTCTACCAAAACCGAGGACTACCAGGATCGGCGCATGTTCTATCAGCATGGGAGGACATCACATGTTCTGTCTGGACCTGCATCCGTGGACATCACATGCTCTACCTAGGATCGGCACAGGAGACCAGCACACGTTCTACCAAGATCAGCATCGAAGGACATATAGCACTCTACCAGCACCGGAGGACATCACATGTTCTATCAGGACCAGCTCCACTGACCATCACATGTTCTATCAGGAACAGCACTTGAGGACATCACATGTTCAATCGGGACCAGCTCCAGTCAACATCACATGTTCTATAGCACCGGAGCAAAAACAATTGATGGACGGAATGTTGCACATTGGCAAAACATTCACCCCCAGACACACATCTGGGTTTAATCCATCGTTATTTTGCTCACCAAGCCACCCCAGTTCAGACATGGCCATATGCAAATCAGTCTTGACCCTGTGCCTCATGGGAACAGTCCAGCCCGACCTGCCAAGCCATGTCTTCCCTGGACCGGAATCAAGCATCCTAGGACCAGTTTCTGGCTATCAGCCGTCTTCAGCCAAGATAACTTGACTCCAGTGGCATGGAGAGCACGGGACTCACGTCTGAGCACCAGAGGACATCACATGCTCTATCATACACAGATACAATGGGTGAATGAAGCACTCCTGAACAAGTATTTAATAACGCATAAAGCCCAATATAGGATTTCTCATGGTATATTTCCACATTTATCCAAACAGCAATAAACACAATGATTATGTCATATAAGACAAAATCACAAAAGTGGGGCGTGGTCACGTCCCAAGCAAATGCACAGCTTATTGTGCCTGTTGAGGCCTACATATGACTTAATCAAACTATTTGATTTTTACTCCATATTTATCCTTATCACATTTTTATCATATTTCTCAAACACTGGGGCGAGTCCGCACGTAAAATGTATATAGCTTATTTTCAAGTTTCTATTGTTCAAACTGTGTCAATCCAGACCTTCCATAAGAACATGACTGAGCCTTAGGTTCCTTTCAGGCAGTGTTTTATTCGATAAAAAATGAGCCAATGCATTTCGGGCTCAACGCCCTTCTTTGGGGGTCGTTGTAAAAGATCATGAAAACACACCATTACCAGCTGCAATCTTACACAAGCAATGACAATTTTCATAGCCCTACCCTATATAATCGATGCTCTATTTTATGCTCTCACGGAAACAGGCACAATAAGCTGTGCATTTGCTTGGGACGTGACCACGCCCCACTTTTGTGATACTTGTACCTCAGTGCCACGGGGCATGGCGCTATTAGCAATCTGCACGCAACTTTTGTACATATTGAAAAGGATAAGATTACGATTGATAAAAGAAAAAGAAGGTGTGCTTCCTGTTTTCTTCTTTCATATAAGACAAAATAACACATGCTGCTTCCTCTCACAGAAGACAAACGTCCTTTATTTTCTGATTCCGAAGACAGATCAAAGAGTCTTAATCTGACAGTCTTTTGTACTTGAGGCCGTGAGCACACAGACACTTCTCAAGGTGTCAATCGCATGGGCTAACCTGGCCTTAAGAGATTGAGCAATGGAGCTTGTTTACTAACTCAGGATCCAGCTATATGTAAAAAACCTGCATCGCATGGATGACGGGTGGAACCAATGAATGCTACATATGGTCTACAGATGCATAACAATATGCGGGGCTCGCTCTTTGAGGCTTATTCTTCCTGGAATTACTACATTACCCAGGTGTCTCTTTCAGAAGCTAGATGCAGATATGCACCTTCATGTTGAATAATATTTACATTCATATTGGATTCAATTTTTATAACGAGGCACACGTTTGTGCCGTCCTAATTCTGCACAGAAAAAGTCCCAGTGTTTTAGGACGATGCTCGTTGGCTGTGCTTGCTCCATAATACTACTTGCAGAATCAGAAAAAGAATGTCTGTCTTCTACGAGAGGAAGTCGCTTGTGGTATTTTGTCTTGTATGACACAATCACTGTTTTTATTGCTGTTTGGATAACTATATGTGTCTTTTTCTGGTACTAAATTATACCACGAGAAGACCTATATTGGGCTTTATTAAATACTTGTTAAGAAGTGCTTCTTTCACCAATTGTATCTGCTTATGTGTAGTACATAGGGTTTTGCTCTAGTGTTTCTAGAATACTTTACTACATGTAGAATGTACTTTGCTGTCATGTTCTATGGTTTTGGGTTCTGTTCTATGGCAGTTACTGGTTGCTGTTGTAGAGGAGAGTCCGCTTTTGTTACCTCTTAATATCCTATTAAAGAGCTTTGTCAACGTATCCGATTCAGCTATCTTCTATTTACTACATTATGCTTGTTCGAGTCTTTCCAGGACGGTTGGCCCAGGGAGTGAGCACCCAGAAAAATTTGCTCGAGGCCAGATGACATCACATGTTCTGTCATGACCACCACTGGTGGACATCACATGTTTTATCAGCACTAGCCCAGGTGCACATTGTGGGCTCTACCAACAAGCTCTGGAGGACAGCACATGCTTCCATCAGGACCAGCACCGAATGACATTCTGTGTTGAATTAAAGTATCATGGAGGCTTCACGTGTCCTATCACCTCCGAAGGACACGTGTGTCCCAGTGGTCAGGAGAGATCTCGCCTTCACGTTCAGATCATCCACCCATCATATAAAAACATTTGAACAGCAAAACAATACACAAAAATATGGAAATAAGCATTAGTCAACCAAATACAGAAATTATGAACTACTTTATTTAATTTTCTATTAAAAAACGAAGTGTTTTTTTTGATGGACAGGTTGGAGTTTTCTAAATTCACTTGAGGCCACACAGGGACCGTAGTATAGTCTGCTTGGACGCTCCCCAAAATCAATTCGAGGAGAACTTAAGCACTTAAGAACTTTTAGCCTCCAATTTCAAACGTCCTCATGACACGTTTACACCGTTATGCATTATCTTGGCAAGTGTGACGCACCACGCCTTCAAGAAACCTAGGAGAAAACCTTGTAACTTTTAATTTAAAATGCATTTCTATTGGAAGATTTCGATAGACATTCTTAACAGTCCATGCATTGTGTGCAGTAAAAAACACACATATCCAAACGTAATAGAGGTGGGACGTAGCTATGTGCGTTTGTGTGCACGTCATCAAATAAAGTTCAGACATGAAGACCACTGCTGCTCGTTCTCAGCTGAGCGGTGCAATGTTTACACTGTGCACGTGACCAGGGCGCCTCACACCACCGCGCCAGCTGCTGCTGGCAGCCACGGGCTCTGAAATCACAACTCATCTCTGCATGGCTGTGCAATCTATACATGCGGTTTAAAGGGAATCCTCAGCTGACGTGGAGCGGACAGGGCTCCGGTGCAGGAGTCAGGGCGCTTGATTCCGCGCCATCGCCTGGGAGGGGGTCAGTGAATCTTTCCTGGCCCCGGTGCGGCTGGGCAGGGCCCTGGAGGGTGAGTCCTCTCTGGTTCTGAGTACCGTGCCGGGGGGTCAGGGCTCGGCTGCTGACGCGGTCTCCTCGCCTCCTCAAGGTCACGGTGCCCTCGGCACAGGCCGGGCTTGAAAGCTTTCAGCGCACAGTAATATCCGCCGCTGCCCTCTCCGTGACTCGAGCCGAGCAGCGCACTGCCAACATCTGGAAATGGATGCTCCATCTGGGGTCAGAGTCGACTTTGGGGCTGGAGACCAGGGTTCGAGCCTCGGGGTCGCGTCCACATCCTGTGGTTCTGGGCAAATCACTTCATCTCCCCGTGCCTGAATGTGTAATGTAAATACGGTGCTCATGTAAAGCGCTCCAATACCTTCGGGTCGAGTTCGCGCTATATAGAATATGCAACAAAAAAATCAGTGCAGCCCCCCCCACTTCAGGGCGTCACCGCTACTCCAGAATCGGGTGGGTGCACTGGAAAGAGGGGGTGATCCAGTGGTAACCAGTATATTCTTGTGAAGTGATAAAGATGCCTAACTCGGGTTGTTGGCCCGGTTGGAGATCCAATGCTCCCCCCTCCGCCCTGCTCATACAGCCTCAAAGCAGCACACAAGCGACTATGGTTTGATCTTGGTGCCCATTGGTCCACTCTATCGCAGACGCCCCACTCTTGCTAGGTGAGTACCCGCCCACATGAGATGCGTCAGTTCCTGTGCGTGCGCGTTCCCCTGGTATGAAATCCTTCCGTGTAAAGGGCTATCTGGTGAATGATGTCACAGTAGCTCTCAAAATCCAGGTTGACTGCATCATAAAGGGCCCCTTCACCTCCCACAACAGGATCTGCATTTCCACCCCTTACCCTCTACTACCTACCTGTAACAAGCAATAATCCAGACAAACCAGGTAAGGTTTTGAGTTAAGTTTCTTTTATTAGAAACCAGATCTTCAGCCACAGCGCAGAGCAGTACGTTCCCTTGAATCACGAACATCCAACTGACACAGCAGAAGGAATCCTCGGGAACGTACACTCCATACAGAATACAACGCCGGCATTCCTAACGAGAATACACACATAGCATTCTAACAAGAACGTACTAAACATTCCCCAACCAATTCAGACCCACTACACAACCAAAGGGCGGTGCTTCAGGAAGTCTCATCAGCAGCCTCTTGGTAACACAGCCTTCACTGAATGTCTAAAGGGAGCATAATCAATCAATCAATCAATCAATCAGGATTTGTAGAGCACGGCTAATCACCCCTGGGGGTATCCAGGCACGGAGGTCTCGCAGGTCTATTAGTAGAAAAGCAGGGCCTGGAGACCCTTTCTGAAGTCTGTGGTGTTGGTGCTGTTCGGAGGTGGAGGGGGAGGTTGTTCCCGGACTTGGCGGCGTGGTAGGAGAATGACTGACCTCTGCCGTGGCTCAGGCAGGCGCGGGGGTCGTGAGTGAGAGAAGCGGAGCGCAGGGTTTGGTGGGCTGGTAGAAGTTCAGGCAGTGGTTGATGTAGGCTGGACCCTGGTCGTGGAGGGCTTTGTAGGCGCGGGTCAGCCTCTTGAACTGGCATCTTTTCAAAAAGGGGAGCCAGGGGAGTTTCTTGAGGTGGGGTGTGATGCGGGTCCATTGGAGAGGTTAAGGATGAGTGGCAGCTGCGTTCTGTATAGTCTGGAGTCTCTTAAGGAGTTGGGTGGTGTTCCATGTGTAGAGTGCATTTCCGTAGTCTAACCAGCTGGTAACGAGGTCTTGAGTAACTGTTGTACTTTTATTGATGGGGATCCATATGAACATGTTTTAGAGGGTGTGGAAACAGGCGGAGGAGGTTGCGTTGACCTGACGTTTCATAGTGAGTTTGCTGTCCAGGATGATTCCGAGGTTGTCGGCATGGTCTGTCCGGGTGGGTGCGGGTTACATTTTCCCTAAAGCACATAACCTTAAACCGAAAATTATCCATTGCAAAAAGTCTATACTTGGGACTCCAAAAACAGAAGTGACGTCCACAAGGAACCTTACAGGTGAAGTCTGGACAGTCTGACCCTGTCCGGCCCGTTATCCGAGATCTCCACTGATGGCTAAAGGAGCAACATGTACTTCTGGAGGCCAAAATCTGGCTCACGTGGCCTTGGTGGAAGGTGGCCCCTGGAAAACTTCACCAAAGAAGGCCACGAACTGGTCTGCCTCTCAGAGCATCGAGATGAACTCCTCTTTATGAGTAAGGGTAGTGTTACAGGAGTATTCGTCTACATACTCCTGTACGCTTTGTGAATTGGCCAACTGGCCCCAAAACGTCCACTCTCTATGGCTAAAACTGCAAAGATGGTGCAGGTTTTTCTATTTACACCAATTGTGTATGAATATTCCAATGTAATCCTACTTAGAAGTTCTAGGGCCCAATTGACAAAGTGATGTAAGAGTATGCAAAAGATTACTACTAGAGTCCTACTTTACGCACTCCAAAATGTCTCTGTGAATAGGCCCTGTGCTACGACAGATCTCACGAGTGCCAAGTCACAGCCGGGTGAACGGATGCTTTATAAACAAATCAGCATAACATGTTTCCATTATCTGCCCACTGGACTGTAGACCAAATGCCCCAAGGGGCCTGGCTATCAGTAGTGCAACAGGTGCAGTGGCACCAGAGCCCAGGGGTCTGTACCACAATTATGGCTGTCTAACAACTCAAAAGCGGGGGCGATCTCAGGGCCCCTGGCATCCCTGCAGAGCTAGGGTTGTTTATATTAAGATGCTAACCCAGTACTAATTATGAAAGCATGTTTTGTATGTATATTTTATAACTCACGTATGCCGTTTTGTAAGCGCTGCATATAACAGGTGCTACTATTTCTCACTGATTGGTTTTCAGCTTCGGAGTAATTCAAGGATTCGACCGTGTGACTTGCTTCTCACTGCATGTTTCAGCAGCGAGCGCTAAGCCCTCGAGACACTTTCGCATTAATTAGCAGCCCTTCCGGCGTCCCTGCTGCCCCCATAATCAGTGAATTAATTGAGTGTTTTCAAAGCCCAGGCAGACACGTGCTGCTGGCTTTTGCTATTACATTCTGTGCCCGAAGCTGTGCAGAGCGAGGCCACACATTACCTGAACATTATGCGCAGCTGTGCAGAGACAACTTTAATTTATAGTCTTTTAAGACAGAGCCTCGAGTGCAGCGAGCACGCGCACAGGTGAGGTACGGATCCAACAGGCCGGTAGGGCTGGGGCAGAGTCAGTGACACATGCAGCATAGAGCTGGCGAAGTCGGGCACACATGCCAGGGGAGGCGGGGATTTCAGTTTAGAGGGTAGTGTCTGTGGCAGGGCCAGAACCACCTCGGAGTGCACCTGGGTCCGGTGATGTTAGGGACAGTCAACCATTAATTGGCTATTACAAGACTAATGGTTACCATCATCTGACCACTTCTAGGCTGAAAGCTCAGGATTGGAGACCAAGTGCCCCGAGGGCGTGGCCATCAGTAGTGCAACAGGTGAACAACTGCCCTCTCTCCTGTGATGCCACACAGCTGGCCGATGCTGCACTACAGAAATGCCAATAACACGCCTTAACATACAACACTCAACTATAATTGTCCAGTTTGAGTGACTCTACATTTCTACAGACAATGTCAACCAAAGCCCAGAAGGATAAAGGCAGCTGGCTAGGATCACACAATTTGATGAAATGGTGCAGCCGGGAGTCACAACTGCTAAAACACTTCACCTGGTCTCTAGATCAGCTTCTCAGGGTGGACTTTAGCGCCGGGAGACACTTAGGGGGTTGAGCACACCATACAAGTGCCCTTCGTAGTAGGAGCTGTGTTGTTCACTTAGATAAAGAACCCCGGAAGTAGAGGTTTTGATGTCAGAGAGGGCTGCAGGACCGGTTCTAGAGAAGCAGCAGCTTTGTCTGTGTGTGTGTGCATCTCTGGCCTCAGGGCACACCGTTTACAATATTCATAGGGTTCAGCCCCTGCTGCTTCGCACAGCCACGCCTACTTATGGCATAAAAATGAACAGGTAACTTTTACCCACTGGGGGAGGTGATGTGGTTTCTAATGGAGCAGAGGTGCCTTACTCATCCCTCCAGGAGGAGGCGCTGTGAGCCAAGGGTAAAGCGACTGGTACAGGTTAGCAGTTATTTAACGAGTAGAAAGTACTAAAGGACATAGTACTGGTACTCTGCAGCCTACTGGAAGGAAGCGCAATTACAAAGAGGAATCCATTTTCAAAAGACATCAGCATTTCTATGAACAGCACAGCCATGCCACAGTCTTGGGGTACAAACAAAAGGGGAGAAACACTTAAAAAAGAAAAAAAAATAACTAAAATATAGCAGGGTAGAAATACTACCTTCCCTCACAAACACAGCGAGAAGAAAAACTCCCCATAAAAACAGTGAGTAAAGATCCGCCACACAAAGAGACTTGAAAACACCCAGGAGTAACAATGCACCAAAGAACACCCGGTGCAACAACACATCCCCAAAAGTAAATACAGAGTAAGAATACCACCCACACCGACAACAAATCAGGTTACGATTTGTGGCCAACATAAAAAGGAGTAACAAAAGCATTAGGAATAATACTTCTCAAAAAATGGACTCAAGATATTACCACAAAAAATGAAGGGAAAGCACATTCTTCTCAAAAACAAAAAATAACAGACCTACAAAAAAAACCTGATAGCTACAAACACTAAATCAAGTATAACACGTATGTTGGAATGCTGCGTTTCCTGCGGGGTCACCCCAGGTTTATTGACCTTTTTGCTGACATTCTATGCACTTTACACCTGCTAACCAGGGGTCAAGTGCTCGTGCTCCTCCTTTCAACCTGCTACAATTGATACACTCCTGATTGGCATATTTAACTTACCTACAAGTCTCCTAGTATATGTGACTCACAGTTTACTCGGGACCTGTAAGGTAAATGTTACCAGGGGCTGCAGCACTCACTGTGCCAGCCCCTGCAGTGACAATGTAAACATGACTGCAGCCCTGCCACCAGAAACCTGGATGTTCAGGTTCAACTGAACATTCGGCCTGTCAAAATAAACTGTTTTGACAGGCCTAAGTCTTCCTTTTAAATAATAAGTCACCCCTAAGGTAGGCCCTATTCCCCCAAAGGTGCACTGTATTTAAAAGTAAAACATGTAGAAGTTTAATATTTCACATGTCCTTATAATAAAAAAGCTTAAAAGCTATTTTCAATGTAGCAAGGCTAGCTGCTTACATTGGAACACCTTGTAGTACTGATTTCATATTGCTAACAGCTAGGAAAATACTTTGAGGACTCTTTTTAATACTTAAACACAATCCAATTTAATGGCCAAGTCAACTTTTGTCCATTACAGAAAAGGTACTTTAGGAAAGTTACCTTTTGCCTGCCTACAGCCTCTAGAGGTCTTTCGGTAAGTATCCAGCTGTCCCCTGGTAGCCGATGCCCCGTTGGTGAGGTGTGACCTGTTCCCAGGACAGGGACAATGGGCCTTGGATGTGAGGAGGTTCTGTCCTGTCCTCCCCTTGACACGATGGCCGAGGCTGTTCACAGAAACCTACAGAAAAAACCTGGAGAAGGGACCCTAAATTTAGAGCTACCTTAGTCTCTTTATGAATAAACAAACGCCTTGAACCACGGTGGTGCCCTAGCATTGGTGGACCCTGCGTCATAGGGTCTGGAGGTATTATTATTACAAGTTGTAACATTATTTAGTAATAACTATTATTGTATTATAGTAATAAATATAGTAACAATAGTCAACATTCATCTAATAATAGTAATAACAGCAATACAAATAACAATAACAATAATACATCAATAGCGAACCCACAACCATAAGTTCTAATGAGACTCAAGGCACCAATGGGATCCATGACCATAGTGAGCCAAGTTCCCATTACAAGGTGAAAGAAATAGAGTTATTGGTATAGAGGGATGAAAACCCTATTCAAGCAAGAACCACTGCCCCGGTCAGGGTGAACCACAAAAGTAATTAAATTAACCTGGGCATAACCCTCTGTTAGCTTAGCATGCATGCAGTCAGGCTTAACTTAGAGGCTCTGTGTACATATTGATGCAGAATACAAACATTAATAAAGTGACAGCACAACACACGAAAAATCCCAAACGAATTTAGAAGCACAGGATACATTTTAATAAGTAAAAGGACACAAGAACCACAAAAATCGAATCAACAGAACCAGAGATATTCAACGTCAAAGTTTTAGGTAGATATAGTGCCTAAAATTACAAAGTGCCACTCTGGGTCATCTGGTTAGGTTAGTCAGCAGGGGGACATCACAATTTCAGACTGACCGTGATGAAGCCTGAGCTGGTTACAGGAACATGTTAATCCCGCTGAGAAGTTACCTTCTCGAAGCCTGGCACAAAGCCTTTTGCAAGTGGAATGAAGCAGATAAGCTGGGTAGGTTCCGGATAGGCCTTTGGAGCTTATTGTTTCTCTGTAGCTCCAACAGGAGAGCAGCCATCCAGCCCTTGGAGTCACTCAGGTAGCCTGGGATGAAGGAAGCCGGTTCAGCCTTCCTTCTTAGAGTGCAGAACATGCATCAAGCAGCAGTGCAGCTCTTTGGGGGATCAAGGCTGGCCTCAAGCATCATGGCAGTCCTTTGGGAAACAAGGCTGGCCTCAAGCAGCATGGCAGTCCTTTGGGAAACAAGGCGGGCCTCAAGCAGCATGGCAGTCCTTTGGGAAACAAGGCGGGCCTCAAGCAGCATGGCAGTCCTTTGGGAAACAAGGCGGGCCTCAAGCAGCATGGCAGTCCTTTGGGAAACAAGGCGGGCCTCAAGCAGCATGGCAGTCCTTTGGGAAACAAGGCGGGCCTCAAGCAGCATGGCAGTCCTTTGGGGATCAAGGCTGGCCTCAAGCAGCATGGCAGTCCTTTGGGGATCAAGGCGGGCCTCAAGCAGCATGGCAGTCCTTTGGGAAACAAGGCGGGCCTCAAGCAGCATGGCAGTCCTTTGGGGATCAAGGCGGGCCTCAAGCATCATGGCAGTCCTTTGGGGATCAAGGCGGGCCTCAAGCAGCATGGCAGTCCTTTGGGGATCAAGGCGGGCCTCAAGCAGCATGGCAGTCCTTTGGGGATCAAGGCGGGCCTCAAGCAGCATGGCAGTCCTTTGGGGATCAAGGCGGGCCTCAAGCAGCATGGCAGTCCTTTGGGGATCAAGGCGGGCCTCAAGCAGCATGGCAGTCCTTTGGGGAACAAGGCGGGCCTCAAGCAGCCCTCAGAGTCACTCAGGTAGCATGGGATGAAGGAAGCCGGTTCAGCCTTCCCTCTTAGAGTGCAGGACATGCATCAAGCAGCAGGGCAGTCCTTTGGGGATCAAGGCGGGCCTCAAGCAGCATGGCAGTCCTTTGGGGATCAAGGCGGGCCTCAAGCAGCATGGCAGTCCTTTGGGGATCAAGGCGGGCCTCAAGCAGCATGGCAGTCCTTTGGGAAACAAGGCGGGCCTCAAGCAGCATGGCAGTCCTTTGGGGATCAAGGCGGGCCTCAAGCAGCATGGCAGTCCTTTGGGGATCAAGGCGGGCCTCAAGCAGCATGGCAGTCCTTTGGGGAACAAGGCGGGCCTCAAGCAGCCCTCAGAGTCACTCAGGTAGCATGGGATGAAGGAAGCCGGTTCAGCCTTCCCTCTTAGAGTGCAGGACATGCATCAAGCAGCAGGGCAGCTCTTTGGGGATCAAGGCGGGCCTCAAGCAGCATGGCAGTCCTTTGGGAAACAAGGCGGGCCTCAAGCAGCATGGCAGTCCTTTGGGGATCAAGGCGGGCCTCAAGCATCATGGCAGTCCTTTGGGGATCAAGGCGGGCCTCAAGCAGCATGGCAGTCCTTTGGGGATCAAGGCGGGCCTCAAGCAGCATGGCAGTCCTTTGGGGATCAAGGCGGGCCTCAAGCAGCAGGGCAGCCCTTTGGAAAACAAGGCGGGCCTCAAGCAGCATGGCAGTCCTTTGGGGATCAAGGCGGGCCTCAAGCAGCATGGCAGTCCTTTGGGGATCAAGGCGGGCCTCAAGCAGCATGGCAGTCCTTTGGGGAACAAGGCGGGCCTCAAGCAGCCCTCAGAGTCACTCAGGTAGCATGGGATGAAGGAAGCCGGTTCAGCCTTCCCTCTTAGAGTGCAGGACATGCATCAAGCAGCAGGGCAGTCCTTTGGGGATCAAGGCGGGCCTCAAGCAGCATGGCAGTCCTTTGGGGATCAAGGCGGGCCTCAAGCAGCATGGCAGTCCTTTGGGGATCAAGGCTGGCCTCAAGCAGCATGGCAGTCCTTTGGGGATCAAGGCGGGCCTCAAGCAGCATGGCAGTCCTTTGGGGATCAAGGCGGGCCTCAAGCAGCATGGCAGTCCTTTGGGAAACAAGGCGGGCCTCAAGCAGCATGGCAGTCCTTTGGGGATCAAGGCGGGCCTCAAGCAGCATGGCAGTCCTTTGGGGATCAAGGCGGGCCTCAAGCAGCATGGCAGTCCTTTGGGGAACAAGGCGGGCCTCAAGCAGCCCTCAGAGTCACTCAGGTAGCATGGGATGAAGGAAGCCGGTTCAGCCTTCCCTCTTAGAGTGCAGGACATGCATCAAGCAGCAGTGCAGCTCTTTGGGGGAACAAGGCGGGCCTCAAGCAGCCCTCAGAGTCACTCAGGTAGCATGGGATGAAGGAAGCCGGTTCAGCCTTCCCTCTTAGAGTGCAGGACATGCATCAAGCAGCATGGCAGTCCTTTGGGGATCAAGGCGGGCCTCAAGCAGCATGGCAGTCCTTTGGGGATCAAGGCGGGCCTCAAGCAGCATGGCAGTCCTTTGGGGATCAAGGCGGGCCTCAAGCAGCATGGCAGTCCTTTGGGGAACAAGGCTGGCCTCAAGCAGCATGGCAGTCCTTTGGGGATCAAGGCGGGCCTCAAGCAGCATGGCAGTCCTTTGGGGAACAAGGCGGGCCTCAAGCAGCATGGCAGTCCTTTGGGGAACAAGGCTGGCCTCAAGCAGCATGGCAGTCCTTTGGGGATCAAGGCGGGCCTCAAGCAGCATGGCAGTCCTTTGGGGATCAAGGCGGGCCTCAAGCAGCATGGCAGTCCTTTGGGGAACAAGGCGGGCCTCAAGCAGCAGGGCAGCCCTTTGGGGATCAAGGCGGGCCTCAAGCAGCATGGCAGTCCTTTGGGGATCAAGGCGGGCCTCAAGCAGCATGGCAGTCCTTTGGGGATCAAGGCTGGCCTCAAGCAGCAGGGCAGCCCTTTGGAAAACAAGGCTGGCCTCAAGCAGCAGGGCAGCCCTTTGGAAAACAAGGCTGGCCTCAAGCAGCATGGCAGTCCTTTGGGGAATGAGGCAGTTCTTCATCTTGTAATGACCGCAAGTCCAGGAGTGTACTGAAAAGGTGATCTGAGGGTCTAATATGTATACCTGGTGCCAGCCTTTGAAGTGGGGGGCGGGGTCCCTTTACTACCCCCACATCTGGTTCTGGAAAGTTCTTCCCTTCCATCACCAAGGCTCCAAGATTTGTGGGGTAGCAAAAGACTAGTGTCAGGTTCCTTTGAGTGTGATGGAGGTGAGCCCTTTCAAGTGTTAGTGGGGCAGGGAACAGTTCTGCCCCCAGCCATCCGGGCTGGATGCCTCATCCTAATTTGCTCCCCCACTACCTCATAATACGCCCTCAGGGCCGGCTCTAGGCTCACGGAGGCCCTGAGCAGGGAGTGTAGGTAGGGGGCCCGAGGCCGCCAAATCCCTGCCAGGGGCCGCCACGCAAATATGTATCTAAGGATATATATTGGCGTGGCGGCCCCTGGGGTTTGGCGGCCCAGTGCAGGTGCACAGCTTGCACATGCCTTAGGCCGGCCCTGACGCCCTGGTTCCAATATGTGGTAACCTGCAGATGGAGTCCTCCTTTCTGTAGTGAACTCCAGAAGTGCAATAAATAATCCAACTTCCATAAATGCCTCTGTGTCAGATAAAGGAAATAAAAAATGTCAAAGTGAACTGAAACGTTTGTTCTCCCTTTCAGTGTTTAAACAACCTTTGTAACTCTACTCTGTGAGCTGCTGCCTTTCACCTTGTCTACTGGCACTGGGGTTAGTCAGTGTGCGAGCACAAATGAACTGTAATAAATTATTACAGTAGAGTAGAGTTTCAGATTGCAGGCGATTTGTAGTGCAACATGGAGGGCTAGGCCAGGAGTACAGTTCCAACAGGCGCACACGTACCATTAATAATAAAAGCTTGGTTTTATACAGTGCTTCATAGTTTTTGTTACCAACTGTAGGCGCTGTGAATAGCAGTGTGTTACAATTAGCCAGTGTAATGGCACTGAAGTCCCCGACCTGGGTAGGAACGGAGGCCAAACAGGCTCAGAAGGGACTCAACCGGATAAAATGCAAGTAACCGCAGACGCCAGTGGCGAGCGCGTAACTCACCTAGCCTCCTGCCCCCTCGTGCCCCTTAAAAAAGAGCTATTAAGGCGCATTTCCTCCCTCTGTAAGGAGAAGGGAGGGACGGGTCGAAAGTAGCAAGCTGTGTATGCCAAAACTGCCGAGTGTTGGCACTATTGATACTTCCTAGAGACGCCAACATTAAAAGACCGTTCCATGGGGGTGAGGGGTGGGTGCAGCTTTTATTTCCATTGCTTCCGCTGGTGTTGTTTTTGGAGCGTTGAAGCAGAAACTGGTCCTTTGTAGATGAAAACTGCAGATTTCGATATCTGAGGGTAAGTTTGAAGGCAGACAAGTGTTGGCGGCCCCAGCTGGTTACAGCACAAAGACCCTACACAGACGTGTCGGTATTAAATGTCCCTTTCCCTGTTCCAGAGCTTCTGGCTTAAGTCACGAGTACTTGTTTGCACCACTGCTGCTCGGGGCTGGCCCAGACATTCATCATTCTTGGTGATGTAGAGAACCGCCCCCGCGTTCATGAGCACTGAGCTCTGGAGTACCTTTTCCCCTAATTACACTTTTCATTTCTACTCCTCACTGTCAGAGCAGTATTGCACCCACCGCTCTCCCTCCCCACCCAAGATCTGTACTCCAAAGGCCTTGGACGAAAGAGGGCCCTAGCATTACTGGGCCTTGCGTCCCAGGGTCTGGAGGAAATATTATTATACATTGTAATAATAAGTATAAATAACTATTATTGTCATTATTATTACAGTAATAGGGATAATTAGAATAGTAATAAAAAGAATTGCAACATAGTAAACAGTCTAATAATATCAATAACAATACTAATTATATTATTATTACATCAATACCGTACCTACAACCATAAGTTGTAATTACACTGCAAGCCAACAATGGGTCCCATGACCGTAAAGAGCCAAGTTCCCTTTACAAGGTGTAAGAAATCAGGTTATTTGGTTTAGGTGGTGAAAACCCTACTCAAGCAACAACCACAGTCCTTTTCAGGGTGAACCACAAAAGTCACTAAATTAACCTGTGCTTAACCCTCTGTAGCTTGGTACAAAAGCAGTAAGGCTTAACTTGGAGGCAGTGTTAAGTATTTATGCATCACTCAAACAGTAATAAAGTGAAAAAACAACCTAAGAAAAATCCCACACCAATTTGGAAAAAACGGAGTAAATTGTAATAGTTAAAATGCTACCAAAACCCAGTCAGTAAAACAAAGATACTCAATTTTAAAGTGTATAGTGAAAATAGCTCATAAAAGCACAAAGCGCCACTCAAGTCATCTGGTCGCACTAGACCGGGGGAAAGTCACATGTTCCGGCTGACCATGAGTCAATGTGGGCGGATACAGGGACCAGGTTAGTCCCGCTGAAAGTTGCCTTCTAAGTCTGCCTTGAATAATTCTGTTCGTGTTGGAGGAGGCCAGGGGGAGAAGGGTCCACCGGCTACTTTATTTACCATACTAAGTAAAACTTACCACGGCCTTGCTTTCTCCATTTGATTACAGGAACATTATTTACGCCAGAGCACACGTGAAAGTAATCCCTAAACTCCAAAGAATGCAAAAGCAAGCATGCCGCTTGTGCCTGAAGAACAGCAGCCCTGTTACTGTGGCTCTTGACTCCACAGAGTCGCTGCAACATAGAGAATAAAGTTCAAGTTACTCTGCGCCGTCTTCATGGTGGATGGCAATAGCCAACCATACTTAGTGGAACTGACCCCTCAAAACCCAATGTGAAATTTCCTTTATGCTAGACTAATCTTGCATAATTTCATGTTACAACTGTTATGCATAATGCTGGAGATTATGCCTTTATACATAGTGCGTAAATACATTTTGTGTGTGGTGCAAATCTTATTGTGAGCATGAGAAAAACACGAACGAACAGAGCGTGAGAGGATGTGGTTCTTGTCACACCCAATTTTGCGCTATTTTATAGTGCAAAATGCACGCTTCCTTGCTTCTATTTTGGATGTGCACAGCCGGAACTAGATTAGGCAAAATAATAGTTAATTTCACACCATTTGTTTTGTCATTTCGTGCAATGTCTGCAGTGGAAACTATACGAGTTTTCGCACATGCTTTACACATTATGCTGCACCACGCTGAAATGTGTGGTCCAGCAAAACACACCTAACTGCTTGAGGCAGATTCAAGCATGCAGAACCATCCATTTCAAGGAAGCACAACTTGTGGACTCACTAAACCCAGACCGAAGGCCCCAGAGACTTGGCACACAGGAGGGCTGACCTAAGAAACCAGAACTTGTGATACAGGAGGTCCCAGTTCACGATCTGGCTGTTCAGAGGACAGGAGCCACAGGATTTTAACCATCTCTCTGGTTCAAGGAGTGAACAAGCCTTGCAACTCAGCACCACTGTGACCCAAATAAGAAACAAAAGACTTCAGAAGAAGGATTTCAGTCACTGGTGCATGAAAACCAGCTTTGTTCACTCGTAAATAAACACAAAAGAAAACGCCGAGCTCTCTGCCCTCCTTGAGGGCGGGGTCACAGAGGGTCACTGGCAGATTAAGGACAAATCACAAGGGCTGCACAAATTAAAAGACACAAGCCACACTTCGGAGACGAGAACAACTCAGCTTAACATGATCAATAGTGGACACGGGTTGCCCCATACCACACCCATGTCTCGCTAATGGGCAAACGCACAGAAATACCAACAGGTCAGCCTGAAAGGACAGGGCTAAACCAGCCTCTAATGATGTCACTTCCGGTCTGTGAGCTTCCGGTGCATCGGTAACGGAAGTGAAGGTAAAGGACGGGCAGAAGAGGTCAAATACTTAACAGATTTGATAACGTCCTCTGATTGTATCGTTGTGTTTAGTGTTTGTAGTAGCTAGCTCAAATGCAGCTGCCTACTCTCAGTATCCAGCGGTACAAAAGGGGGTGGTGATGGACGGAGCATCTGAATCAATCAAACACTCACACCCAGTCAAAAGATCTGGGTTTAATCCATCACCGTTCTTTAGCCCACTCTGCCACCCCAGTTCAGACATGGCTATATGCAAATCAGTCTGACCCTGTGCCTCATGGGAACAGTCCAGCCCGAACTGCCAAGCCATGCCTTCCCTGGACCGGAAACAAGCTTCCGAGGACCTGTTTCTGGAATTCCAGCCGTCTTCAGCCCGGCTTGCTTGAATCCAGTGGCAAAGTGAGCAAGGGACTCACGTCTGAGCATACCCTGCCACACTTATGGCGGCCAAAAGCGGTACAAAAGGGGGTGGTGATGGACGGAGCATCTGAATCAATCAAACACTCACACCCAGTCAAAAGATCTGGGTTTAATCCATCACCGTTCTTTAGCCCACTCTGCCACCCCAGTTCAGACATGGCCATATGCAAATCAGTCTGACCCTGTGCCTCATGGGAACAGTTTAGCCCGAACTCCCAAGCCATGCCTTCCCTGGACCGGAAACAAGCTTCAGAGGACCGGTTTCTGGAATTCCAGCCGTCTTCAGCCCGGCTTGCTTGAATCCAGTGGCAAAGTGAGCAAGGGACTCACGTCTGAGCATACCCTGCCACACTTATGGCGGCCAAAAGCGGTACAAAAGGGGGTGGTGATGGACGGAGCATCTGAATCAATCAAACACTCACACCCAGTCAAAAGATCTGGGTTTAATCCATCACCGTTCTTTAGCCAACTCTGCCACCCCAGTTCAGACATGGCCATATGCAAATCAGTCTGACCCTGTGCCTCATGGGAACAGTTTAGCCTGAACTGCCAAGCCATGCCTTCCCTGGACCGGAAACAAGCTTCCGAGGACCGGTTTCTGGCATTCCAGCCGTCTTCAGCCCGGCTTGCTTGAATCCAGTGGCAAAGTGAGCAAGGGACTCACGTCTGAGCATACCCTGCCACACTTATGGCGGCCAAAAGCGGTACAAAAGGGGCTGGTGATGGACGGAGCATCTGAATCAATCAAACACTCACACCCAGTCAAAAGATCTGGGTTTAATCCATCACCGTTCTTTAGCCCACTCTGCCACCCCAGTTCAGACATGGCCATATGCAAATCAGTCTGACCCTGTGCCTCATGGGAACGGTCCAGCCCGAACTGCCAAGCCATGCCTTCCCTGGACCGGAAACAAGCTTCCGAGGACCGGTTTCTGGCATTCCAGCCGTCTTCAGCCCGGCTTGCTTGAATCCAGTGGCAAAGTGAGCAAGGGACTCACGTCTGAGCATACCCTGCCACACTTACCCAGATCAGTTGACTGGGGGTGAGTGTTTGATTTGCTCAAATGCTCCGTCCATCATCCCCTTTTGTATCGCTTTGTTCGCCCTAAGTGTGGCAGGGTATGCTCAGACGTGAGTCCCTTGCTCACTTGGCCACTGAATTCAAGATAGCCTGGCTGATGAGGATTATGAATCCGAAACCGGTCCCAGGATGCTTGTTTCCGGTCCATGGAAGACATGGCTTGGCAGTTCGGGCTGGACTGTTCCCATGAGGTTCAGAGTCAGACTGATTTGCATATGGCCAGTGCTTTAAATGGGAAAAAATAAGTGCAGGTACTCATTAAAATGCGCTAGAGGTGTAGTGAGTGGGCGGGGATAGGGGCGGGGCTAAGGGTAGGACATGATGATACTTACCGACTTCTATAATAGTTGCAGCACACACCAAAACACATGATAAATATGGTTATATAAACAAAGCAGGTTAACTCATTACACAAAATGAAAGATAAATGCAATAGTATGTTAACATTTCCTTTTTTTGCAATAGTTGCACCTTCTTAATGCCATACTGTTAATTGCTGTTGTTTAGCACAATAATATATATTTTTGAGCAAGTGAGTAGGAAGAAACTGAAAATACCCCCACTTCGAACCAAAGCTCTTATGGCACCAAGCAAATCATCATGACCCTCCCCAGAAGATATCTCTTGTCTCTTCCATCGATCTATCCATTCATCCTTTCATCCGACCATTTACCTGCTGATGTTCACCATTTGCCGTTTACATTCTGCTCTTTATTCAGTTTTTCATCCATCATTCAGTTGATTTTCACCATTCCGTCTGTCCACCCTTCATATCCAAACCTATCCATCCCTCCTTAAACCTATCCATTAATCTTTTCACTCATCCATCTCTTTATACACCTTTTCACTCACCCATCAATCCTTTCGCTCATCTATCCATCAACCCTTTCACTCCTTAATACCATCCGCCCTTTCATTCCATCCATCCTTTCACTCAATCCCTCCTTTCACTCATCCATCATCCACCCTTTCATCAATCTCTACCTTTCATTCATCCATCCAATATTTAACTTATCCACCCATCTTCGGCCCTTATATCCAATCATCCACCCTCTTTCACCCATGCATTCACTCATCCTTCCATATATCTGCACATCCACCCTTGCTCACTCATTCACCCATCCACTCACTCACCAACCCTCCCTACTACGTTATTTATGAACCTGTGTCGCCGAGCAGACATGTACACACAAAGTGGTACAAAAGGGAGTGGTGATGGACGGAGCATCTGAACCAATCAAACACTCACACCCAGTCAAGAGATCTGGGTTTAATCCATCACCGTTCTTTAGCCCACTCTGCCACCCTAGTTCAGACATGGCTATATGCAAATCAGTCTGACCCTGTGCCTCATGGGAACAGTCCAGCCCGAACTGCCAAGCCATGCCTTCCCTGGACCGGAAACAAGCTTCCTAGGACTGGGTTCTGGCATTTCAGCCGTCTTCAGCCCGGCTTGCTTGAATCCAGTGGCAAAGTGAGCAAGGGACTCACGTCTGAGCATACCCTGCCAACTTATGGTGAACAAAGTGGTACAAAAGGGGGTGGTGATGGATGAGCATCTGAACCAATCAAACACTCACACCCAGTCAAAAGATCTGAGTTTAATCCATCACCGTTCTTTAGCCCACTCTGCCACCCCAGTGCAGACATGGCCATATGCAAATCAGTCTGACAGCCTGAGTGAGCTAAAGAATGGTGATGGATTAAACCCAGATCAGTTGACTGGGGGTGAGTGTTTGATTTGCTCAAACGCTTCGTCCATCATTTCCTTTTGTATCGCTATGTACACACAAAGGGCCACCCAGTTTCTTTAAAATACCTCCTGAGAGTGTCTTGATTCTTTCTCTCTCACTTTTTTCTTACAAAAAACAGTCTTACAAATGCAGGCAAACAGACAAACATAAGCAGACACACAAAAGATTTTGGTATGTTAAAAGCCATTTCATACTCTTCAGTATGGCTTTTTTAATTGCCACTGCCAGGGGATTGCCAGGATTCCTGTGTTTACGCAAATGCAAAGGATAGTGTTAATGTGTTGACAGCACAGGGCCAGAATGGACCCCAGAGCTGCCAAGGTTTCAGATTGCTATGTGTGACATTTTCATATTTTCATTGTAATTATGAGTGACATTTCACGATGTGAGTGACACTTTCTCACTAGCAAAATGAGGGAATCATATAAATATAAAAAAAAAATCACATTTGAGTCGAGCTGCTGTTTCAGATTGCGTAAGTGTGACAATTTCATAGATTCAGTGGATTTACGAGAGTCAGGGAACAACTAGATGTGTAACACTTAGAGGGGCACATTCTTGAGAGTATAACCATGGTATGAAGTCAATGGAAGTAGACAAATATCAGAAATCGCACTCATTTGAGCAACAAGGAAGTCAAACTCGGCAGCAGGTGCTTTTGAAGCTATTATTTAATTTCAATAAAAATCAGCACCCTCCACCCTAACCTCAGCTTCAGGTGCGGCCAAACCACATATAACAAAGGGATCTCTGCGACAAAAACAGCAACTCACTGAGTTGTCCACATACAATACAGTACAATATATTATGCCTTTTTGAAGGCGCATTAACAATCTAAGCTACTTATTGGTCAGAGTGCAAACTGTCAGTAGAGAAAACTATGACTTCTCGACAGCGGCAACAATAATCCATGAGTTTTCTCTGATTTAGCAAATCTAACTGTGCTGAGAAAATAAAGGGTGCTGCTTTGTAGGGTCACTGTCAAGCAGGGATGGTAAACACTTTGCAGTACTAATAAATCAGCAAAACTGCTAGTTTACACAAAACGTAGCGCATATTCAGCACACACAGACAACTCTAGTGTGCCCATTTGCAAGGACCTATGCCGTGCTGGAGCCCCTAATCATTTTTGTAACAAACAGTTTAAATGTCAGCAGCAGGAGAATATTAATTATCTCTTTACTGCGGTCTGAATGATCCACGAGGAGCTGCTGGCTGGCACCTTGTGGATCGCTAGCCGGTCTCTTCTTCAGAGAGTCAGACAGCGAGCCCTACTGCAGTATCTCTGCCTGTGCCACCTGCTCCTACTATGAGACTCACGATGGCGTGGTGAGTCTGGACAGAAGTCGGGCCTCTGCTGGGCACAGCAATAACAGGAGGAGGTGAGCAGGTGATTGATTCTCGAACACCGGCTTCCTCCTTCAACTCCATGCTGCAGGGGGATTTCATGGGTGCGCTGGGGCCCGGCTGGTAGGCAGGAAATGAAACAACCTGCCACAGCATTGGCATATAAGAAGCAGACCGGCCAATGGTGTCCTTTGGCGTTAGGAAGGTAAGCACCTCAATGCAGAAAACAGATTAACGCTCCAGGGGCCTCTTCGATCGTTGTCTGGGCATTAACACTCACGTCAAGAGAAAGGACGTTTGAGATTCCGCCGCCGCCGCCCTTTTGTCTGTTCAAAGTGTTACCCTGCACTAACGTTTCACTTTTCACTTCCTGAAGTGCGGCGCTTCGAAAATCACACGCGCACACTAGCAGGTAAAATGAATCCCGACACAGCTCTTTCAAGCACAGCATGATGGCGAGCACCGGACATTATCCAAAAGAGCTCTGCTGAATAGCTCAGCTGGGGCTCTGATGGGTGGGAGGGGGCTGCAGAAGCGGCGCCTCGGCTGCCAGTGACATGTCCCACTCCGGCTCACCAGCACAGCCACGAGCCTACCTTTTTATGAGTACCGGTACTCTCCTTTTGAAGAAGAGAAGTGCCGGTACTCAAAGTGATAAATTTAGGAAGTGCCGGTACTCAGTACCGGTGAGTACCGGCCCATTTAAAGCACTGCATGTCTGAAATGGGGTGGCTGAGTGGGCTAAAGAATGGTGATGGATTAAACCCAGATCAGTTGACTGGGGGTGAGTGTTTGATTTTCTCAAATGCTCCGTCCATCATCACCTTTGTATCACTTTGTTCGCCCTGAGTGTGGCAGGATATGCTCAGACGTGAGTCCCTTGCTCACTTGGCCACTGGATTCAAGATAGCCTGGCTGATGAGGATTATGAATCCGAAACCGGTCCCAGGATGCTTGTTTCCGGTCCATGGAAGACATGGCTTGGCAGTTCGGGCTGGACTGTTCCCATGAGGTTCAGGGTCAGACTGATTTGCATATGGCCATGTCTGAAATGGGGTGGCTGAGTGGGCTAAAGAATGGTGATGGATTAAACCCAGATCAGTTGACTGGGGGTGAGTGTTTGATTTTCTCAAATGCTCCGTCCATCATCACCTTTGTATCACTTTGTTCGCCCTAAGTGTGGCAGGGTATGCTCAGACGTGAGTCCCTTGCTCACTTGGCCACTGGATTCAAGATAGCCTGGCTGATGAGGATTATGAATCCGAAACCGGTCCCAGGATGCTTGTTTCCGGTCCATGGAAGACATGGCTTGGCAGTTCGGGCTGGACTGTTCCCATGAGGTTCAGGGTCAGACTAATTTGCATATGGCCATGTCTGAAATGGGGTGGCTGAGTGGGCTAAAGAATGGTTATGGATTAAACCCAGATCAGTTGACTGGGGGTGAGTGTTTGATTTGCTCAAATGCACCGTCCATCATCCCGTTTTGTATCGCTACTCCCAGTATCCAGGCTCTTCAGAAATGTTAGTCAAAGGCCACGGAAATCAGAACGTACTTTGGTCCTACCCAGAGCACAAGGCAAAGGTCTCACTCATCGCCACTTTCGGTTTCTTAAAATCCAAAACACAATTTCATGCAAAACAAATAGAACACATTGGGTAGACTGGTTTCGTGCATGCAACGGTGTCGAGTACATATTCAGCGTCGACTCCGATTTCATCTACTGGTGTAGTCCTGGGTGGAACGGTCTTATGCCCGGCTCATCTGGTTTTCTTTTAATTTTTGTATGTAGTGCTTTCCATTGTTTCTAAGTAATTTATTTATTATTTATTTAACGATTTGTAGAGCGCCTGGTGACCCGGAGGCATCCCCGCGCTGTGAGAACTTGAGTTGGCCAAAGGAGGAAGTGGGCTTATTTGGGAAAGAGAAGGGTTTTAAGCTGTTTGCGGAAGCGTAAGTAGCAGGGTTCCAACCGCAGACAGCGGGGGAGCGAGTTCCAGCGGGAGGAAGCTTTTACTGAGAAACGCCAACCTCCAGTGCGTACCCTCCTGAATTTAGGGACATTAGCCAGGTGCTCAATGTCCGAGCGCAGAGGTCTCGAGGCTTTGTACGGGGTGACCATGTCTCTAAGAATGGAAGGGCCTTGACCATTGAGGAGTTTGTGGGCGATGCACATTGCCTTAAACTCGATCCTCTCTCGCACTGGCAGCCAGTGGAGAGCCTTAAGCGCTGGTCTGGCAGAGGCTCTAGAGGGAAGACTCATCAGCAGACGGGCAGCCGCATTTTAGGTACGTTGTAGCTTGGCCAGAGTAGTTTCAGGGGCTCCTAAATAGACGGCATTGCAGTAGTCCAATCGTGCAAGGATCAGTCCTTGAACCAGGAGTTTCCTAGATGGGGGAGGAAGCAGCGGAAGGATCTTACGGACTGATCGCATGAGTCCGAAGCAGGTTCCCGCTGTTTTGGTTGCCTGGGTTTTCATAGACAGGTCTGGTTCGAGCCAGACCCCCAGACTCTTGATTTCCTTCTTCGGGCGGGCACCTCACCCATAGCATCGGGCCAAACAGATGGTGGAATTGCTGACCATTTCTTGCCCATCAGCATGACTTCAGTTTTAGACCCGTTGAGTTTGAGTGAGGACTCGCACATCCAGAGGTGGATTTCCTGGAGGCAATACGAGAGATTGTCTGGGCAGTGGTCAAGGTGTGAGAGCGAGACGACCAGTTGCGTGTCGTCCGCATAGCTCACAATCTTGATGCCGAAGGGGGCAACTATGTCCTCTAAAGGGGCCATATAGGTGTTAAACAGGGTGGGACTGAGTGAGGACCCCTGGGGCACCCCACTAGTCAGAGGCAGGGAATCAGAGCGGGAGTTGCCATCCCAGACCTGGAACGAACGGCCCGACAGAAATGACTCTATCCAGGCCAACGCGGTGCCCCCGAGTCCCGCCCTGGCCAGCCGGTGGAGCAAGACACGGTGGTTCACCGTGTCAAAGGCTGCACTCAGGTCCAGGAGGATCACTGCCACTGACCCCCCTGAGTCTAGAATGCACCTTGCCTCCTCGATGACTGCGAGGAGGGCGGTGTCCGTGCCTTGGCCAGGACGGCACCCAGTTTGGGACCGACGCAACAGGTTATTGAGTTCCAGGAACTGGGACAGCTGGGCGTTGACCAGTTTCTCGGCCATTTTGCTGATGCCCGGGAGGAGCGAGATCGGTCTGTAGTTGGCCAGATCGGTGGGGTCCAATTGGTTTTTTTCTAGAAGGGCTTTAACTACCGCCCCCTTCCAGCTAGGAGGGACTGAGCCTTGGGACAGCGAGGTGTTGATCAGCTCCATGATAGGGGACACGATCGCAGGGGCAACTGCTTGCAGGAATCTCATGGGAGCAGGGTCACACGGGGAGCCGCTTTTCACCTTGGCCAGAGTCTTTCCAACCTCGTCCAGCGAAACCGCCCTAAAAGCGGTCAGCTGTGGGTGAGAGGTGTCTCCTGGACGGGTGGCAGGCGCAGCGTTGTCCCTGTAGGTTAGCTGGCTAGGCTGCGGGAGTGAGGCTAGGATGTGGGAGATTTTGGAGGTAAAGTAGTTTGCAAGTTCATTGCTCCTGTCCGGAAGGGTCCTGTTAGATGAGGGGGGTTGTGGTATTTTTAGGAGCTCTTTGGCAATGAGATAGGATTCCCTCGCCGAGTTGGTGGCATTTTTTATCCTCTCATCGTAGTAAGAGGCTTTAGTAAGTTTCAGAGCAGATTTATATGCTCTCACCGACCCTCGGTAGGCTTCCTTACTAGAATGGAGCCAGTCCTTCCTCCACAGTCGCTCCGCCTTTTTACATTCCTTGCGGAGGGTTCTGAGTTCCGGGCTGAACCAGGGGGCTGACCCTGTCTTTCCGCTTTTATCTTTGCGGGTTTTTATAGGGAGGATGGAATCGAGAGAGTTGGAGATCCACTTCCTGAAGTTGCTGTCTGCTATGACAGGATCCTCTGAGGGAGCGGGGGTCGTTGATTCCAGGGCTCTGGCCCAGTCCTCTGTTGAGAGTCTGGACCATGCCCTGTCTCGGGTATACGTGACCGGCTTGTGGGGCTTCCTAAATTCTCCTGGCCAAAAAAGAGGGACCAAAAAGTGGTCCGTCCAGGGGAGGGGGCAAGAAGCTTTGGCCTGGAGGGTGTAAACATTAGTAAAAACTGGGTCTAGCAGGTGGCCCTTGATGTGGGTGGCTCCAGAATTGGCCAGTTGGAGACCATAGGCAGCCAGGTCTAGAATCAGGTTGGCAGCCCCTGTGTTTAGGGGATCATCAAAGTGGATATTAAGGTCCCCTAGCACAGTGAAGTTGGGTGTGGAATGGGCCAGTGCTGCTATAGATTCTAGTAGGGCGCTAGCAAAGGGGCCAGAGTGCCCGGGGGGGCGATACACCAAGAGGCCTGTCAGTGAGGATGTCGGGGCCAGCTGGATGGTAAAGTGGCAGCTCTCTGAGTCCATGATGTGTGCATCGCTGATTCTGCAGGAGAAGTGATCTCTGTGCAGGATGGCTAGTCGCCTCCTCTGCCAGAGGGACGTAATTGGGACTGGATGAGAAAACCCGGGGGCAGGGCTAAGACCACATCCGAGTCCGAGTGTGTAGTGAGCCACGTTTCCGTGAGGAACAGGATGTCTAGCTCGTGGTCCACAAGCAGGTGATTGATAAGCAGGGCGTGCATGGGGAGCGACCTGCAGTTCAGTTCTGCTAGTTTTAGGCCAGAGTGTGAGGTCGGTGCCTGGGTGAGTTGTAGGTGGACTGGTTGGCAGAGTGTGCAATTTATAAAGAGTCCATCTGAGTCATGTACATAATTACACAATGTGTTATTTGTAGGTCTAAGACTTAGAAGGGCACGACGCGAGTAACTCACCCTCTTGGTGTCTGAGCCCGGCATAGGGTCTGGCCCTGAGCCCGTTCGAGCGCGGACGGGCGCAGACGGGCTTGCCTTAGGCGCGCCTTCGGCGCGCAAACGGCGTGCCCTCTGCGCTCGCCCGCTGCGCGACCGAGATATGCACATAATTTGTACCGTTGCAGGTGGGGGAGGAGTCGGCTTGGGGGCGTGGCCTAAGCAGGAGGCATGGCCTCCGCTCGTGGCGAGGGCGCGAGGGAGCGCTGCTACGCTGTGACTGCTTGCTAGCAACAAGTGAGTGAAATTTTAAAAACTACACAAGTATTCTGTGACAGTTTAAAGTTTAAAACACAATTCAATCTGTGACACTCAAAGTAAAAAAAAAAAAAAAAGATGCCTCGCTCCCGGCTTTCCGCCTCAGGAGCACAACTCTGAAATCTGCCTGGCGCCCAAAATCGACGCCGTTGTAGTGGTCGGCTTGGGGGCGTGGCCTAAGCGGCTTGGGGGCATGGCCTAAGCAGGGGTGTGGCCTCCACTCGTGGCGAGGGCGCGAGGGAGCGCTGCTACGCTGTGACTGCTTGCTAGCAACAAGTGAGTGAAATTTTAAAAACTACACAAGTATTCTGTGACAGTTTAAAGTTTAAAACATAATTCAATCTGTGACACTCAAAGTTTTTTAAAAAAAAGATGCCTCGCTCCCGGCTTTCCGCCTCAGAAGCCCAACTCTGAAAACGTCTTGTATAATCAATTCATTACAGTATTTCATTCTACTCAATTTTCCAACGACAGAAGGATGGAAGGCTGTGGTGCCAGGATTTAAACGTCTGACCTGTAGAGCATCACATTTGTCAACTGCGTTTAACTCACTGAGCCTTCCTGCCGGCATAGAATGGAACACTTATGCCAAGTGCAAGGCGAGACTTAAAATCCACAGGAGATGGCGTGCAAAGCAATGGTCTGAACTGAAAATATTTACTTCCACTCTTGTAAATCACCGAAAATCCACTCCACCCTCCACATCCTCTCAAAGTACCAATAATATAGGGTAATGACCACTGAGCAGTCACGCTGACTGGTCGGTAAGAATATCCACTTGATTGGCCCCGATTATTTGGTGGAGGAGTTCCATTCAGTACATTTCGTCTGCAATTTACGATCATCTGGACGTAATTTGTTAGTGGTTCCTCGCTACAAATGTGTTTGCACGGTGACTGCATTGATGCTAGGTAATAAGCTCCCAATGGGTTTGCGGCTCACACCTACACTTCTCAAATTCAGAAAAGCCTAAAAAATCTGGCTTGTCAAAAATGTGTTGGCCCAGTAATAACGCTTAGGACTACCTAACATTTCCCTACAGCAGTGCAGATATGTCTGTTTTCTCCATATCTGTTACTCTCTCTGCTCTACTTGAATTCTCAGCGCCAGGACACCCTATGGGGTAGCATCCACGCTTTATAAAATTGTTAACATCACATTAAAAGGTCAGCATGAAAGTCACTCACTGCTGTTCTATTTGAATCTTAGCATCTCGACATGATCAGATTGTGTGATCCTGGACAATTCACCAAAACTCCTTGACCATCCAATTGTGCATCTTCCAAAAGTGAGGGGTCTAGTATAAAAAAATTATTACTAAATATGCATACGTAAAGTACTCCTTTGAAGGGGTGCCAATCTACTACTTTCCGCAATTCACAAACATTGCCAGGAGTGTGCCTTAAAAGCAGCCCACTTTGCAATGCATATTTGTTCCTTTTCCATGTTTTTGCCCCATAAAGTAAAGTAAAGTCCACATTTGTAAAGCGCACAATCACCCGTAAGGGTCTCTAGGCGCTAGGGGCCGTTGGGAAGATTAAGCGAGCTATTGCCCAGAGTCACATGGTGCTGGGCTGACCTGCCGCCGGAGCCGGGGATCGAACCGTGGTCCCCAGATTCCAGCGTCAGTCGCCCTGGCCGCGGCGCCACACCTCTTCCCAATGGAGATATTCCCTTGCCCTGCACCCCTGTGACGTTTGGGGTACCATGCACTTTCCAACCCTGAAAGGTGAATTACTCGAGCTTCTTGCTGAGCAAATCTCTGATCACTTACAGAGAGGAAAAATTATTGAGAGGAATCTGTGAATGTCCACAAACCTCGGAGTTAAACTCACAAGGCAAACCACCCCTAGACCCACACACTCCCCTCCTCCTGTGTGATTCACTACAGCAGAATTGTGTGCGGTTATGGCTAACAACTACACAACTGTAGCTCCATCCACACCAGGTAGAAAGCCATTTTATGCTCAAAAGCCGCGAATCCAGCCATGTTCATCTGTAGAAAGCCTTTGTGAATCGGACTCAGTGTGTTTAAGAACAAGTGAACTCCCTCTCTACAAAAATACACACATACATTAAAACTGCTATCAAAAGACAGTTAAGCTGTCCATGCATGTATTTGCAAAGAGATGGGTAGAATATAAACTGGCATTTTAGCTGTTCACATCATTTGCGTAATTTATGTATATGAATAATTTACTACGCCCCCGGCAACAACATATGCCAGCAGCACTTGATATAGATACAACATGACCATGAAGCACAAACGATTAGAGCCAAATCACGTTATGGGCAGACACAGACCTCCCAGACCTAAAATAAACCCAACGCCAGGTCAAAGCAGACAGGAGTGGCAACAGCCCTTGCGCGAAATCTGCTCCTCAGCGGATTGTCAATAATCTGTTCTTTTTTTTAATTCTTCGAATTACACATTGAATTTAGAGTTCTGCTTCAGCTAAAGAGACTGTTGAGTTAAGTTTACCCCACACTACCATGGAGGGCATCTTTCGGGACGATAACTTCTATCAAAACCGACGATAACTTCTATCAAAACCATCGCTAACTTCCCACTCTTCCGCCTGCCGTCAGGAAGGTCCTGTTAGATTGGTTCTGTCGATTATTGGAACACATATTTAATACCAGTTTATCTCACAGTGTCTTTCTCAACGCTTCCAAAATTGGCAATCTGGTACCTGTACTTGAAAAACGTATTGTGACCTTACATTTTTTACATTATCGCCAATTTGACTTTCTTACGTAATGCGACAAAAAATGCACGGTAGTTCAGTTATGAAAGTATGTCTCAGGACATGGGTCGCTGGGGTCTGGAAATTAGTCTCCAGATCCTATTTGATCAGAGTCACAGTAAAGCAAGAGACCATGTAACACTGAGCAAACATGGCAGGCGTACTTTCCTAGGTTTCCTATCAGAGCGCTCATTAATGCCTATGTTGAGAAAGCAAAAATAAGCCATATAAAACACAAGGACTCTTATTTCACAGTCAAATCATCTTTGTATGTGGTGCCAAACATGACATGCATTTTGCGCTCTCACATGCATGTATTGCGTAAGTAAACCAACACGAGCTTGGAGAGTATGCAATCATATCATCATGCACACACATAAAAATAGACATTACTTGGGTGCAATTGAAGTGTTTTCACTGCAAATAAAATTGGTGATAGTGAAGAAATGTAAGTCGTAGACAAACTGTTCTTACTCCAATCGGTATACTTCGATACCCGACTGGGACAGGCGTGGCCACGCCCCTATAGTCGAACTCTATATAAGAGATCTGGACAGTATCTTGTAATTGGTATATATCCCCTGTGCATGTTACTTGATCGGCCTCAGTATTTTTTCCAGACTTCACCACTCCATGGGTCCTGTGCTGCTGGTAGTACCTAAATTTGTCCTTCGCTCCACCACCGATGTGGACGAGACTAATGTTATGCACATATTTTATAGAGCATGCTATCATCTTCCCATGGCGTTCCCAGTCGGAGGGCTGGGGGTGTGCGTAATGTTTGTTCTTGTGCTCGAGTGCCCTCCTTATATTGCAGTATTATTCCCCTATGTTTACTTTGTAAGCTTTTGTAACCTGCACACGTCACTTTTCCTCCTGTATTGCACCGTTTGCTACCTCTTTTATTTTGTTGGTTCACGATTGTCACTTTTGTAATGCACCATTTGCTTCCTCTTGTATTCCTTTGGCTCACGATTGTCTTTTTTACCTCATTGAATGTAACGTTTGCTTTTGCATTTTTGTTCACTTGTAATGTTCTCTTGTATCAGTTCTGTTCCTACTGTGAAGCGCTCCGACACCTTCGGGTAAAGTCCGCGCTATATAAAAATGCACAAATAAATAAATAATAATTAAATATATGTGTTGCATCTGCGTCACCTCTGGCGCATCTCCTGGAATCATGGGAACTGTAGTTTGTTTCCATCAAAGCTAGAGTCACCTTCAAGATGCTAACCCACGCTCAAAAGGCCCTCCACGACACCGTACCAGCATACCTGAACAGCCGACTCAAATTCCACTCACCCCAGAGGACCCTACGATCAGCCCAGCTCTCCTACGCCATGGTCCCCCGCACCAGAATCGGGAGGCTGCACCTTCTCCTTCCGCACAGCCAGAGCCTGGAATGACCTTCTGCTCCACCACAGACAGACAACATTGCTACCCATCTTCGCAAGAAACCTCAAAACCTGGCTCTTCGACAGACCCCTCCTTGATGGTCTGGAACCTGCGACCCCCCTCCAGGGCCGGTGAGAACCAAAACCGGCCCTGGCAAAGTGCTTGGCTGCCCCCACGCCCCTCCCTACTCAGGGTGGTTGGAGGTACCGCCGAGCTCTTTGCCGGGGCCGGTTTTCGGCCGATTTTGGTACAGGGCCGATTTTGCAGCTATGCTGTAAAAACGGCCCTATAACAAAAATGGACCCCAGGGGCCCAAAACCCCCACCCGTGCGGCGCACCGGGGGATTGCCCGGTGCCCGCTATAGCCAGTCCGGCCCTGCCCCCCTCCCCATCCCCCAGCACCTTGAGACCCTTACAGGGGCTCCCCCTTAACAAACACCTTATTGATTGGTTGCTCCAATACCGAATTGGGTGTTCATCCCTTTTACCTATTTTTTTTTATTTGGCCATAATGAACCTGGGACCTTGAGACTGGTAGTTTTATATCTTGAAGTGTTGCATAGACAGATTATAAATACTTAAAAAGAAGGGTAACCAAAACTGATATTTAAGTTTGTTCATTTGGAGGGTTCTAAAAGGTCATAGGTTCATGTCAACAATAATATAATATTCTAAACCGGTATCTCACTCCGATTTAATTTCATTAGAGACAATTGTTATTTATTGATCCCACTGCAGACATTTTAGTTGATTCTGAACGGGTGGAAGTAGGTAAAAGAGGACACGGACTAATCTCCATGAATTAAGGGGCAGTGACAAAACGTATCCAAGAAGCCTCAGAAATCCTGACTAAAGACGGACACAAGTCAAAAATGAATAAGCAAGACCAGGGGAATGGTCAGAGGACCACAGAGCCTTAGACATCCGGCTGACGTGATGCAGCTGGGTCTCACAAAATATTTCGAGATATACTAGAGAAAACAGGGTAAGAACAGAGGACCGACATTGCAAGTTACACTTTCCCTTGATGTGGAGCATGAGTAACAAGGAGCTTAAAAGCTGTAAAATTGTCCTAGTAGTGTTCGTAGTTGCCACATCAGTTTCCGTGGATAGGTGGAAGTTAGATTTCTATTTCATGGAGACAAACGCATCACCAAACTTGATTAATGTAACGAAAACAAGTTCCGCTAAGAAAGAAGTTCATGTAGATAGAATTTCCTAAGTTCCACAGTCTGGGAGCATTTATGATTATAATGTGTATTTTTTATAAGGGAGGGCCGAATATGTACAATGAATGAAAATTAATGACTGTTATGGATGTTGCTATCTTCCCGCGTCAGCTGCAGACGGATATTTGTATTTTCACCTGCCTCTTTCATACGCTCTTTCCTGTAGCGTGATTTTGAATTAATTTTATCACCAGTGTTCAATTAAGCTGTTTTATGCCGATTATGCATGTCCTTTAGAGAATGTCCCTGTGTCAAATTGTTTGAATAGGTATATTTGGGCAACAAAGCACGTCCATAGATTTTCAAAGGCATAGAAACGAATGGACACGCGCAAGTATACGATTGAATTTTTCACTCCGCTGACTAATGCGAACCTTACCAATGCCGACTAGCATTAATTAATCCGTTAACTTAGTCAAACCTAAAGAGTTTTTTGTAGACAAGCTGAATGAGAGGATTGGGAGGGGAAGAAGAAAGGGTAAGAAGGCTGGGCATAAGACTAGGAAAAAGCCGGAGGAGAGTAACGAAAAGAAGTTACACTCAAAGTTGAATTTAAATCTAGCAAAGCAAAGCCCTTTATACATAGTGTGAAGAAAAGAAGGTAACAAGACTGTCGAGGATGTGGGTTGGGGTGAGTGTGGTCATAGTCATTTAGCAAAGGGCAGAGTATTTGCAGAGCTTGAACCAAGCAGTATATATTTATATATTATGTGTGCATGGCAAAGCAGCTTACTTTTATTTGCCGCGCAATTGAGTAGGAAACTGTTATGCAGCCTTAGTTTTTCAAAAGCTTTATCACACATATGATGTGGATGGGAAATTAGATCATTACCTTAAGGAGAAGTCCGGAGTTTTGAACAGATCTGGAGTGATATTTTTGGTGCAACCCTTCCTTCAGTGGGAATGGCACTGAAAGATGTAGAGATTAGAAAATTGTCCGTCTTAGTAAACAAATTAGCAACAAATACCGTAGGTGTTTTAACCCTCATTATCAAAGAAGTGCTTGCAATAAGAACCATGACAATTCAAAACTGTGTTGCCTTAGATATGCTTACGCAAAAGAAGGTGGAGTTTGCAAGGCAGTATGCGCTAGAGAGTGCTGTGTGTATATACTTAATGTACATAACCAGATTAACCGCTATATTGCTAACATAAGTAACATCGCTTCTGAACTAACTGTATTAGAAGAAACAGATGTCTGGAAATGAATAGGAACTGTATTTAGTTCTAGTTGGAAGGGATTTGCCAAAGTAGATTAATGGCTAGGTTAGGTGAAGGAATACGAAAATTGCTTTTAACTCCATTGCGGGTTCTACTAATCAGTGCAGCATGCGTGCTTCTCTTTCTCAAATTCTATAGAAAAATGTAAACAAGAGGGTTTATGTGTGAGATAAAGAAGGTGTCAGCAACAAGCAAAAGAAAGAGCAAGAGAGCCAAGCTTAAACTGGAGGAAATGCGAAGTGACGTGTATGATGAGTTGAAGGAACTCAGAGGAGCCAATCGAGAAAGTCTGACAATGATGACAACTGTGCTATAATAATAAACTATGTGAAGTGTGATTATTCTGGGAATCATCAAAGGGGGGCTGAGGAAGCAGAACAGTAGTAATGTAATGTTAACTGCAGAATGCATGCTTTGAGTGAATTAGGCTAACAGCAGATGCAGTCCATGTTTTAAGGTCATTTTGTGGTGCTTATCAGGGCTATTTCATTCTCTGTTAGAATACAAGTTATTAGGATCTACAGAGCAAATGGAAGACTTAGTTTAAGGTTATGAAAAATATGATTTTCCCAAGGTTCAATTTAGCGGTCTCAGACGGAATAACACACTATGTACCTTTGTGTCTCCATGTAGTAGATGGTGTGAACGTAGATTCTCAAGTAATGTAATAGTGCCAAAATCCTCAAATGTATTCTGTCGAAAATGTTTTTCATAACTTAAATTCTATTGGTCGATGCATGAGAAATCAAGCACTAATGATGTGGATGTATGAACCTTTTGTCTAAAACACTTTAAAATAGCGTTATTTTGAGAAAAAAAGAAGCTGCCCATTCCCACTCTTAGAAGGCGAAGCTCTGTTGGTTTTATAGTTTAACTCTCGTGAGTTCTTGATTTCCTGTGAACTTTGGGCTTAGTACGCGGTCTATTTGACTAATTTTAATTCGTGCCTTTGTACTTTAAATATTTTAGAAGTAAACCTTTAACTTGAGACTTTTGTGTCTGTGCTTTTTGAGACTTCTGTAATTGAATAACAAGGCACTACTGAATTCATCATTTATATACGTATGAAGGAAGGATCCATAAGGGAGCCCCAAAGTCCGTATCGGTACTACACCACTCCACAGAGAAAAACAAATCAGCAAGCCCAGGGGTAAAGAGAGATGTGGGTTTGCGCACGGACACTGAGCATGTTTCTGTTCAAAGCCAAGAAAAGGGGTTCTTGAAGAGCTGTACTACTTAGGAATTACTACAACGGCCCACCACTACTTCAGCAAGGTAAGCACATCTTCTAATTAACCATTATAATGACTTTACTACATCAAATACACAACTATATCAACCCCAATCCCTAATATAACACCAACAATAACACTTCCACAAACCCTAGTCCGGAAAAAAGCCTGAATATAAACGTACATATAGCCCTAAGCCTAACATCAATCATCACCCCACACTCAGCCCATAAATCCATGTTTAGGCCTCTACCGTAATCCTAGGACTGACCCCGTGACCTCTATTTTAACCCAACCCTGATTCTAAGATGCACCTAAACTCTTACCCATGCCTTTCTCTAAATCACACTCGGACCTAAAGTCTGTTCCCAACTCTTAGATTTACAATAGAGCGTAGCCTCAATCCTTTATGCATCCGTAAATCCAAGCCCTAACCCTGTGCCCTATCCTTACCTATTGATAGCCCTAACCATCACTACTCCTAATCCTGAACCGGACACAATCGCCTATGCTAGACCTAACATTTGCCGATGTAGTGGTATTTGCTGTAGTGGTGCCTCCAATGTAATGGAAGTTAGAGGTTGCAGACCTGAGGCAGATGGGGGTGTACCTCTTGGCGCAACCCCTGTGGAAAAATGTGACCAATAGGAGTCCTGTCTCTCTAAACACAAAAGACGCCGGGTGTCGATACAGGCGCAGACCACATATGTCACGATTTGGCAAAAAAAGCTAGTATGAGTACCCGGCTTACCCACTCTGGCTCCAAAGGCAGCCACATTAGTAGGATATAATGAAAGAGGGAAACAGTCTTTCCTTCCTGTAGCTACGACGAATCCAGAGGCTCTCGCTTGCTATTTTGCATTTCTATTTTTAAACTTTTACAGTGCGGATTACACTAATCCAATCCGTGCATTGAAAACCAAATGGAAACTGATCTCTGCATTATTTATGAGTTGTTCATCTTGCAAGCTCATCTGGTGAAATGTTGGAGTGCTTTCAGAGTTTACAGCATTTCATTTGCTCCTGCTGCCCACAGAAAGGTCTCTCCAGGCCCTCGGCATGTTTATTGTGGAGTGGCGCCGCGCTAATGAGTGAATATGTTGTTAATAGAACTTTTTAACTGTCAAAACTCACAAAAACAACAGAGATACTGAAGATCTTATTAACAATCGCCCTCTAAGACTAAGACTGATGGCCCTAGTGAAATGGGAAAACTCAAGGAAGAGGTGTGGCGCCGCGGCCAGGGCGGCTGACGCTGGAATCTGGGGATCACGGTTCGATCCCCGGCACCGGCGGCAGATTAGCCCAGCACCATGTGACTCTGGGCAATAGCTTGCTTAATCGGCCCCCAGCGCCTAGAGACCCTTACGGGTGATTGTGCGCTTTACAAATGGGGATTATTATTATTAATATTATTTTTATTATTATTATCCTGAATGTGTATATAAAGAAAATGTAGGTACAGGTAGGTGGAATCGAAAATGCAGATGCCAGGAAAGCAAGCATCAGGAAAGCATATCGGTCTCACCTTTGTGACCTGTTGGCTTTGCCAATTCTTTTTGGGTCTGCAGCATGGCTAAAGTAAAAAAAAAGTTAAAACTTTTGTTATATGGCCACTCATGTCATTTTATAGTATGTTTGCCTCTACAAAATGACACAACCTCTTTTAAAAAAAATGTTTTAGTTACCGATCGAAATCAGATTGGAAACTAAAAAACAAAACGTGCAAAAGGTGTGTTAAAACTGCTTTTAAAGCAGGATGGGGAACAGAGCTGGAGAGGAGAGGGCGGGGGACACAGAAGCAACAAGGAGATGACTGGAGATGTGGAAGCAACATGGGGGAGCCAGAGAGACAGGGAAGAAGTGGGAGCGCTAAGGAGCCGTGCAACAGGGAGAGGGCGGGGAGCAGCACACAGGGATAGTCAGCAGCACAAGGGGGAGAACTACACAAGGAAGACTGCTTGAAAACACATGCACTCTCTCCGAGTGCTTACAGAAAAACAAAAAAGTAGTTCCCTGACATCGAGCACAGACACCAGGCAAACACACACATGGTAAAGAGGCAATGCTCCATGGCAGGGACAACACAAGGTTGACAAGCTGGGACACGAATAGGCAACAGTTGCATGAGCGTGACAAGGAAAGCCAACCAATGGTAAACAATGGGTGGACTCCAAGCCCCTCTATGTCCATGGTAAGGCCACTCTATGCTGCGAAGGAGACAACATGTGCTGTCTAGAAGGCTCAACCTAAAAAGGTGGAAAGTGGTTGTCCTGATGACCCTACCCTAGTAGAGAATGAGGCATGTTCCTTATTCTCTGGACCTGAATTCCCAACGGTGTCCATCACTCTACACAGAAATGAGAACTTCTTTTAAGATGATTCACTTTAAAAGGAGGTGGACCCATCAAAAGACTCCATGTGCGCATATGCACATCAGTTTCGAAGCCACTGGACTACCACAGCAAAGCGCCTTGATGCAGGCCCCTGGGCTCTGTAAGACAGAGGAGGTCGCCAGAAGCCCCACTCTCAATAAGGCATCTCACATATTTATATGTGGTTTTTATAATGTGCTGCAGGCCAGCGTGGTACCCTCAGAGTGCTGCCATGGTGATCGTAAACTGAGATCTCATAAGAGTGGTAAGCGGATGGTAAAGTCTTAGGCATGTTAAAAAATGACCCATACACGGTGGAATGGAATAGGTTTGCTGCATATGGCAAGGTTGGAGGTAAGACTATATAAACAACAAAATGAGCATCAACATTGGACCAAATCCATGGTCTCAAATGGGATGAAGGGTGATGGAGAAGTTACAAAAGAAGGGGTTTATCTTATGTTAAAAGATTGGAGGTAGTCACGAAATGGGATCTCCCCCGGGAACATCTGGGAAGGGAATGTTATGTTAGGTGTTCTTGTAGAGCACGCCTCTCACCCAGAGGGTATCCTGGCTCTGAAATACCATGAAATCCTTTCCCACTCTACAGAAATGAAATGAATCACACAAAATAGAAACATTTTCAGATACCGCCCATCGAGACACGCCCCAGAAGCGCACAAGCCTCTCCTGGCGGGGCTCCCAGATTTCCGCCCCCCTGAGGCTCACATAACAACCGTGGCTTACGAGGTTACATCGCTCACATAGTTTATTAGGATTAAAGACACAGTGGGAGGGAGACCAGGGTCCCTTGGAGGATGCACTGCTGGTGCCCTGTGAATCAGCACTATCTGCCGGGCCCTACCTTACTCCCCGGCGGCTCTGGAAGATGGGTCGGTTGCATCGCCCCGCTGTCCCAGATGTGGGATACATACCGGAGACTTTATTCATATGATTTGGTTATTCACACAGGTTGGAAAATACTGGGGAGAAATTATTCCCGCTGTAGCCATGGTTGTTCGCCAACCTACACGATTCCGCTAGGTACAGATACTGGGGCAATGGGGGTCCAAGGGTTGAACGGGCCCGCGTAGACTTCGGCACACTCAGTTTATGAGGTACAGCCTGATCCTAGTGATTATAGTCAGCCAGGGGTATAATGCAGACCCCAGTGGCACATGAGGGCCCTCAAACCTTCAGGGGACCCTCAGCCGTACAGGGGGGGCCGGGGCAGTGCCCTATATAGCCTAAGACCAATGAAAGTCTGTGAGCTATGGGAGATTAAGGGGCCCCTCTTCACAATCTGCATGGGGGCCCCTCTAATTTTGAGTAACGCCACTGGTGACAGCCCCAAAGCGCGCTGCATGGATGAAGGGAATGCTCTGGTGCGCAAGAAGAGAGGAAGCAGTTTCCAATTCCAGAGGACACCCTAACAAGCACATGAAAATATGGGGGGGTCTGGCGGGATCACTTCCAATTGAATAGAATGATGTAGTTATTGCTTTCATGGGTATGAGTCAATGTGTTGGAGACATTATTGTAAGCTAAGTTTGTTATTGTTGAAAATAATTCTTACAAAATATGACTCATCCAACTCGATAGGCGATGAGGGCTAGGAGGTGTGTGCACCGGTGTGTAATACCGGTTAGTCAAATAGGTAGTTCATCCACGCTCAACTTTCAATGGTCCCACCGCTACTAGGCCACTAATCAACAAGAATTCATAACCTATCCTGAAAGGAGCGCCTCGGTTCACAATGTTCACAAATCTATTATTCAAGTAATGGTTACATGCAAAAACAAGGTTCATAGGCAGTCTTTGATGAATTTCAAACTCTATGGTTTATTTCAAAAACCTTTCAAATTGTTGGGGTCACACAATATAGTAACAAATCAATCAGCCAACGAGTTTCGTCCACACTTGGACATCATCAGGGCTCCAAATTATGTATTGATAATCTGCTCCGAATTTCCTGTTCCATACATCCCATTAATGAGGACGTTTTCTGACTAGAAGCGTGTTCAAATCCAGCGCACATTCTCTCCCGGTTGGTTCGATAAGTGGACCTAACAATTTGAAAGGTTTGAAATTCATCAAAGACTGCCTATGAACCTTTTGTTTGCACAAAACCATTACATGAATAATAGATTTGTGAACATTTTGAACTGAGGCGCTCCTTTCAGGATAAGTTATGAATTCTTACAAAATATTACCCAGTGAGCCGGCAGTGGGGCTGATTTAGGCATGTGAGCAGTACAGGTCACGCCCTACAGGTGGCGCTCACAAAGAGGTTACTCATGTGGGTGTGTACCCTAAACTGCGGTATCGAGGGGGCACAATATAGAGGGTCGAATATAAAAAATAAAAATATCAACAGGTCAATACCTAACTCCACGTATATGTACCTATTGAGTACATGCATCTTAAAGGTAGGTAAATGTTGAGTTAGGAATACTAAATCTAAAATTCCCTAAAAGGACCTACCTATCGATATTGTCCCTCAATATTCTGTCCTCGATATTCTTGTACTACAAGATTGTTGGTGTCGATGTTCAGTAGTGCCATCATCTTCCCTCGCCTGGTGTAACACGCTCTCATGCTCTTTCAGAGATCAAATTCAGGCCATCCAGGCTACATTTCCTTCTGGTAATGGTTGCCGTGAGGGGCCTTTGGCGGTGCAACTTGCTGCTTTAACCTGCTCTCTGTGAGCATTTAGAGCAGTCAACCCCCTGGAATCTCTTAAAATCCTCAGGAGGCTCAAGTCTGGTTTGCCTTTGGAGTCCAGCCAGGCTTCTGGCAGCAGTGGCGGAGAGTGTACATATAGAGGTGAACTTTATCATCAATCTGTCTCTTCAGACAGCGGCTGTTCCTCAGGGGTGGAAGCCGGAGAACATCTAGCAGCTTCTTAAAAAACCTTCTCTGGATCCCCTTATCCCAGGGAACTATTGGCCCATCTCCCTCCTTCCGTCTATTGCCAAGGTCTGTGAGAAGGTGGTCAATAAACAACTTACAGAATATGTGGAGACAGCGGCACTTCTGCACCCAGCTCATTCAGGGTTTCGAGCCTCCCACAGCACTGAGACTGTTTTAGTAGAGGTGGCGGAGGCCATCCGGGAGGGCCTCGATGCCGGCGGGAGGGCAGCACTAATCCTGCTGGATCTCTCGGCGGCGTTCAATACGGTCCCACATGCTCTTCTCTTGGCCCGACTAGCAGAGATTGGTATATCGGGAGCTGTTTGGGTTTGGCTTAGGCCTTTTCTGGAGGAGCGGGTTGAGCAGATTTGGCTCCCTCCTTTCTCCTCCCCTCAGCTGGTTACTACTGGAGTGCCGCAGGGCTCCTCCCTTAGCCCTCTCCTCTTTAACATTTAAGTTATGCCATTGATATATCTGGCATAGGAGCTTGGGGCTAAGGTGATGGCCTATGCGGATGATACTCCGTTGTTGTTTACCTGGGACAAAACATCAGATTCCGTCTCAGCGGCGCAACAGTGCCTAATTTCCATCTTTAAATGGCTGGTGGATGCACAGCTTAAGTACAATGAACAAAAATCTGAGATTCTGCTTTATGGTAAGTTTCCCGCTGATTTCCGAGAGCAGCTGTGGCCGCCCGATTCTCTTCTGCCCCTCTGCTCGAGACAGCCAGCTAAAAATCTGGGAGTGTGGTTCGATGAGTCTCTTTCACAACACACATTAAGGAACTGGCCAGCTGCTGCTTTGGCCTTCTTAAGACTCTTAGGAATTTTTCTCCACTCCTCTCGCAGGTGGCAAGAGAAACTGTCCCGTGTGCTTTGATTTTGTCACGCTTAGATTACGCCAATGCCCTCTATGCTGGGGGCCCTGGCTACCTGTTTAACAAGCATTGGAAATGCAATAGGTCTCGCACCATTAGAGTTAGTGCTTTTAGAATTGTTTATGGGTTTTTTTTGTAAATGTTTAGCATTTTTGTTTCCTGTAGCCAATGCTAAAGTATTACAAATAAAAAAAGCCATAAACATTTCTAAAAGCTCTAACTGAAATGGTCTGAGAACTATTGCACTGTGTGAGGGTGAGGGTGAGTGAGGGTGAGTGAGGGTGAGGGTGAGGGTGAGTGAGGGTGAGGGTGAGTGAGGGTGAGGGTGAGTGAGGGTGAGGGTGAGGGTGAGGGTGAGGGTGAGTGAGGGTGAGTGAGGGTGAGTGAGGGTGAGTGAGGGTGAGTGAGGGTGAGTGAGGGTGAGTGAGGGTGAGTGAGGGTGAGTGAGGGTGAGTGAGGGTGAGGGGTTGAGGTTGAGGGTGAGGTGTTGAGGGTGAGTGAGGGTGAGGGTGAGTGAGGGTGAGGGTGAGGGTGAGTGAGGTGTTGAGGGTGAGTGAGGGTGAGGGTGAGTGAGGGTGAGGGGTTTTGGGTGAGTAAGGGTGAGGGGGAGTAGTTGAGGCTGAGTGAGGGTGAGTGAGAGTGAGGGTGAGTGAGGGGTTGAGGGTGAGGGGTTGAGGGTGAGTGAGTGAGGGTGAGGGGTTGAGGGTGAGGGGTTGAGGGTGAGGGTGAGGGAGGGTGAGGGGTTGAGGGTGAGTGAGGATGAGTGGGGGTTGAGGGTGAGGGGTTGAGGGTGAGTGAGGGTTTGAGGGTGAGGGGTTGAGGGTGAGTGAGGGTGGGTGAGGGTGAGGGGTTGAGGGGGAGGGGTCGAGGGGGAGGGGTCGAGGGGGAGGGGTCGAGGGGGAGGGGTCGAGGGGGAGGGGTTGAGGGTGAGTGAGGGTGAGTGAGTGAGGGTGAGGGGTTGAGGGTGAGTGAGGGTGAGGGGTTGAGGGTGGGTGAGTGAGGGTGAGGGTTTGAGGGTGAGGGGTTGAGAGTGAGTGAGTGAGGGTGAGGGGTTGAGGGTGAGTGAGGATGAGTGAGAGTGAGAGTGAGTGAGGGGTTGAGGGTGAGGGGTTGAGGGTGAGTGAGGGTGAGGGTGAGTGAGGGTGAGGGGTTGAGGGTGAGTGAGGGTGAGTGAGGGTGAGTGAGGGTGAGGGGTTGAGGGTGAGTGAGGATGAGTGAGAGTGAGGGTGAGTGAGGGGTTGAGGGTGAGTGAGGGGTTGAGGGTGAGTGATGGTCAGGGTGAGTGAGGGTGAGGGTGGGTGAGGGGTTGAGGGTGAGTGAGGGTGAGTTTGAGGGGTTGAGGGTGAGGGTGAGGGTGAGTGAGGGTGAGGGGTTGAGGGTGAGTGAGGGTGAGGGGTTGAGGGTGAGGGGTTGAGGGTGAGTGAGTGAGGGTGAGGGGTTGAGGGTGAGTGAGGGTGAGGGGTTGAGGGCGAGTGAGGGTGAGGGGTTGAGGGGGAGGGGCTGAGGGTGAGTGAGGGTGAGGGGTTGAGGGTGAGTGAGGGTGAGGGGTTGAGGGTGAGTGAGGGTGAGGGCGAGTGAGGGTGAGGGGTTGAGGGTGAGGGGTTGAGGGTGAGTGAGGGTGAGGGGTTGAGGGTGAGGGGTTGAGGGTGAGTGAGGGTGAGGGGTTGAGGGTGAGTGAGGGTGAGGGTGAGTGAGGGTGAGGGGTTGAGGGTGAGTGAGGGTGAGGGGTTGAGGGTGAGTGAGGGTGAGTGAGGGTGAGGGGTTGAGGGTGAGTGAGGGTGAGGGGTTGAGGGTGAGTGAGGGTGAGGGTGAGTGAGGGTGAGGGGTTGAGGGTGAGTGAGGGTGAGGGGTTGAGGGTGAGTGAGGGTGAGTGAGGGTGAGGGTGAGGCTGAGGGGTGGAGGGTGAGTGAGAGTGAGTGTTGTGAGAGAGGGGTGATGAGGCCTGGTTGTTGTGAGAGAGGGGTGATGAGTCCTGGTTGTTTTGAGGTACAGCTGATGAGGCCTGGTTGTTGTGAAGTATCTGACTTTCTTGTGAAGACAAGTGCGTCATAAGCTTAAACGAGAGCCTTGCATTCTCTGTTCCCGATCCTTGCACCCATGCATGGCTCGGGTCTCAGGGCAGCTACCAGGAGTTCTAACAGCTCTCATCAGGTTTCTACAGCTAGTTCCCCGGTTTTGTGGGCTGGGCATGAATAGTGGGCAAGAAACAGCTAATTATAGAAGGGCCGCTTTTGAATGAATTAATTAATAAACCTTTACACCGCAGATATTCAAAGGTCAAGCCACTGATGAGTTGTGATGTTTTGTTTTGTAAGAGGTGTTAAGCTGACTTGCAGGCGCCGGAGAGAATTCACACGGCAATTTGCCCGCCTCCGTTTCAGTTGCAGACTGTTTATGAGCTCAGCAGCAAGGTTTTGGTTGGTTAATCACAGGAACCCTCAAGAGGTGTAGAATTAAATGTTAAACCTGAGGTAGGATGGGGCCTTCCCACGGCTGCATTTATCCACAGTCCGGCTTCCAGGAAGAGGTGAGGTGAGTGGCACACGTCTGTCTCGTACAGCTTTTCCTTGGGTTGGTGAGCCTGCGGGGGCTCTCGTAAGTCAGGCTGCCCTGTTTGCCTCTGGAGAAAGACAAGCCCTAGCTCGTCTGCAGCGAAAGTGGGGGTGCTGGCTTGTGGCCATGACAGACGGTACACTGAAAAGCAGAGTGGAGGGCGGCCTCTGAATTCCAGCATGCCCTGACGTGTCGGCGGGGACAGAAGTGTATGCAGCCCCTCCTCCCCCCACGCTCAAGGCTGGCAGCCTGAAGGAAGAGACAGCTGGAGCGGTGGGTTATGTGAGGAATCTTTCACTCGAGTGTGCCGGGTCAGAGGCCTACCTCTAGGGTCAGTGAGCAGAGCCTTGTGTAATGTGTGCACCTGCAAACAAACCAGGACAAGCACAAGCGCTAATACACACAGCCCTGTACACACAACGAGTAACGGCTTGAGGAGGTGAGGGAAGGGCTAAAGGCAACAATGTCACCGGGTGAAAAGAAAGAGAAAGCAGGGTAACCTGACCCAGGAGGGGGGAGGAGGGAGGAGAAATGCGTCTCGGCTGGAGCAGGGGGCGGAGCAGGGAGAGCGGGCTTAGAAATGTACTTCACACGGCCGGCCGGTCGTGAAACTGAAAGCATGGCCGGCCGGCCGTGAAAGCCTTTGATGCCGCAGGGGGTGGAGCGGCACCAGCTGGGAGAGTAGGCAAGGCAGGCGGCTGGGGGCATGTGCACGCGCTTTTAAGCTCAATGCGCATGCGCATTGAGCTTAAATTTCTCGTGCACTGCAAGGAATCGCCACGATTCCTTGCAAGTTGGATAAAGAGTGGATAAGCCACCATAGTCTCGCTTGCTCGATGCGCATGCGCATCGACAGGCGAGACCTAAAAAGCTACATGTGGTTCAGAATACGGCGGCCAGACTGTTATTGGGCATTTCGGCGAGGAATAGTGTGGCTCTTCAATTGCGCTCTCTTCATTGGTTGCCTGTGGCGGACAGGGTCAAGTTCAAATCTCTGGTTCTGGCCCATCGTGCTCTCCAACGCTATGGCCCCCTTTATCTTCAGAGGCGATTCTCCTTCTACTTTCCTTTGCGTGCCCTCCGATCTATGTTCCTTTGTTTTGCTCCAGTCCCGCGCTTCAAGTTCCAGAGGCTGGGTGGCAGCTCTTTTGTGCTGAAAGCAAGTGTGGCCTGTAATGCCCACCCCTTTGCTTTGCGGTCCATCCAGGACCCAGCTGTGTTCAAAAGGAAACTTAAGACTCATTTGTTTGCTCAATAGCTTTTCCTTGGACCCATCTGGCATAGCCCCGCGACACTCACGAGTATCCGAGCGTGTTACAAATGGATACAACATAACATAACATCACCATATGACTGTTTGAATAGGGGGTCTTTAGTACCCCTCTCAATCTGTGACACCTGGTTCAAGCCTCATGCGCTGCAGGAGGGTGTCCATATTGATGTAGAGTCCCGCCTCCAAACTTCTTGTACCTGTACGTTCTAATCGACAGTAAGTTATGGTTGGCAGATCTTTGGTTCCTGGAAGGGGAGGTATCGCTGAGGCGGTGATAGGCCATGCAATGTTTTGTGGAAGAAGCAGAGGGACTTGAAGTTGTCCCCTTCCTTGAAGGGAGCCTGTGGAGGGACGGTCCCGGAGGGAAAATGTGGGTATGATCATTTAGGCCAAACAGAAGAGGGGCAATTCTGATTCACAATATAGAAGCTGTTACATTACTTAATACTGGATATCACCACTGCGAGTGGGGAAACGGCCTGTACACCGCGGCTCGGACTACGCTGTGCCTTAACAATGCGGGCTGAACCACAAATGCGTCTTTTCAACGCATTTCTTCATCACGCAAGTCGTTACAGCGACTTGCCCTAAGGAACGCATATTTGGATTGATGTTAGACTTTAAGTCCAACGCTTACATTACTGTTACACAGACTGGAGTTGGAATAGTGATTATACTATTCCAACTCCAGCACTCTCCCTAAGGCAAGTCGTTGTAATTACGCATTTGCTGTTCAGACAGCTTTAAGGTAGGAGTGATAAACGCCTACGTGATTCCGACATACAACCCTGCGAGTAAGATGGCGACTTTCTGGGTGAGGTGAAAGACGGGAATGACTCCTTGGAGTAGCCGCAAATGGTGGAAGGCAGCTTTTGCTACCGCACTTATCTGAGGATTAAATGACTGCATGCCCAGGTTGCATGCTTTTTGCTGGTGCTGGGAACCCAGGGACACTGGGAAAAAGAAATGGCTCATCAAGGCATAACCCATGATCAACATTTCGGTTTTCTCTCTTAGCTGGGAGAGCTAGGAAGAGCAGAGAGCTGGCCTCTTAGCTGGAAGAGCTAGGCACAGAAGTCTCACCTGAAGAACAGAGAGCTGGCCTCTTAGCTGGAAGAGCTAGGCACAGAAGTCTCACCTGAAGAACAGAGAGCTGGCCTCTTAGCTGGAAGAGCTAGGCGCAGAAGTCTCACCTGAAGAGCAGAGAGCTGGCCTCTTAGCTGGAAGAGCTAAGCGCAGAAGTCTCACGTGAAGAACAGAGAGCTGGCCTCTTAGTTCGAAAAGCTAGGCACAGAAGTCTCACGTGAAGAACAGAGAGCTGGCCTCTTAGCTGGAAGAGCTAAGCGCAGAAGTCTCACGTGAAGAACAGAGAGCTGGCCTCTTAGTTCGAAAAGCTAGGCACAGAAGTCTCACGTGAAGAGCAGAGAGCTGGCCTCTTAGCTTGAAAAGCTAGGCACAGAAGTCTCACCTGACGAACAGAGAGCTGGCCTGTTAGCTGGAAAAGCTAGGCGCAGAAGTCTCACCTGAAGAACAGAGAACTGGCCTCTTAGCTGGAAAAGCTAAGCACAGAAGTCTCACCTGAAGAACAGAGAGCTGGCCTCTTAGCTGGAAGAGCTAGGCGCAGAAGTCTCACATGAAGAACAGAGAGCTAGCCTCTTAGCTGGAAGAGCTAAGCGCAGAAGTCTCACCTGAAGAACAGAGAGCTGGCCTCTTAGCTGGAAAAGCTAGGCACAGAAGTCTCACATGAAGAACAGAGAGCTGGCCTCTTAGCTTGAAAAGCTAGGCAAAGAAGTCTTACCTGAAGAACAGAGAGCTGGTCTCTTAGCTCGAAAAGCTAGGCACAGAAGTCTCACGTGAAGAACAGAGAGCTGACCTCTTAGCTCGAAAAGCTAGGCACAGAAGTCTTACCTGAAGAACAGAGAGCTGGCTTCTTAGCTCGAAAAGCTAGGCACAGAAGTCTCACGTGAAGAACAGAGAGCTGGCCTCTTAGCTCGAAAAGCTAGACACAGAAGTCTCACCTGAAGAACAGAGAGCTGGCCTCTTAGTTGGAAGAGCTAGGCGCAGAAGTCTCACCTGAAGAACAGAGAGCTGGCCTCTTAGCTGGAAAAGCTGGGCGCAGAAGTCTCACCTGAAGAACAGGGCGTCGGCCTTTTAGCTGCAAAAGCTAGGAGCAGAAGTCTCACCTGAAGAACAGGGCGTCGGCCTTTTTGCTGCAAAAGCTGGGCGCAGAAGTCTCACCTGAAGAACAGGGCGTCGGCCTTTTAGCTGGAAAAGCTAGACACAGAAGTCTTACCTGAAGAAGAGAGAGCTGGCCTCTTAGCTTGAAAAGCTAGGCACAGAAGTCTTACCTGAAGAACAGAGAGCTGGCTTCTTAGCTCGAAAAGCTAGGCACAGAAGTCTCACCTGAAGAACAGAGAGCTGGCCTCTTAGCTGGAAGAGCTAGGCACAGAAGTCTCACCTGAAGAACAGAGAGCTGGCCTCTTAGCTCGAAAAGCTAGGCACAGAATTCTTACGTGAAGAACAGAGAGCTGGCCTCTTAGCGCGAAAAGCTAGGCACAGAAGTCTCACCTGAAGAACAGAGAGCTGGCCTCTTAGCTGGAAGAGCTAGGCACAGAAGTCTCACCTGAAGAACAGAGAGCTGGCCTCTTAGCTCGAAAAGCTAGGCACAGAAGTCTCACCTGAAGAACAGAGAGCTGGCCTCTTAGCTCGAAAAGCTAGGCACAGAATTCTTACGTGAAGAACAGAGAGCTGGCCTCTTAGCGCGAAAAGCTAGGCACAGAAGTCTCACCTGAAGAACAGAGAGCTGGCCTCTTAGCTGGAAGAGCTAGGCACAGAAGTCTCACCTGAAGAACAGAGAGCTGGCCTCTTAGCATGAAAAGCTAGGCACAGAAGTCTCACCTGAAGAACAGAGAGCTGGCCTCTTAGCTCGAAAAGCTAGGCACAGAATTCTTACGTGAAGAACAGAGAGCTGGCCTCTTAGCGCGAAAAGCTAGGCACAGAAGTCTCACCTGAAGAACAGAGAGCTGGCCTCTTAGCTGGAAGAGCTAGGCACAGAAGTCTCACCTGAAGAACAGAGAGCTGGCCTCTTAGCTGGAAGAGCTAGGCGCAGAAGTCTCACCTGAAGAACAGAGAGCTGGCCTCTTAGCGCGAAAAGCTAGGCACAGAAGTCTCACCTGAAGAACAGAGAGCTGGCCTCTTAGCTGGAAGAGCTAGGCACAGAAGTCTCACCTGAAGAACAGAGAGCTGGCCTCTTAGCTCGAAAAGCTAGGCACAGAAGTCTCACATGAAGAACAGAGAGCTGGCCTCTTAGCGCGAAAAGCTAGGCACAGAAGTCTCACCTGAAGAACAGAGAGCTGGCCTCTTAGCTGGAAGAGCTAGGCACAGAAGTCTCACGTGAAGAACAGAGAGCTGGCCTCTTAGCTGAAAGAGCTAGGCACAGAAGTCTCACCTGAAGAACAGAGAGCTGGCCTCATAGCTCGAAAAGCTAGGCACAGAATTCTTACGTGAAGAACAGAGAGCTGGCCTCTTAGCGCGAAAAGCTAGGCACAGAAGTCTCACCTGAAGAACAGAGAGCTGGCCTCTTAGCTGGAAGAGCTAGGCACAGAAGTCTCACCTGAAGAACAGAGAGCTGGCCTCTTAGCTCGAAAAGCTAGGCACAGAAGTCTCACGTGAAGAACAGAGAGCTGGCCTCTTAGCTGGAAGAGCAAGGCACAGAAGTCTCACGTGAAGAAAAGAGAGCTGGCCTCTCTGCTGAAACACTAGGCGCAGAAGTCTCACCTGAAGAACAGAGAGCTGGCCTCTCTGCTGAAACACTAGGCGCAGAAGTCTCACCTGAAGAACAGAGAGCTGGCCTCTCTGCTGGAAGAGCTAGGCACAGAAGTCTCACCTGAAGAAAAGAGGGCTGGTCTTTCGCCTCTTAGCTGGAAGGGGCCCGGGGAGGACTGGCGGAGGCTAAAAGGCGAAGGCCATTTCCCACCTAGCAATGCCAGCACGACCACTTCAAGCTGTTTTGGCCTTCATTTGACTATGGCTCTTGTACGATTAATCTGCCTTTCTTGCTCGACTCTATTTATAGCTCAGATATTCACGACTTATTTACAGGGCAAGGACTAGAATGTTCAGTAGAAATGCGTTCATGTGCAGGGCGTTTGTGTAAACTGAAGTAATTGTGCAAATTGTTGTTAGGCAATGAAACCTATGCAACAGTTCTTTGTAACCCACTTGTATCCAGAAATTATTAGCTGGAAGAGCTGGCCACAGAAATCTCACATGCAAAGTGTTGGCCTCAGCTGGGAGCTTAACAAAGGCCCCCTTTGCTGGAAACGCTAGGCACTTTGTGACCAGGGCGCTGGCCTTTTAGCTGAAGGGCTGGCCACTAGCTCACTCACTGGAAGTCCTGGTCAGAGAAGTCTCACTTGGAGAAAAGAGAGCTGGCCTCTTAGCTGGAAGAGGTGGCCACTGCCCCCCTAGCAGAAGGACCTGGGCACAGAAGCCTCAACTGGATTAAAGAGAGCTGCCTGCTTAGCTGGAAGAGCTGGGCACAGAAATCTCCCATGCAAACCGCTGGCCTCTTAGCTAAGATAAACGAAATTCATGGTATCACTCATACAAGACGATGCCTAAATATAATATTATCTATGCATATCCTCTAAAACAGAGTTACTGCATGTTTGATCTATTTAGGAACATGAGTGAAAGCCAGTAGTCTGGAAGAGAGAAGTGTGTGTGTGTAGGATTTGTGATTACATACATTGTGAGCCATTGAACCGAGTCAGTCCGAATCTTAATGTATATGTATGTGTTTCTTATATTCTTATTAGAATTTTATATACGAAGTAGGAAGAAGTTTTCTGTCCTGAAGAAGGTGGGGAGCTATTTTTGTTGGACCCACCGAAACGCGTCAATGCCCTAGTTGTTTGGGAACTATCACGGATATCTGACTAATGCAAAGATCTGCTTTTCCACTATTTAGCAAAAATGTTGTTTTGCGTAAAAGCTGTGTGCATACATATTGACTATTTATAGGTCTAATTACCGTGTTGTTTCCTGACTTGGAATTATTTTTTCTTGCTTTTTTTTGTCCCACTTTTTTACAAATGTATTTTTTATTTTTATTGCTATATTGTATAATGTGTTTTCAATGCTGTAGAGTTGCTATATACACACAACACTTGTAATAAATTGTAAGCAACTTTTTATAATTGATTTTGTACCGATTAGTTTCCTTGGTTCACATTGTGGCTGCTGGAGTGTGAGTATAGTATGACCAGATGGTTGCAGCGTTGGTTGTATGATTAAACAGCTTAACGGTTCCCTAGGGGATTTTTCTTGACACTGGTCACACTCACTGGCCAACAGGCTAGGGTGCTGGCCTCACGCTGGGCTTTAACCAAACGCAGCTGCCACTGCTGGCTGGAGGAACAGCATTTCATACCTGTAACATTTTCGGATTCATATCGCACATAGAACAAAGCAAGTGGTCTCTGTGTGCCCCAATAAGAACTGTTATTAGCAACCCATCACGGCGCTACTCGTGTAACCAGCCTCTGAGGGATGAACGTGTGAGTGGGCCCTGATGGTGTTCCAACCTCTGAATTACTGGGCTACGGGCGGGTCCTCAACCCACCGAGCTATCCTGTAGCAACTGATTCATGGGCTCCCAAATTTTACGCCCAGGGTGTTTTCAGGTGGCACTGACCTGGCACGCTGACGTTATATGCGTAAGAATACTGCGTTACCCAAATCTGAGCTTACCTCGGTGTATTGTATTGTTAATTGCATTTATATAGGGCTTGCTACAAGTGATTCGAGAACATTTAATTTGTTTATTTTTTAAGATCTGCAGGTATCTTGGAACACAACTGGCAAGTTGGACGCTAATCCGTCGAGTGTGGCATGTCCAGTGAAGGAGTGTGATCTGGGCACAGGCCTCAGTAATGTATTGTAATTGGATGAATATAGCGGTTACAGTCCCTGACGATGAGTTAAAGCGCTTGCCAAGATGCCGAAAATATCCCTGCTACAAATTCACCCCTGAAAAAACAGAAATATATTTTTAGATTTGTGAAGCGTCCCCTGCCAAGAATGGTGGCACCAGCCGCTTCCTGGAATTCGGAATAAATAGATATTATTTTCTCATTACCGCTGAGCGCGGGCGGGCTTGAACTCCACAGTAACCCTCGTGCCCGGTTCCCAGGCACATCTTTGTTTGGCTGAGTGGTGGGCCACCAGGCCATAATGGCAGCTGCCAGCTGAGGCAGAAGGGTGCCAGGGAGTGCACCAATGTCTGGGCAGCGATGAGGGGCTGCGTCTGCTCGAAAGCCAAGGGTTCCAAATATTTTATCATAATTTCTTATGAAAATAGGGTTAAAACTATAATGAAAATCAATGTTAGTACGAAAATTAGGAGCTCTAAATTAGAAGTCACGTTTTCACCTTTAAAATTGGTATTTGCCGCACGAGAAAGAATGACGTGTTTAATCAAAAACACGCCAGATACCAGCAATAGGAAATTATTTATTTATTAAATAAACGCACCTCAGAAGTAGTAGTAGTAGTAGTAGTAAGTATACTTGTAAAGCGCACTGTTACCCCATCTCGGGGTGTCCTGGCGCTGTATACCGCTGGGGAACCCGTCCTGGCTTTCCGTGTGAGATGCCCCCTCCAGGGCACCCCCAAGGTGAAGCCAGGCATCCCAGCGCTGATGGGGCCGTTGTGGAGATTAAGCAAGCTATTGCCCAGAGTCACAGAGTGGGACCCATGATTAGACCAGGCACCGAGGCGAGAATTATCGAGTCCGCGGACATTGAGCCCAAGACCCTGCCGCGTCGGGAATTGGACCCTGGTCCCGGGCCGATCTCTGCTTCAGGGTCTGCCGCTCTAACCATTGAGCCACACTTCTCCACAATGCGGATAACATTGCACTACAGAACTCACCCTGAAGCAGGCCCGGCTCCAGGAATTTTTATTTGGGTGGGCCAAGGGTGCATTTGGGTGGGCCACTGCGGGCTCGATTTGTTGCATAGATGTCTGGGCAGGCCTGCTTCAGAGCCCGCCTTTATCACTTCTTAGTCTTACAAGGCCCAGTAAGACGCACTCTTTTCCAAACCTCTTTCTATATATGATCATTCTCAAAAAATGTTTTTTCCATGTAATGTTCCTTTGATGGGAAGAGGAGGTTTTCTGAGGTGGGAGTATCAGGCAAGTGACACTTAGCAGGCTCCCTCTGTGCGAGCCTTCACGGAGAATCCCTCTTCATTACTACCTAGACCTGACTCCAGACTCTGCCACGCACTCCCTTACAGGTTTGATTATCCACTACTCCTCTCCAGTGCACCTTATCTCACAGCTAACCTTAGGCCCCATATCAGGCACCATTGGGCTCCACTTTCATTTTTCCGGGTAAAAACACTAGTAAAGTCACCTTCAAACTTAAAATATTGAATGTAGCAGTAAATATAACTAGTACGCACTTTAAAGTATGTTCCACAGTAGCCCTTATGACCCGGCTGCTAAATAAATAAACAACAACAGAAAGGCCATGACAGGGCTGGCTTTATAGTGCTGATACAAAAGTCTTTTTTGGTGCCACACCTTCCAACAGTGCCCCTCATCTCTCCGTAGCCCCCCTCATTGACCACCTTCTCAAACTCCCTCACTGCCACCCTCCAACAAAGCCCCTCATCTCTCCGTAGCCCATCCCCGTCATGACCTCCTCCTCAGACTCCTTCACTACCACCCTCCTCCAGCGCCACTCATCTCTCCGTAGCCCTTCCCTCAAATGCATTTCATTTGTTGTATTACACTACTCATATCAGTGTAGGGTGTCACAGTACTTAACATCACGCACACATTATACTGAGACAATCAATCATGCAGGTATGTAAATCAGTCTGCAGGGAATGTCACATAAGCCATTGAGGATTACAAGGTGCAGGAATCACGTCATCCATACTGATGGGCAGTATATTTTAAGAGGGTTTGGTCTGGGAAAAGACAACCGTAGGATTTAAAGAGTATTTCATGAGGGTCAGCTTTACTGATAAAAATGTATATCTGCCCAAAAATACTCATTTTGGCAACATTAGAATAATGAAAGACTGAGGAAGTTCTAACTATATCACAAAACAAAAAAGCAAAGTTCTAACTCTACCGTTCATGTTTATTTGCAGCTCTTTGGTGACAGTTCATTGGTCACTGTTTTATGTTAGGGTTGTAACTTCTGAACTGCAAGTAACACAAGAATCTCTGTGAAAAAGGCAGTAACCCACTGAGCTTCCACATAAAATACAGTTCATCTGCATTTAAAAACGACTAACAGACAAATGATTGTTCTCCAGCAGGATCATTAATCACCAGGGTTATCTGGGCATTTTCTATTGTCTTATTGTTGTCCTGCGTCAGCCATGATAATGATAAAAATTGTTCAAATTAAGCACACACTGACTTTATTTATTAACTGTACAATGAATTAAAATAATTAAAGTAAAAAACATAAAAGCAAACAGCTAAATAATAACCACTGTAAAAAATATGAAGTCATCTAATAAAGTGTAGTTTCTGTGCAAAAAAGTATGTGTCCTGCTGGGCCTGTGCAGATTTAAAAAAGAAAAACAAATAGTAACACATTCTCTTACCTACTCCATGAAACAAACTTTGTGTCACAGCCTGATCTGATAGGCAGCTGCAGGGGTCAGGAAAGGTGAATAGGATTAAAGAAACTTTTCTCCTGCACCGCATAGAAAATGAAATTTCTACACTGCCGAACAGTAGGCAAAGGTGACCGTTTCGCCTTTTGCCAGTGGAGATGAATGGGTAAAAAAAAGAAACAAAGCCTTGTTAACATATCAATGGTCTTTTAACGACCTGTCAAGTACACGGGTGCGGCTGCGATAATCTCAAGTACTCTCTGTGTGTGCGCGCGCCAGGGAAGCTGTCTCAGCCCGGGCGCACACACACAAACACCCTTTGAGGCCAATTCCGTTGCGCTCCTGCCTTCAAGCCCTCACTGCAAGGGCCAAGGCTCCTGTTTGGGTGGGCCAGGCTCATTTTTGGGTGGGCCCGGCCCACCCGGCCCACCCTCTAGAACCGGGCCTGCCCTGAAGGCCAGCAACCAGGGGATGTGGAAGTTACTCGACACGTACCTAGACTCCAACGAACCCCCATGAAACCATTTCCTCTCGACGACACTCCCCCTGTTCCCCCACCCCCTTCATTGGGCGGTGGAGCGAGCGAGATGGAGCGCTTCTACCATGGCCCTACGGGGCGTCGGGTGGGCTGACTTGGCTACCAATCTTGCCACAAGCAAGCCAGTGGGGTGACAGCTCTGTCACGCGGCTAGAAGTCCCATTTGTCTCATTTCTACAGAACGTTTCTTGTATCCTCCTTTCACCCCTTTCTCTCCTGCTTCTTTCTATCATCCTTTGCCTAATTTTCAGCAAGTCAAGCCAGCGGGGATTAGCTAAACATATATTTCAAAGTACCTGTAAAAACTGCTCTACAAATTACATTTGGCTAACCTTGTAAAAGTAATGCGAATGTATTTGCTTATAAAATTAATAAAATACTTAGAAATAAAAAAATAAACACGTTATTTTCCTACTTAATTCAAAATATCACCCACTTCCATGGATCCTACATTTAAGACATTTGCACACTGAAAATCCACAAACGGCCCAAACACATACCCCTTTCACGAATTCTAACTTTAATAAAAATTAAGGTGAACTACACCTTTCTTATTATAATAGGTTTCTGAACCCTTTACTTACATGTAGTAAATTGCGAACACAAAATGTGTACAGTTGAATCCAACAAATAGAGGCACTAGCAGGAAGTGCAGAGATTACAGTGATAAAGTTTCCCTTCTGACAGGCCCTCCTAAAAGCACGTGCACGAGCCCTGAACCCCCTTGCGCGTATTCACGAGTGACACTTCAGCCAATCCAGATTTTTAGGTCGAGGTAATATCCGGTCTGCCAAAGGCAGAACCGGAAGTACCGAGATTTAATGTTGCTTAGTGTGGACTATTTGTCCCGCCTCTGTTTTTGCCTCTCTCCCATTGGCTGGCTTTCCTAAACGGAGGCCAGCCATTGGAGGAGAGAGCCGTCCCTCCGAATAGGCTCCGTCTTTTTCGGATTTGGGGGCGTAAGTTTTGCTGTTGTTTAGACTATGACGTTGTCTGTCACTCAAAACAGGCCCCGAATCCGAAAATGGCCGTGCGTTTCTCCGAGGCATTTTCTCCTTGCCTCGGAGAAACGTTGTGAGAAGTTGGCCTGGTATATGATGCTCACTAGTTCTAGTGATCACCTTGTACCATGCCAAGCAACCCTTATGGTGCAGGTTGTAAAGTCAACCTTATAGACAAGCTATCCTAGGGGTAGCATGGACTAAGCAGTCTTAGGCTAAACTCTGTAAAGGCATGTGAAGCAAGCTGTTTTACCATACACAATCCCTTGAATACCAAATGAAAGGACACCACACAGATATATATTGAAAATATATATAGATTTATTTCTACAAATAACCCTGATACTCTTTATGAGCACAGAAGCAAATGCGTTAAAACAAAACACGGTTTAAATACACAAAAGTTGCACAATTATGGATGAGCCCTAGGGGCCACTTAAACCATATACTAAAATAGTGGTATAAGAACCACTATGGGGAAAGTGAAGAGGCCTAGGGCCTGGGGAATCGCTGGAGCTGTTCGGGACTAGCAGTGAAGAAGTCGGGAAAGGCCCGCGGGACTCGGGTGCAGTGCGGAAAGTGCACGCTTTACCAATGCAATGTCAATGGTGCGTAAAAGTTACAAAGTTAGTTATTAAGGTACCTTCCGAGTGACCTAGAAGGATGAAACTTTAGACACAGACACTAGAGGTGTATACCAGTGTGGGAACACCCGCGTTGCTGAGTTACCTCACCCACAGGAAGCGGGTGCACAGGGTCGAAGTAGTGTCGGGTTTCGTCACGCAGGTCGATGGTGCTTGGAGCTGAAGATGCTGCAGGCGGCTCGAGGTGAAGAGTTCCGGTGGATCCAAGGGTGGATCTGAAGAGGTGAAGACCTGAAAGCAGAGGGGACAATGTTCAAAGTCACTAGCCAGTGACTACCGTGGAACCAGGAAGGAACCAGGAGAAGTCGGGTGCAAACAGGTGATGTCGTGAAGATTGTCTCTGCAGCCACGTGGACACGAAGAGGTCAAGGACGTCCAGGAGTCGGTCACGAGCTGTCCCACGTAGGCTCTCGCTGATGGCGGTGTCGGCAACTTGATTGGAGCAAACAGGCCTTGGCTAAAGCAAGCCACGCAGGAAGTGATTCAAGCTTCTCACTCGGACCAGCAAGGTCAGAGCGGGTGCTCCTTTTCCGGGGAGCAAGGGCCAATCTGGAGCAACCAGACCAGCGGTGTAGTTTGTCGTTTTCGTCGCCAAGATGCCCGCTAGCCACGTGGCAAGTGGCCGAGATGGCGCGTCGAGTGGCACAGTGCAAAAGGGCCCCACGCAGATCGTGGAGATGCTGGGGGGCTGATCTTCGGTGCAAGGGCTGCTCGAGGTTGGGGCTTCTCAAACCCCAAAGCACAGCGTCGAGGGTGCCTCTGATGCTGCGCAGTCAGCTTCTCGGGGGTCTTCCAAGAGGTCCGGTCCCACGTCTCTCGGTGCCTCCACGGGTCCCTTCTTTGCAGGGACTGTGGATCGGGCTGTGAGAAGTCTGGGAGTCTGGGTCTTGTCCGGCTCTGGGCTCGGGCTCCGGCGGGAGGAGGCGGCAAAGCAGACGTCGAGTTGCTGGATGGTGCCTGTGTTCACAGGGTGGCCACTCCTAGGCCACAAGGGAGATGCTCTTCAGTCTTCTGTGCAGCAGAATGTCGAAGTCCAGTCGTCTTCTTAGTTTCAAGTTGATTCAGGATGATCTGAAGTCTCAGGACACAGCTCCCACTCTTATTCGAATCTGCGGGCCGGATCACCTACTAGGTCCCTCCTCTGGGTGGAACCAGGAAGGGGGGTGGTTACACCCCCTTTCCTTTGCCCAGTTTCAAGCCAGGACTGGGGCTGGAAGGCCCCAGCACCGGTTTGAACTGGCCTATGCACAGGGACACCTTGTGTGCCCCAGGCATGTCTGATTCTATTCAGCCCTGTCCTACCCAATACACAAAATCCTGTCTGGGGTGGTGCTAGCACCTCCCAAGGCAGGAAACCCTTTGTCCAAGCTGCCCTCGCTGGAAGGACTCCCAGCAGCAGGAGGTCAGACTTGTGTCTGTGGTGGCAGCATCCATTTTGTGATGCTGAGGCTCTGTTTAACTTTAACCGGGGTTCAGGCTAGGTACATGTCGTGTCCCTCTAGAAGGGTGGAATGCTACCCCCGTCGCCAGAACTGGCGAGGGGGTAGTATTCCAATTCGTATGACACCTTACTCGACATGTTTTGATAAAGCCAAACCAAAGATAGCATTTAACCGCGAGGTTCATAATGCACTTAAGAGTATATGGTATGGCAGTATCATGAAACCGCTAAAGGACACGGTTCCGAAAGCTGCAGACAGGCTCAGCTCATGCCAGAGCACTATCTCACATATTCCCAAGCACTCTGCCTCCAGGATTGATGAGGCCTTCCATAGGAGTGGCTGATAGGGACATATGTGTCCATTTTAGGTTAGGTATAGGCATACTACACCTAAGTAAGGGGTGATTACACCGACTTACCCCAGCTGAGTGATCAGCCAGTTGTGTCAAATATGGAGGCCAGGCCAGGGGTGGCACAATACATGCTGCAGCCCCTGGTAGGCCTTGGAAGCACCTATGCCCTGGGTACCTGGGTACACTGTTACAGGGGCCAATAAGGTGAACCAGTTCCAATGTCGTTATGCACCTAAAGTGCATGGGTAACAATTTAGAGAGAGAACAGCAGGCTGTGGGTCTGATTAGCAGGCCCACAGCCACATTAAGTCATAAACCAGTGAAGCAAAAAGCAAACATTTGGGGTGACCATAGGATAGCAGACCCTACTCTCCTACAAACGTGGTGGTGTTTTCGGAGCTGCTCGCCTCCCTTCCCTTCTGCTTTTAGGAGCTGCTCGGCTCCGCTCGCCTCCCCCCTTCCCTCTGCCCTCCTCCGTCGCGCTCTCGCCCCCCCCCACCTCTGCTGCAGCTCTCCTCCGTCGTGCTCTGCCGCTCCCCGGCCCCCACCCCTCCCTCCCGCCTCCTTAAAATTATGTTGTGACCTCCCTATTCATGGGACTAAACCTTTGAAAAAAATTGACATCTTTATTTATCTGTTGGGAATTAAGTCAGACGATTCAGGGGACAGGAGGTCAGCTGGAATGAGGTGTAGGCACGAGTGTAGTGGGGGCACTGCTCAAGGCTCGCGGGCCGGGGCTACTCCTGTAAATATCGCTGCTGTCTGTCGCCAGAGTCTGGTCACTGCGGCCGCCAGTGAGTGCTCACTGCGGCTCACCACAAGTTTCGTAGAACTGCGGCTGAAGGCTGGCATCTACACTGGAGCCGGTGCTGCTCACTGCATTGCCCACTGCTCACTATGGCCGGCCAGGGGCTGCGCACTGTGGCCCCCTCAGGTTGCCCACTTCTGTCGGTTAGAGGATGGTCTCTGCGGCTATCACCCTCCTCACCCCCCTCAGTTATGCTTTGCTCCCTGACAGGCTCACAGCCTCTCCCGCACCCGGTCCAGCTCTGCGAAGCCGTCATCTGCAGAGTCCGCTGTTCACACTCAACCACGGGGCGCATTGTCCGCCCATCCGCGGAGGCCACTTGCCACATCTCATTAACGTGACAGGCTCACGGGCTTGAGAGGGGACAATCGGGTGTTTTTCATCGGCCTCTTGTGGCTTAGCGAGGAGGCCGCTCTTTGTGCTGTGGGAACCTGTCATGTGCTCCCCTCCCCGCGTCTTATCGCGGGTACAAAGGTGGTCTGGGCGCCGCGGAGTGTTCTCACGGGGGGCACACACCTGCGGCCGGGATGCGCGTCCTCCCGGAGATAAGAGCCTCAGCCCGGGGCATCTCCGTGCACGTTACTCTTGGTGGAACGAAGCTGGTACCCAGGTAAAGCGCTCTAATACCTCGCGCTATATAAAACTACCAAAAAACGCATCTACCGAAGTAAGTAAGTGCACCCCAGATTTATCGGACATCCCCCAGGGACGATAGCGAAACTTGAGGAGTGTGACATTTAAAGCACAGATACAACTGCAGATGGATTTGAAAATAGAAACGTGGGAATCACTTCTCTAACGTATTTATCTAGGTCTTTTGATAATTACTGCATTTTCTCTGGCCCCAGTATTGCTGTAATAATTGTGCTACGCATTATTTGAATTTCATGCTGGCGGCACTCCATATAAATAAATGCATTAATTAATTTAAGGATTTCTAAAGCGCTAGGTGCAGCCGTTTAGTGATTTTATAGCGCCTACATACGCCGATAAATGGAGTATATTCGGTTTTCTCGGAGTGTATTATAGATGGTCTTCGGACTTCACTTCACAGAGAGTATTTTGCCACCACAACGACAAAGACGTGCACCTCTGTTTATCCCAACAAGTCCGACCGGGCACACTGCCACAGTGCGATTCTGATCAAGACGAATGACTGCTCCTCTTTCATGAACGTTGCACTTTATATTATTAGACTGTTCAAACCACCCTCACACGTGCCACACACCTGCATGCCACCACCGGCGTATATATGGCGATCGTTCTGCTACAATGTGGCCCCTTAAAGCATCTGTGGCGCTGCATTCGTGTTGCACCAAGGGGCCAGTATCGTGGACACGGGCCACGCACCAATATCCAAATGCGTGGCCCTGTACACGCGCCGTGCAACGTTAGTGTTTCACCACATGCGATTAAGCTATTGGCAATGTAAATGACAATGCCATTTATGATTTTTTTTAAAAGAAAGAAAAAAAAAATGTCTTGAGCAATGCCAATAGCTCTACCTTTAATAATGCCGAGACCATTGCATTGTAAATGCTTGTTTACTTTGTGCAGAAGAAAGTAAAACAAATCACATGCCAAATTTTTGGGAAAGCATGCTAACTTTTTGGGAAGTCCCTCACAACCCTAGATTGAAGTTGAGTAGACAGTTTACTATGTTGGGCCTCATAGTGGCAAAAAAAGACAAATAGATATTGGCGGTGACAGAAGCATGGGAAAGGGATTTATTGGAGAGGGCCGCAGCGGAGGAGGCACACAAAAGGAGAACACGTAGAGATGCTAAGGTAGCCCATGGGACATCATGAACCAGGCGTTATTGGAGCGGGGGCCAGGGATCGGCCCACCACAGGCACCCAGACCATACTGGTGGAGAGTTATCCTGATTGAAACAGTGACCGCGGAATCGGGTGGCGGACCTGCACACTCATTGCATGTTGGGATTATGCGCAAGTTGGTTAGCAAAGAAATCAATAATATTTTCTGAAAGTCAATTGTCAATGAAAACTTAGAGGGGAGGTGGAATTAGGGAGGAAGGGACCTATATAGGTTATATTTGTTCTTTAGTTGATTTTGCAGAAGTGTAGACTTTCGAATGCCATGCCTAAATATATCTTACTTGGAAGTATACCAGGCCGGGCGTCACTGTTACTAAGACGACTGTGGACTACCACTATATCGTATGTATCCGGAACAGTTTATTTCACCTTATTAATTTTTTTCAGCTTCACTGAAGGGATAAATATAAACGCTGTCTGTTTGGCGATGTCCGACTTTGGTACTGTAAGTTATAATACACTGTCATTTTAAATGCCACTAAAGAAATAATCAGATACAACAGAAGGCAAAGCAGCAAGAGCCCAAATCTGAACAGACGGAATGGAGGGAGACGTGAAAGGGGAGTTAAAGACACATCAAGGCCCTATGCACTCTCCTGACGCTCCAAAGCTGAAGTCATGTTGTAAACACAATGCAACTAATGGAAATCTACTGATTGCCTGGCCTGCCAAAACCCCAGTCATGAAAGCCCCGTGGCTCCATTTTTGTTCCAGCCTCATGTAGTGTAAAACTGGTATTTTTTGCTTTGCGGATCTAGTTATTCAGTGCAGCGCTGATCTGAACTTATATTTCTTGTAATTTGTTGGCCTTTTCTGACAAACAGGTTTCGATTAAGAATTAACTACAAGTCCCAGACGCCACTAATTGTCAAATGCAAGGCCAAGACTGGAAAGGTAAACTTTTTAGGTGTCACCTAAGCAGCGCTAGCCCTTACTCTTCGAGACATGCTGTGTTCAGAACATGGACTTTAAGCTCCACCCATTGCCAACCAATGTTTTCAATTGGCTCTTGTGACTGTTCTTTGTAAATGCTTTTTTTTCTTTGGTTACTTTGCTTAGTAGTCCCAAATTTTCTACTCTAGTAACCTCCCAAAAGTATTGCCACTGTTACATCTGTTGTTACTCTGTATGTTTTATTTACAGTTTGTGAGCACTCTTGTTAAGGACTTCGTCGTAGCTGCAGTAGCAGCCACAACAGCCAAACACTGCCCCAACCACACTTCCCCGACATGTTGTTCTTGTAATTTTGTGTTTTTCTATGGTTTCGGTTGCATTAGGTTGCAAGGTAACATTTTAATTATTTATTTATTGCAGAGTGGCACGCCATGCTTTATCTTTAACAATGGCGGCGTGCGTCTTTTCTTTGTTGTGCGCGGCTCGCCCACTTCAACTGTTTTTTAGGTTTCGACTTGCCGAAAGCTGCGCAGCAGCGTTTCTCGCAAAGCGAAATCTTTTGAGAAGAGTATGTTGGCTTAGTCCCGCCTCTGTCTTCCATTGGCTAGCTCCAAAAAATGGAGGCTAGACATTGGAAGACAGATCTGTCCGTCAATGCCGGAGCAGATTCGGGGGCGTTCCGGCGATTTTTAGGCATTCAGCCCCTTTGGTAACGTCTTTGCGTTGGTGGGCCGTTCCTATTTTTTTTTGGGTGAAAGGTTTGTTTTGGTCATTGCAGGCCGACCGCCGCCGGAAGAAGTCCAGGTGAGTGCTTTTTCTTGCCTTCTGCTTTGCCTTTCTTGCCGTTTGATGTTCCCACCCCCCCCCCCGCTGTCCGTGCCTTTCCCGTCCCCCCTCCCGCTGTCCGTGCCTTTCCCGTCCCCCCTCCCGCTGTCCGTGCCTTTCCCGTCCCCCCTCCCGCTGTCCGTGCCTTTCCTGCCCCCCCTCCCACTGTCCGTGCCTTTCCCGTCCCCCCTCCCGCTGTCCGTGCCTTTCCTGCCCCCCTCCCGCTGTCCGTGTCTTTCCCTCCCCCCTCCCGCTGTCCGTGCCTTTCCCGCCCCCCTCCCGCTGTCCGTGCCTTTCCTGCCCCCCCTCCCGCTGTCCGTGCCTTTCCTTGTCTAAAATAAGATTCTAAATTTACTTTTGCATTACAATAAGAAGTGATCAAAGGCACACGGTGCGAGCATTTACGGTGCAAACATTTAGGTAGGTTTCAAAAGCTCGGTATCTGATCCGGGAAATGCTTACATGTGTTTAATTATTCAGACTGCGTGCTCAGATGGCTACAGTATGCAAATGAAATATGAGTCTCTGCTGGAAAAACTGGCTTGCACAACCCTGCATGATCCAGAGTTTCATGCAACGTGATGCAGAAGCAAAGGATATTTCAATTTCTTTTTGGGTAAAAGGAGGCTATTTTTTTCAATGGTCAGCGCCGGTGAGAGAGAATTCCTCTTAGCAGGATGAAGGCTTCCCCAGCATCCGAGCAGCTGTGTCTGTGTAGGCCTGTCTAGTCTGTCCTTCCCTTGCGTGCCCTTCCACTGCCCGCTCCGAGCACTTTAAGCGGTCTCCAGTCGCCCCTCTTTTCCTATCAGTGCTATTTCTTGTGCGTGAAACACTACACTTGTATCCCTAATGTGCTTGGTCTTCAGCTTTGCCCTCTCTTTCGGAATTCCCTCCTCTGTATCGCCCCCCCACCTCACCTCCCCCCTCTGTTTCTGCCCAAGGCCTTTTTGAAATCATTCCGATTGATAGAAAGCCAAGAGACCCTCCGAGATGAATACATTATTCAAATTAAGAGCTGACCTTTCCCACGGAGTGTCCCGTGACCTGTGAAATATTTCTACCTGCTGCAGGGGATTGCTGTGGGGTGGGGGTGGTGGCCTCGAGGGTCGGGCCCGTTTTTCCTGTCGTCCTTTGGTCCGGGGGAGATTGTTGGCGCCTCGGCCAGGAGCCGGAGGGCACTCTGATGGGTGCTGGCTGGCACGCCACTAATTCAGGGCACTCTGCTTGCCCTTGGGCTAGCCTCGGATTCTGGCTTCAGTTGAGCATACAAATTCACCAAGCCTGGGAAATCCTTGCTGGAAGGAAACAGCTTACCTGGAGATGTGCACGTAAAATCGTGGGTTATGAAGCTGAGTGGAACAATGCACGTGCTGCACAAATCTATCTACAAGCAGCAAATCACAGATTTAAATCTCAAGGTAGTAGGGGGGGTAAGGCAGCCGCTTTGGGGGTGCGGGGGCACTACGTGAAAATGTCGGGCTAGGACTGGCCAGGAACCCGGAGTTTAGGCAGCTCTGGCTGTTACGCCACATCATCTCCCCTGTATGATTTGTGCCGGGGGACACAGGCATCTGCTGGTCAGTAATGCCCTCCAGCTTTAAGAGAGAGGCTTATCGGGACAAACAGAAGGGTCTTCTTCGGAGAAAGGTGACGGTACAGCCATTTAATGGGAACGACGTGGGCAAAATCAAACTACCAGGGCAGCCTTACAGCCGGAGACCAAAGACAGAGCTGGACACCAAGTAGAATTCTGTTTCAGAAGATATTTTAACCATTCTTAAAACGGTCTGCCCAATGCTCCAAGTCTTTTCAATTGTAAACCCTATAACATGATTATGTTGTGCAAATATGTGGCATTGTTTTATCAATTTTGAGGCTGTAAGTGTATATGCAACTCCAGTTTTACAAGCCATTGCATTTACGCAAATTTGAGCTATTGCCAATCTAAATGACAATGCCATTTCTTTATCTGTTTTCAAAACCAACACATAAATACAAATTTTGTCATGTACAATGCCAATAGCTCTAACTTTTCCAAAGGCGAAACCGTTGCATTGTAAATGCTTGTTTTTTTTAGTGCAGCATGCCACACATCATCTTTACCGAAGGCATCCACATGCCTATTATTTTGTTGCCACGCTTCAGCTTTGCTAAAGGCACCAGCAAAGTAAACACATTAATGCAACCACCCATCTCGCATCTCATGGCAAACCAGCCCCCGGGCCGTAATTGCGCATTAGACACCAGGCGCACTGTTGTCGGTTGCTGTTCTATAACAAAATAAAAGTCTGGCCTGGCTGGAAGTAGGGGCAACACAGTAAAGAAGGGCAGATAAACTCTTATTGTAGCTCTACGTGCACAGGCAGCACTTGTGAAAGTCGGCGTCTACTTTTATGTAGCGTGCCCACACACTAGCGAACACGCGGCATTTCATAAATCACCACGTGCAGCTTTTAATACTCAGCCCACTAATTTTATTTTATGCGGCAGCATTCCAAAATCACACTCCTGCGTGGGCATTTATCCATTCACACGCTCTCAGTTGCAGCCCTTTCCCCTTGCATTATTAGGGTTTAAAGCAAATTTAAGCAGGAGTTCCACTTCTGACCCTTTTCTGATGTGGTCGCAGCTCATTCCTGCCCCCAAGACTCAGCCTGCAGCCTCTTGACAAATTATAAATACAAAAAGGCTCTGCCAACCCTAAACCCACAAACATAAGTAAAACAAACTTCTACATTAACACCACCAATTGCTCTAACTTTCACCAATGCGAGACCTATTACATTGCAAATGCTTGTTTCAGTCGGTCGTAAGCCAAGACCTTTTGATTTTACTAAAATTGCACGTATAATATACTAATGGCTTTCAACCAGCCTCTTCATCCATTGGTCTGTTATTGTGTCATTCACATTTTTCTTCCGTCCATTACAACATGCAACATGGGTCAGCCCACTTTAGCCATTGGCTAACTTCACTTTGACTTCACAGCATTCTGCCCTTTCACAAAATGGATATGCACACACAAAAGTAGTTCCCTTATGTGCCAGGGTTCCCTGTGACAATGTGGGCTTTTTGAGACCAAAGGTTATTTTGTTTTTAGTAGCCTTTTTTGTTTCAAGATGGAGGAGGGTCTGGCAGCTTGCCCAATGAAGTCTATCAAAAACTATGACAAAACAAAACAAGCATTGGCCAAGCAAAAGGGTAGCAGCTAATGCCAGACCTATTGCATGTGCCAATGCTTCTTGGCGAGTGCATTTAAGGGTCCAGGTTATTTTTAGAAGATAGACGGAATCTCATTGCTCAAGCATGTCATTTTCTGTTGATGAAATGTGTGTCTTCTGATAGTACCTGTCACAAAACTCACACTTCATTTCCTGCTCTGAACTCAGACCACATTTCTCCAGGCTCCCACTCTGATTACATCCCACACAGCTGCACTGCCATCTAAATGTAATCTTTTGCTCTCTGTTATTCCCAGCATTGGCAGCGGGTGGGCCAAACAATTCATTTTGAATTTCTGAAACACTAACTAGCTGAGCAGAGGGAGACAAGAGAAAGGCAATGTTCTCCCCGATCAAATGGGAAAGAAAATGTGAATATCAGATTTATAGAAAGTGCGCCCTGCATGCATTTAGCCTTTATCGAAGAGCTTCTAGTTTTAGGTCCATACCAGAAGCAAGTATCTGGGAGTTTAAAGAATTTGGCCAGGATCACACAGCGGGCCGTGGGGGAAACCAAGATTAAGACCCAGATCTGCTGGAAGCAACAATTGCAGCTTGGCCTCTACACCACCCGGGGTCGGGCTGGATTGCACTGACCAGATCATAGTAGTCTGGGTGAGCTTCTAGGGGAGGCCACCCTGTTACCTATTATTTTCAAGAGAGTGGATGCCCAGGCATGGGCCTATACCTTGAACGGGGATCAGGGTGCAGTGAATAAAGTCACTCTACTGGGTCAGAGGGCGCTCCCAATGCATTCAACGTAAAGGTACCACATGCTCCTTTGTACCCTCACAGGTAAAGCTTGAGGAAGTACCAAATCATAACATGCAAAGCAACCAAAATATTTGGAATGTTTGAGGGGTACCATCTGAATGGATGCCGTGTTTTGCATGGTTTCTTACACTTTTTATAGCATCATGGGAGTTGTAGTTGCATTACAGTAGTTTATTTTGCTGATGAAAACGTAGATTTTGAAAGAAGAGTATTTTATTTACTCTGTGTCTTGAATACAATGGTAATTTCCCCTTAAAGCACAGCATCGCCATGAACAAATATTGAGGCCACCTGGGAGAGGGAAGGTAATACTCTAGTATGGACAAATGTGAGCAAAGGAAGAGAACCCCGAGCAGAGGGACTCATGCTAAAGGCAAGTTAAGGGGCATAAGGACAGCTGAAATAGAAAGATGAATACAACAGAGAAACATGAATACTGGAAGGACACCAAAAACAGAAATGCTAATATTTAAGACAAATGCCAGGAGTGGAAGGGCTCCCTGACAATATAACAAAGGTATCTCAGCATTTTACAATGATCCTGCAAAGTGTTGCCTTCAAACAGGCACACTGTCCTAGCTGCAGAGGTGAAACGGACGACAAAATATGGCGGAGCAGAGGAAATAGCATCCCACCTGTCCCTGCCCTCCTCATCAGCGCCACTTGCCACTTTTCCAGGCCTCGATGGCACAGAGAGTCCCCAGGGCGCCTGTAACCCAGCTACTTGCAGGGGTTTAAGTGTATCTTTCGAGTCACTTACAGCATTATCTGATTAACACAGGTGATCTGTGCTAAGCAGCTAGATCTAATTAAAGGTGCCTTTTAGCCCCACTTGCGTCCTATTTGCTTTTACTGAAGCAGAGAGAGCGAAAGATCGATGTATCCTTCAATACTCCACCCACACACCCACACGGGCTCAGAATAGATTCTGTGATAAAAGCACCACATTTTCAATGCACATAATTCAGCAACATGCAAACAGTCTGCAGGTACATGGAATGTAGGCGGCTGGCGGCGCGGCTCGAGCTACCGTAGGGATGGGGGAGGGCTCTTAGCCCAACACCTCTTGTTGTTAATAGCACATTTTACCTTAAGATAAGCCCAGCCTGTACCCATCCAACCCGGTACTCGGGACCTCAAAAGGGACACAAGTGTCTTCCAGGTAACATTTAGACAAGGTGACACAGAGGGAGCTACAAGGAGACACCCCAGGGCATCTATTGAAGCTCTCTAAGGTCACAGGATGGGAGCTACCAGGAGACACTCCAGGGCATCTGTTGAAGCTCTCGAAGGTCACAGGATGGGAGCTACCAGGAGACGCTCCAGGGCATCTGTTGAAGCTCTCGAAGGTCACAGGATGGGAGCTACCAGGAGACACTCCAGGGCATCTATTGAAGCTCTCTAAGGTCACAGGATGGGAGCTACCAGGAGACACTCCAGGGCATCTGTTGAAGGTCACTGGGGTCAAAGGATGGGAGCTACCAGGAGACGCTGCAGGGCATCTGTTGAAGGTCACTGGGGTCACAGGATAGGAGCTACCAGGAGACGCTGCAGGGCATCTGTTGAAGGTCACTGGGGTCACAGGATAGGAGCTACCAGGAGACACTCCAGGGCATCTGTTGAAGGTCACAGGGGTCAGAGGATGGGAGCTACCAGGAGACACCCCAATGGCATCTGTTGAAGCTCTCGAAGGTCACTGGGGTCACAGGATGGGAGCTACCAGGAGTCACTCCAGGGCATCTGTTGAAGGTCACTGGGGTCACAGGATGGGAGCTACCAGGAGTCACTCCAGGGCATCTGTTGAAGGTCACTGGGGTCACAGGATAGGAGCTACCAGGAGACCCTCCAGGGCATCTGTTGAAGGTCACAGGGGTCAGAGGATGGGAGCTACCAGGAGACACCCCAGGGCAACTATTAAAGCTCTCTAGGGTCACAGGATAGGAGCTACCAGGAGACACCCCAGGGCATCTGTTGAAGGTCACTGGGGTCACAGGATAGGAGCTACCAGAAGACGCTGCAGGGCATCTGTTGAAGGTCACTGGGGTCACAGGATAGGAGCTACCAGGAGACGCTCCAGGGCATTTGTTGAAGCTCTCTAAGGTCACAGGATGGGAGCTACCAGGAGACGCTGCAGGGCATCTATTGAAGCTCTCTAAGGTCACAGGATAGGAGCTACCAGGAGACACTCCAGGGCATCTGTTGAAGGTCACTGGGGTCACAGGATGGGAGCTACCAGGAGACACTCCAGGGCATCTGTTGAAGGTCACTGGGGTCACAGGATGGGAGCTACCAGGAGACACTCCAGGGCATCTGTTAAAGCTCTCGAAGGTCACAGGATGGGAGCTACCAGGAGACGCTCCAGGGCATCTGTTGAAGCTCTCTAAGGTCACAGGGTGGGAGCTAACAGGAGACACTCCAGGGCATCTGTTGAAGCTCTCGAAGGTCACAGGATGGGAGCTACCAGGAGACGCTCCAGGGCATCTGTTAAAGCTCTCTAAGGTCACAGGATAGGAGCTACCAGGAGACGCTCCAGGGCATCTATTGAAGCTCTCGAAGGTCACAGGATAGGAGCTACCAGGAGACGCTCCAGGGCATTTGTTGAAGCTCTCGAAGGTCACAGGATGGGAGCTACCAGGAGACGCTCCAGGGCATCTATTGAAGCTCTCCAAGGTCACAGGATGGGAGCTACCAGGAGACACTCCAGGGCATCTGTTGAAGCTCTCGAAGGTCACAGGATGGGAGCTACCAGGAGACACTCCAGGGCATCTATTGAAGCTCTCCAAGGTCACAGGATGGGAGCTAACAGGAGACGCTGCAGGGCATCTATTGAAGCTCTCTAAGGTCACAGGATAGGAGCTACCAGGAGACACTCCAGGGCATCTGTTGAAGGTCACTGGGGTCACAGGATGGGAGCTACCAGGAGACACTCCAGGGCATCTGTTGAAGGTCACTGGGGTCACAGGATGGGAGCTACCAGGAGACACTCCAGGGCATCTGTTGAAGCTCTCGAAGGTCACAGGATAGGAGCTACCAGGAGACACTCCAGGGCATCTGTTGAAGCTCTCGAAGGTCACAGGATGGGAGCTACCAGGAGACACTCCAGGGCATCTATTGAAGCTCTCTAAGGTCACAGGATAGGAGCTACCAGGAGACACTCCAGGGCATCTGTTGAAGCTCTCTAAGGTCACAGGATAGGAGCTACCAGGAGACGCTCCAGGGCATCTGTTGAAGCTCTCGAAGGTCACAGGATGGGAGCTACCAGGAGACGCTCCAGGGCATCTGTTGAAGCTCTCGAAGGTCACAGGATGGGAGCTACCAGGAGACACTCCAGGGCATCTGTTGAAGCTCTCGAAGGTCACAGGATGGGAGCTACCAGGAGACACTCCAGGGCATCTGTTGAAGCTCTCTAAGGTCACAGGATGGGAGCTATCAGGAGACACTCCAGGGCATCTATTGAAGCTCTCGAAGGTCACAGGATGGGAGCTACCAGGAAACACCCCAGGGCATCTGTTGAAGCTCTCGAAGGTCACAGGATGGGAGCTACCAGGAGACACTCCAGGGCATCTGTTGAAGCTCTCGAAGGTCACAGGATGGGAGCTACCAGGAGACGCTCCAGGGCATTTGTTGAAGCTCTCTAAGGTCACAGGATGGGAGCTATCAGGAGACACTCCAGGGCATCTATTGAAGCCCTCGAAGGTCACAGGATGGGAGCTAACAGGAGACACTCCAGGGCATCTGTTGAAGCTCTCGAAGGTCACAGGATGGGAGCTACCAGGAGACACTCCAGGGCATCTGTTGAAGCTCTCTAAGGTCACAGGATAGGAGCTACCAGGAGACGCTCCAGGGCATCTGTTGAAGCTCTCGAAGGTCACAGGATGGGAGCTACCAGGAGACACTCCAGGGCATCTATTGAAGCTCTCGAAGGTCATAGGATAGGAGCTACCAGGAGACGCTCCAGGGCATTTGTTGAAGCTCTCTAAGGTCACAGGATGGGAGCTACCAGGAGACACTCCAGGGCATCTGTTGAAGGTCACTGGGGTCACAGGATGGGAGCTAACAGGAGACGCTGCAGGGCATCTATTGAAGCTCTCTAAGGTCACAGGATAGGAGCTACCAGGAGACACTCCAGGGCATCTGTTGAAGGTCACTGGGGTCACAGGATGGGAGCTACCAGGAGACACTCCAGGGCATCTGTTGAAGGTCACTGGGGTCACAGGATGGGAGCTACCAGGAGACACTCCAGGGCATCTGTTAAAGCTCTCGAAGGTCACAGGATGGGAGCTACCAGGAGACGCTCCAGGGCATCTGTTGAAGCTCTCTAAGGTCACAGGATAGGAGCTACCAGGAGACGCTCCAGGGCATCTGTTGAAGCTCTCGAAGGTCACAGGATGGGAGCTACCAGGAGACACTCCAGGGCATCTGTTGAAGCTCTCGAAGGTCACAGGATGGGAGCTACCAGGAGACACTCCAGGGCATCTATTGAAGCTCTCGAAGGTCACAGGATAGGAGCTACCAGGAGACGCTCCAGGGCATTTGTTGAAGCTCTCGAAGGTCACAGGATGGGAGCTACCAGGAGACACTCCAGGGCATCTGTTGAAGCTCTCGAAGGTCACAGGATGGGAGCTACCAGGAGACACTCCAGGGCATCTGTTGAAGCTCTCGAAGGTCACAGGATGGGAGCTACCAGGAGACGCTCCAGGGCATTTGTTGAAGCTCTCGAAGGTCACAGGATGGGAGCTACCAGGAGACACTCCAGGGCATCTGTTGAAGCTCTCGAAGGTCACAGGATTGGAGCTACCAGGAGACACTCCAGGGCATCTGTTGAAGCTCTCGAAGGTCACAGGATGGGAGCTACCAGGAGACGCTCCAGGGCATTTGTTGAAGCTCTCTAAGGTCACAGGATGGGAGCTATCAGGAGACACTCCAGGGCATCTATTGAAGCTCTCGAAGGTCACAGGATGGGAGCTAACAGGAGACACTCCAGGGCATCTGTTGAAGCTCTCGAAGGTCACAGGATGGGAGCTACCAGGAGACACTCCAGGGCATCGGTTGAAGGTCACTGGGGTCACAGGATAGGAGCTCCCAGGAGACACTCCAGGGCATCTGTTGAAGGTCACTGGGGTCACAGGATAGGAGCTACCAGGAGACACTCGAGTGCATCTGTTGAAGGTCACTGGGGTCACAGGGTGGGAGCTACCAGGAGACGCTGCAGGGCATCTATTGAAGCTCTCTAAGGTCACAGGGTGGGAGCTACCAGGAGACGCTCCAGGGCATCCATTGAAGCTCTCTAAGGTCACAGGGTGGGAGCTACTAGGAGACGCTGCAGGGCATCTATTGAAGCTCTCTAAGGTCACAGGATAGGAGCTACCAGGAGACACTCCAGGGCATCTATTGAAGCTCTCCAAGGTCACAGGATGGGAGCTAACGGGAGACGCTGCAGGGTATCTATTGAAGCTCTCTAAGGTCACAGGATAGGAGCTACCAGGAGACACTCCAGGGCATCTATTGAAGCTCTCGAAGGTCACAGGATAGGAGCTACCAGGAGACGCTCCAGGGCATTTGTTGAAGCTCTCTAAGGTCACAGGATGGGAGCTATCAGGAGACACTCCAGGGCATCTATTGAAGCTCTCCAAGGTCACAGGATGGGAGCTAACAGGAGACGCTGCAGGGCATCTATTGAAGCCCTCTAAGGTCACAGGATAGGAGCTACCAGGAGACACTCCAGGGCATCTGTTGAAGCTCTCGAAGGTCACAGGATAGGAGCTACCAGGAGACACTAAAGGGCATTTGTTGAAGCTCTCCAAGGTCACAGGATGGGAGCTATCAGGAGACACTCCAGGGCATCTATTGAAGCTCTCGAAGGTCACAGGCTAGGAGCTACCAGGAGACACTCCAGGGCATCTGTTGAAGGTCACTGGGGTCACAGGATGGGAGCTAACAGGAGACGCTGCAGGGCATCTATTGAAGCTCTCTAAGGTCACAGGATAGGAGCTACCAGGAGACACTCCAGGGCATCTGTTGAAGGTCACTGGGGTCAGAGGATGGGAGCTACCAGGAGACACTCCAGGGCATCTGTTGAAGCTCTCTACGCTTACATGATGGGAGCTACCAGGAGACGCTGCAGGGCATCTGTTGAAGGTCACTGGTGTCAGAGGACCAGGAGACGCTCGAGTGGAAAGAAAGAGCTGCCCAAGAAGAGAAAATGTGAGCTGGAAGAAGAAGCCCGGAGGGTCCCTGGGCCAGCAGACCGCCATCTTTCTCCTGCTCTTCACGCTGATCACCTTCCTGATACTCTACAGCTCCAACAATGGTGGCGAGAGCTTCCAGTTTCAGTCCCTGAAGGTGAAGTCGCGCCACAAGCCAAACTTCAGGAGAGTGCCAGCCAAGAGCGGGTACCTGCCCGTGCACGGGAACCAGGTGTGTGCGGGGCGTCACTCGCATGTTTTTGAATGTTTTTGTATTAGAGCTTGGAAGTGTATGTGTGCTTGTGTGTGTGGATGTTTCTGTATGTGCGCCCTCTGTTCGAGTATGAGAGTGTTTGCACACTTTTGTTGTGTGCTTGTACATGTCTGTGCGTGTGATGGTGTGTGTGTGTGTGCATGTATTTTGTATATTTCCTTGGGTATTTTTGTTATGGAGCATGTAATTGTATGTATGCTTGCGTTTTTTGATAGTTTCTGTATGTGCGTGTCTGCGTGTATAAGAGATCGAGCGCATTTGTTTGCGCTTGTGCATGTCTGTGCATGAGATGGTGTTTGCGTGTGCATGTATATGTATTTGGGTGTTTTTGTAGAGCATGGGATTTTATATGTGCTTGTGTTCTTGGATGTTTTTTTTTTTTTTTCTTGCATTTATAGGGCGCACAGCTACCCAACAAAGGGTTTCCCGGCGCAGTAGATCCAATTGTTAATATGGCTTCAGAATACTAAATATTAAACAGCCACGTTTTTAAAGCCTTTCTGAATTTAATGTAGCTCAGCTCAGACCACAGTGTATGTGGCATTGAATTCCAAAGTGAGGGTCCAAGGAATGAGAAGGACTAGCCACCCATACGTGACAGCTTGATCTTTGGAATTTCAAAGTGGTTGGGCGTGGAAGACCGGAGGAGCCTGGAGGGACGATAGGGGCGCACCAGGTTTTGCAGATATTTTGGAGCGGTATTGGTGGCAATCCTGTGCATAAAGCATAGAGATTTAAACTTGACTCGGTTTTCAATTTTTAACCAATGTAGCTTCCTGATATATTTAGTAGTTGGAGTGGAGATGGGAATTTTCCATAGTAGTCTAGCTGCTGCAGTTTGTACTGTCTGTAGCCTGCGGACAGTGGCTTTATTTGCCCCCAGGTACAGAACGTTGCCATAGTCTAGCCTCGATGTTATTAGAGCATTGACAACAGTTTTCTTGGTGTTTTCAGGCAGCATCCAACAGATTTTCTTTAGCCATTTTAATATGGCGAAACAGGTAGCCGAGGTTTTTACCGCTTGCTGATGCAAATTGAGCGAGTCATCAATGATGACGCCCAAATTGCGAGCGTGTGTGACAGGGGTAGGGGGAATGCCCATTTCAGATGGCCAATGTTGGGGTCCCCAGAGTTCTTTATTTTTTCCCAGCACGATTAGCTCGGTTTTTTCGCCGTTGAGTTTTAAAAAGTTTTTATGCATCCATTCAGCGATTTTACTGAGTCCGAGTTGTAGAGAATAGGAGTTGTCGGAGTCTGCAGCTGATAAAGAAAAGAGCAGCTGAGAATCATCAGCGTAAGAAAACATTAGGAGTCCTGTTTCCTCCACTATTTTGGCAAGGGGACACATATAAACGTTGAAGAGCAACGGGCTGAGAATCGAGCCTTGTGGTACTCCGTGTTTAAATGTCATAGTGTCAGAACATGCGGTTTGTGAGAAGACTTGGAACGTGCGATTTTTCAATAGTGACTTGATCCAATTGAGAGCCGCACCACGGATGCCTATGGAGTGGAGTGTCTGGGCGAGGACCGCATGCGACACAGTGTCGAATGCCGCGCTGAGGTCGAGCAGCACAAGTGCCACTGTTTCGCCCTGATCCACCATACGACGGATATTTTCAGTTACGCCCAGCAAGGTGGTCTCTGTAGAGAAGCCTGCGCGGAATCCCGACTGGTGGGAAGGTAGCAGGTCGTGAATGGTAATAAAATCAGTAAGGCAACGGTGTACGTGCTTCTCTAAAATCTTTGCAAAGGTGGGCAGCAAGGAGATAGGGCGGAAGTTAGCTGGCAGCTTGGGGTCTGCGCCGGCTTTCTTTAAGAGTGGATGGATCATCGCATGCTTCCATTCACTGGGTACAGATTCTTCCAATAGCGAAGCATTTAGAAGATCAGTGATGGTTGCGAGGACATTGCTGTTAAGTTGCTTTAAAACTGAGCATGGCAGTGGGTCTTTTGGTGAGCCTGATTTAATTGTGTTGAGCAACCTTTGAACCATGTCAGGGTTCAGTAAGGGCCATTCATCAAGTGTGACGAGAGAAGCATTGGACAGGATGGAGCAGTCAGGAATACTTGTATCATTGTCTGGAATAAATGATGCAAAGTTGGATGTAGCTTCAGAAGCTGAGTGGTGTTTGTTAGAAGCTTTATTAATGTCTTGGTGGATTTTGTCAACTTTGTTAATAAAGAAAGCGGCTAAGAGGTCACATTGTATTTTATTAAGTTCAGGCGGAGGTTGTAACGTATTAGAACCAGCCATCTCTTTTACTAATTTAAAAAGTGTTTTGGAGTGGTCTAAGGCATTCGTGATTTTAGTGCAGATAAATTCTGCTTTAGCTTTGCCACACAGCTTTTGGTAGTTTATTAACTGAGTTTTATATTTTTTCTTGTCTGCTGGCGAGTAATTCCTTCTCCATTGTCGTTCAAAATTTTTACATCTGGTCTTTTCATTTTTTAGAGTTTCATTGAACCACGGGGCAGGGCAACGGTGGGTATTTTGTTTTAGCTTTGTTTTAGGTAGGGTGGAGTCAATGGCTGCCAAGAGCCAATTTTGAACTGTAGAGGAAAGCTGCTGGACTGTTGTCTTGGTGCAAGGGCTATGCTCTTCCAGGAAAGCATTAATACTTTCCGTGTCAAGTTGTTTCCATTTCCTTATGTACTGAGTAGGTATAGATGTATTGTCTTTGTTTGTTAAATAAACCTGAAGGGTGAATTTAACCAAGTAGTGGTCAGGCCAGGGCAGGGGCAGGGCAGGATGCGTAACGATGTTGTTGAGATTAGAAAATATAGGATCTAACAGGTGACCAGCACGATGTGTTGGCCCTGAGTTCTTTAGAATCAGATTAAGAGATGCTAAGTCAGTTATAAAATCTTTGGCCAGGGAACAGTCCTCATCCTCTAGATGCAAGTTTATATCACCTAAGATTGTGAAGTTGGCAGTTCTCATAACTAGCGGTACAATGAGTTCTGACATATTTGTCATCCATTTGGATGGTGCCCCCGGGGGCCGATAAATAAGGACTCCGGATAGAGTGAATTTAGGGGCTAGCGTAAGTTTGAAAGTCGCGGCTTCACAACCACCACATAAGAGAGGTTTAAATTCGCAGCTGAAGGTTTTTTTTTTAAAATAATTGCTGTGTTTCTGGCTATGTGCTTGTCTGTGTGCGTCAGTGCGCATATGAGAGTGTGTGCTCACATTGATGTGTGCATGTGCATGTCTGTGCGTGTGATGGTGTGTGCACGCTGGATTTGTTATTTTCTGTCGGTCTCTGTCCTGGATATTGACTTTAACTGCCTGATGCCGAACCTTAGGATGGCTACCAGTGTACCAGTGTACAGTACAGTCCCCTGCCTGACCCCAAGATGGCTGCCATAGTGGTCCCCTACACATTGTTTTACTTCCCTGGGATAACAATTGGACATTGACCAGACCCTGAACCTATCCATTAACCCACCTACACATCAGGACTTGGAACCTGCAGAACTTACCCCAGACTGTGGAGACCTAGCGATTTGTCTGATGCCCGGTGGAGCTACCATATAGCCAAAGAGAAGATGGGTTGTGGACTCCCCCTCCCTGCCGTCACCTACCCAGCCGGACCATGGGCAGATTTCCCCTCGTCTCTACGTCATGTCTTCCTTCTGCCCCTTTACCCTATCCCCTTACCCTTCCTTGCTCCATTCACCTTGTCCCCTATGTTCTTTAAATGCTTTTCTTTATACTTATGTAACTTTTAACTGATGTAATTTGCAACATTGTCCCTCATGTAAAGCGCTCTGATTCCATCGGGTCTAGCCAGCGCTACATAATTACTCATTATTTAAATTTGTTCCCATTTAGTTCTCTTTCTCCCTTTGTCTACCTCCCTAGCTCCTAGCTCCTATCCCCTCTCCCCTGAATCTCTCCCCTTGCTTGCTAGTCTACCTAGCCACCTGTCCTTTGTGCCCTTTGACTAAGCACTCCTCCCCTTGTTGGGGAAAGATCCAATATTTATACTCTGGAGTCTCAGCGTACCCACTGAGTGAGTCCACTGTGCCAAGGGAGCCACTGACAGCTGAGGTATGGTATGGCACCCCTTGCCAAAGCACTCCCTCTCCCCTTTTTGGGGAAGGATCCAGTATGTAGGCCTTGGAGTCTCAGAGACCCCTCTGAGAGAGTCCACCGCGTAAAGGGAGCCTCTCGCAACAGAGATAGGGAAGGGATACCACTTCCCCTATGACCACAGCGTACTGGACTTCGGACGTTGCTTTGACTCGTCTACTGGTTTGTGTCCCCGTCGCCCTTCCCCTCCTCTTTCCATGCAGTGTCCTTCACCCTCCCCTTTCACGCCTTCATTACTTGTCTACTTCCTCAGCTCCTACCCCCTCCCCTGAATCTCTCCCCTTGCCTGCTTTTCCCCCTTCTTATTTGTGCTTATTGTTTATAGCGACCTTACAAGTAACTATGTTGCCATGCTCTAATAACTGTGTAACCTTTGTAACGATGTAACCTGCAACTATGATCTGATGCTCATGTAAAGCGCTCTGATACGTCCGGGTCTGGCCAGCGCTATATAAAACCTTTAAAAAAATGTTTTTTTAAAATCTGTTGAAGGTCACTGGGGTCACAGGATTGTAGCTGCCAGGAGATACTCAAGTGCATCTGTTAAAGGTCACTGGGGTCACAGGATTGGAGCTACCAGGAGACACTCCAGGGCATCTGTTGAAGGTCACTGGGGGAACAGGATTGGAGCTACCAGGAGACACTCCAGGGCATCTGTTGAAGGTCACTGGGGGAACAGGATGGAGGGGAGGTGCACTGTGACCACCTGATTAAGATCTCCGGGAGGAGCTGGGGTCGTGGCACTGGCAGTCCCTTGTTTGTCCTGTGGTGCCAGTCATCCTTCTACTGGCAGAGATATTGGCTCTCTTACTGCACTGTGCAGTGATTATGGTGGGCTCTGATTAGTAGAGCTGGTTCAGGGAGCCTGGATGCTGACGCAGCAGAGCCTCTTTGTGAGTCAGCTGTGTACCCTTGTGCAGTGTATCGCTGCCTCTACCCAAGTGGCCACTGCTCCTAAGAGACTAGAGCAACCAAGTCTCTAGAGATGCCCGATCTCTAGGGAGGTAGCTAAATTCTGCTTCAGATTATTTAAACTAGATGGTGAGCTGTGTTCTAGTTATCTTTTCATAGTGTCACATAGATCCAAGGACAGCCACCCTATTGGAAGGAAAAATGGCCGCCAGCTCATAAAAGGTGATTATTCACTAGAGCTCTCCTACTCCTTTTACGCCACCTTCGCCTCTGTTCACCAATGGTCTTTCCATGATGTAGCCTCTCCTCAGGCCTTGTTTTGGTTCCTTTAAATCCAGACAGACAATGGAACGCTGACAAAATGGATACCTTTCATTATTATACGGTACAAGTTGGTCTGCAACCAACTGCTGCTGGAACGAGCCAACGCTGGACCCTCTGCCTGGATATCCTCGTCCCCGACAGCATGCACGGAAAGCGAGCCTGGGCAGGACTGGCAGAGGCTCCAAGGTGATGGCCATTTCCCACCTAGCGATGCCTGCATGACCGCTACATGCTGTTTTGGCCTCTATTTGGCTATAAATCAGCTTTTCTTGCTCGACTCTCGACCTATACCACACATTTCCATCACTCATCTCCATGGCAATGACTAGAAGGTTCAGTAGAAATATGTTCATGTGTAAGGCGCGTGTGTAAACTGAAGGAACTGTGCACACTGTTATGCAATGAAAACTATGCAACTGTTCTTTGCAAAGTACTTGTACCCAGTATCAGTTGTTCTTGTGTAAAGTGTTCAGATGCCCTTTGGGTTTTGCTCATATAAAATCACAAATAAATAACCACATTTATATAAAGTGACGGATTATTATTTGGCTCCATTTTACAGTTGTATTGTATTGTATTGTATTGTATCATGGACTTATATAGCGCATACTGTCACCCTACGGGTATCCTGGTGCTTCGACTTATCATGTGACACCAACAAAACAGAAATCCTATTTGCAAAGCAAAGAGATCGTTTTACGCATTCACTTTAGTTCAATGCACAGGCACTCTTAATGGCTACAGAAGCGCGATCAGCCATCAATGACGCTCTACTCTTTTTTTCTTAGCTCAGTGGGTTAACAACATACACCTGCGAGGTCCACTGTCGTCCTGCTAACTAAAACGAAGCCATGCTTGCACCGGAAGTTATTTAGTCAGTGTTCACAGCTCCAGTTTGTATCGGTTGATGTTATGAGCCCCCTCACTAGCACCGTGATAGATGCCACCATAGCGTGGAGTGGGATGACCATTTCACTGGTGTTTCATACAACACATTCATGATACTGGTTAGAGTGCATCGCCAGAGCTTAATTTGAGCAGGTGGTTTTCGATGCTCTGCAGCACTGGCATTTAATTGTCAACACCGGTACTTATGGCAGTCTAACACATGGTGGCACTATTTATCTAATTTAGAGATGACCACATCAACTGTAGTTTATTAATTGAATATGTGTTGAAAATGACTAACGCCTGCCGCTCAAAACATTCTTATAACTTGGGGGCCTGGAACAGTCTGAATTGTCTCACGTGTAGGAGTGTGAGTGTTGGTAGTTGTGTTGGAGCGGTGATAGACACAATGGGTGGTGCAAGCTGCAGTGCCCTCATGACAAATGCTCTGGCACTTTTCAAGAAAAAACTTTAAAACAAATTAAGCATTGGCATCGGCCCTCTACTTGAAACACTGTCCGCTGGAAATTCAAACAACGAATTTAAAGTTATGTGTCTCCTCATCACAAGTAATTGGACCCACCCTGCCAGTTGAATTGTTGTCAGACTGTGCTAGAAAATTCAACACTCTAATCAATCAAAATAGGCCGAGAACAGGAGAGAAATCAGTGTCTAAACGAACTAGGGAGTTTAAAAAGAGCTGTGAGAATGTATGCACTATTGCCCTTTACCATGGGGCAGATGTATCAAGATACCATTTTGCGATTCTCAAATAGCGATTTTTAAGGAATCGCTATTTGAGAAGTGCAAAATGGTGTGTATGTAGAAATTCGCTATTTTTTAGCGATTTCTTAAAATTCCTTAATTGCGATTAGCAAATTGCTAATCGCAATTAAGGAATAATTTCCCATTCATTTCTATGGGCCAGGAGGCCCATAGGAATAAATGTGAAATTGTTCTCAATTTGCGATTAGCAATTTTCTAATCGCAAATTGAGAATAATTTCAAGGGTGTCTTAAGGACACCCTGCTGCACCCCTGAATTTGACATGTGTGCGCATATGGCTCACATACATGCTCTAAGGGCATGTATGAGCGTCATATGGCACCTTCAGAATTTAAAAAAAGTGCATTTTGAAAAGAATTCGCCAATTACCACCAACTACAAGTTGGTGGTAATTTGCGAATTCTTAGTCAAAAATCGCAACACTGAAATGCTTAATACATTTCAATTAAGAAACCGCAATTTGCCATTTCTTAAAAGCCTCGCAATATTAAGGAATCGCAAAATTTGCGATTCCTTAATATTGCGAGGCTTTTTGCATGATACATTCCAAATCCCGTTTTTTTGTCGCAAACGCTGCTATTTTGCAAATCGCAGCGTTTGCGACAAAAAAAACGGATGATACATCTGCCCCCATGTGTATTAACAGCTGTTAATTGCCTACATTGCAATTACGAGCGAGAACTGATATACAATTAACACATGCATTGATTGCTGTGCATGTGAGAAGTAAGGCTATCGGTACCTGCCCCCACCCTCCCAAAAAAGACAAGTAAATCTAGCCCGCCCTGGCTTCCAATTTTTACCCTTTCTCTGCTCTTAAACCATTACTGCTCCTGAAGTTAACCCTGATTAACACCCTCACCAGAGCACTTACCTACTGTTAATTGCATGCCCCACAATTCAAGGCTTCAGGCCTGGGAGCATAAAGTGGGAAAGAACAATTAAGAACTGATATAATACTACCCATCACCATTCCCACACACACTCTCCCTTTGACGTACCATTTACCACCTAAAATGCCCTAACGCCTACGGGCAGTGTCTGCACAACGCAAAACTACATAAATGTGTGCATTAACGAACGGTATTAGCACCCGACCCTCTAATTTCACATAAGGATGCAAATAAACACGTCCCCGGCTCTCCAGATCTCTCGAGCCGACCACGGACACAAAAGGCGTCCAAAGGACCGCGGTGCTAAAACAATGTAAGCCTTTGGCTGGGCTGAGCCCAGCATTCCATGCGGCCGATAATTGCACTTAAACCTGCAAGGCTTAGAATGCAGACAAACAACAGCTCGGGAAGCCTCCTGATTGGCCGAGGCTGCCCCCAGCATTCCACAGAGGGTGTAAATTCAGTGGTTAATCCATGGAGCCCGCAGTGTATGTCATTCAACAGAAGCCCTCTGCCCTCCACAGAGCTATGCAGCTCGTGCCTGGAGCGGACTAGTTTGGGAGAAGCGCCCTTTCGGGGAATCCCATGTTCCCTCAACACCCTCTGCTTTCTCCTGCGCCCCCTACAGAAGAACACCGCAATGGGTCAGCCCACTGCAGCCATTGGCTAACTTCACTGCCCTTTCACAAGAAGCAGGTCCATCCAGAAAGTAGTTGCATTCAGTGCAGGGACTGCTAAGCCAGTGGTTGTTAACCTTTTGACTTCTGTGGATCCCTCCTTAATCAATACTGGAGCCCGGGGACCCCAACTGAATGATTATTGGAGTCTGGGGACTACGCCCTAAGCATTTTCTTTGATTTGAACCGTAAAACAATATAAACAAAAATACAGAAACGTGCAGTGATCAAATGCTCAGATTATGAAATACTTCATTTAATTCACAAAAATACATTTTTTAATAAGAAGGTTGGTATTTTTCAAAGTTTTTTAAATGCGATATACGGTTTGATGCACTTGAACTTCTCCCACTAATTAATCGGTGGATACTAACTTAATATTTAGCCTCCAACTTCAAATTCCTTCACGTTCACAGAACGTTTTAACATTTCAAATGTTATATTTTGCTTCCTTATTTATGTACACTTTATTATTATTTGATTGTCAGAGCAGTCACAGTTCCCCTAAATTGAGTTCTAGGACCACAGGTTAAGAACCAGTGTACTAAGCAATACTTGCACTTAGAGATCAAAACTTATTTTGGCTTTTAGACAATTTATTTTCAAACTGACAAGGGCCCAGTAGCTTCCCGAGCAAAAAAGTTTAATAAAAGCCATAACAAAACAAGCATTTACAAAGTCAAAAGACTGGCAGCCAAGGCCACATTTACTGACTTTGCCAATGCTCGTTTTACCATTATCATCTGTATTTACCCAGGTTTATTTTTAGCTTATCTTACTGTTGATTATTCATATTTGTGTTCTGAAAAAAATATCAAGTTGTAAAGCTTGATTTCCACATATAGTGAAACAATAAATATACACTCCCACATGGATGCCTATCGGTTATAAAGAGCTATGCTGCTATAGATAATACAATACATTTTTATGAAAACAGTATCAATGCTGCCCAAACAAATGCAAAATTGCAGCTACTTACTACAATCTCGCCTCTTTTTAAAATGTTTCATGCTGGCAATCTGCACAGAGGCTGGCCTGGCAGTCAGTCACGACTGACACAGAGGAGAGTCATTCAAAATAAAACATACTTTAACTATTTTCTCGTTGTTTAAAATACATACAAGCAAGTAAACTCGAACTTTTCTGTCTGTATTTCATGTTTTATGAGCTTTTTTCTATCCCAATTCCGGTCAAAGTACTTTTTAGTACCAAGATACTTTTTGGTGTACGCTGAACTTAATTAAATACTAACAAAAGAAATAAACAATGCCAAGTAAAATCTAGAAAAAAACTTAAATCAGACAGCCTAAGCCTGCAAGAAAAAAGACAATTTCTTTTGCCCTAATTGCGAGCGGGGATTATTGAATTACATACACCGCATGAGAATGTCCCGCCTTAATGTGATTCCGCCGTCACTGCATTTTCTGCATAAATACGGATATCCACATAATCCACCATCAGCTGCACAAATTGAAGATTTCCAGAAAAATAACATATCTCCTTAAAATGTTTCAAGAGTTACTTAAAATCGCCACTTGTAGTGTCGTACAGAGCTCACCTTTCAGTTGCGGATTGCTGCAGTTATGTGTAAATCCGGTGTCACTGAAGTACTTTTGCCAGACAGTAATAAAGTGTATTAAAATGACAAAATCGCGAAATAATATTGCCACAGAATATTTTACACAATTTGCCTTTTCTTGCAGCATAATTTAGTTAAAACTGTCGTAAAACTTCTTCCTCCGTTGCCACATAATACCCTTAGCTCGGCCTTTACCTCACTGCTGTTTTAGAGTTGAGAATCCCCCCCTAGTCGTAGCAGCAACCCACGGGAACCTCAAAACCCCAATCACACAGGATTTCATGCATATAATCTGCAAAATGTACATATGGCTGGTTTTAAAATGCGCTATTTGGCTTTGATTCACAATATTTCTGCAGGGACCATTATGAATTGCGTGAAATTTGAATAAAAAGGATTGTGAATCGCAGAAAAATGTAATAATTTTACCAAATGGAAAGATCGCAAGCCTGAGTAGGGATGCATTTCTGCACGTACAAAAGTGTGCACAAAGGTAAATGCTGGTATTGCACGGAATCTGGTGCACACACATTCAAAACATTTTCGAAGGGGTTGCCACCTGTGCTGAAGTCTATAGTTATTTAGGCTGAGGCAAGGCTAGGAAGACCACAGGAAGCAACGGCTACTTCTCAATATGTGGAAACCGTAGGACTTTCATGATGCTGTTTGGAATATCACTTAAGTGGGAGTGGGGTCAGTGCTTCCATATTCCGGCAATCATCCCCTCAGTGAGTTAAACACCCTCTCCTGAGATCTGTCTCCATCCTGCATGTCACTCATGCCTTAAAAGGACATGTTCTGTGAGCGATGAAAGCTTGTACTAGTCTGCACAGCTGAATCTGTTCTGTGAGGCACGGAAGATGTACTTGCTGCCTTCTGTGAGAGTGGGAAGCTTGCTTTGCTACTGCCATGCTGTTCCTGTTCCATGACGAAGCAAAGTTTGCACTACTGCTGCTGCTGCCTGAATTGTATGTGTCCTGTGATGCGGAACGCTTGCCCTGCTGCTGCCCTACAGACATACGTCCTCCCGAGGAGCGAAACGTTGTTTCTGCCCAAGGTGCACCTGTTTTATGAAGAGGTGTTTCCACTCCTGAGTGAAGGCGTTCCTACTATTTATGAAGACAAAAAGGATATACAGAATGCACTTGCCTATAGCATGCCCTATGAACAGGGATTTTTCCACATTATTGACTGTCAGATGCCTGTAGTCCTCGGGAAATCTGTAGTGAGGAGGCCCACGCAGGTAGGTAGTAATTAAAGATGTTTTGTTCAAGCAGGTAACATGTTGAATAGTTCCAATACAACAGGTAGTTAATATGTGAAGAGGAGCCCCACCAGGAGCAGCCTTCTTGCTGCTCAGCCCATTCTCCACTGTCACTTCCAACCTCTCAGGCACCCAACAATCCAGACGCATCATCACTCCAACATTCCGTGAGCACACACACACAAACACACTGGCTGAGCAGGGGATGTAAAAGGCATAACAAGAACATAAGTAAGATACTACATAATCCTTATCCTCATAGAGGCAATATTCAAGCACTAAAACATGTTGACAGAATTGAAAAGCAGGGACTGATGCTCGGACCGCTGCCTTTAACCCGTTGCGTGCTCGTGATGGAACCGTTCCGTCACGAGCCTCGGGTGGGCTGTGCTGGTGACGAAACGGTTCCGTCACGGCCCGCTCGCCGCGCCTGCGTGGTGCGAATTCCGCGCTAAGCGTTCTAATAGGCGGGCGGGACCATGACAGAACCGTTCCGTCACAAGCACAGCCCACCAGAGGCTCGTGACGGAGCGGTTCCGTCACGAGTACGGGAGCGCCGCGCGGCCCCCCCTCCCCCTTAGCGCTGCGGCGGAATAGCCGCCGCAGCTAAGGGGTTAATCTTGTGGTAGGGTGACACCTGTAAAAAATATTTTTGCTCACTCCCACACCATTTCGATATAGGCCTGAGAGTTTACCAGAGAGAACATAAATGTTGACATATGGGACAAAGCGTTAGCAAAATTAGGGAACCCATTTCTAGGAGACCGTACAACCGGGGGGCACTAGTACGCTTGAACGTCAACAGTGCTAGATGTGGGAGCCACGTATTAACCACAACACGCTAGATACTAGGATACTCGGCAGATGGGTGTCATCACCGTATACGAGTATGTGAACGTGTGGCAATTCTAATAGAGATGCCGCCGTTTCTTCCAGGTGCCTTGTGCTTCTTGTAGGTTTATATATGTTTATGGAGAATGTACAACAATCCTTTAACCCCTCTTACCCACCCTTTAGTCTGTTAGCTACTTGCGTTGTACCAGCCCTGTATGTGTGAGTAAACTGCGATGTTCCTCCTGCTGGTGCCACCAGCCCTTTAAATGTAAATGTAAATGTAAATGTATTTGACTTATATAGCACGTATCACCCGAAGGTCTCTAGGCGCTTGCTTAGGGAACCCGTCCTGGTATTCCCCTGTGAGATACCCCGGCAGGGTATCCACAAAGTGAAAGCCAGGCATCCCGCCGCGAGGGGCCGTAGTGGAGATTAAGCAAGCTATTGCCCAGAGTCGCAGAGTGTGACCCCGTGAGTCGAGTAGGCACCGGAGCGAGAATTGTCGGGTCCGTGGAATTTTTGAGCCCGAGACCCGCCGAGGCGGGGAATCGAACCCTGGTCCACGGCCGATCTTAGCTTCCGGGTCTGCCGCCTCTAACCAATGAGCCACACTTCTCCACAACTTTACTTTTTCTTTGTGTTCGGGACAGCTGCGCTGGCACTGTCCATGGTGCACCCTTCTTGTGTTGTGAAGCTGGGTATGAAACTTTCCACCACACAAAAAAACAAAACTAATTGTATTGCCAGTGCTTGTTTTAATGAATGGGGTGAACGGAAAGTGAACCCTCACAAAATAGGAGAAAAGTTTATTTTTGGCTTAATGTGTGAAGTAGATTTTAAATGGACTAGACGACTTTGCAACATTTTAAAGCATTCCTGACCACCGGCTCCATATCATGTACAACCCTTTCCACCATTCCAGGTATTTTAGCCAACATCACTGTGTATCCTGGGGCTTTGAAACAAAGAAAGTGTTATGGCAAAACTCTAAACCCGACAAGGCAACTGTTGAAATCAGAGGAATGGCTGACATGTCATAGTGCACTTAACAGACTTGTGAAATGCAAAATAAAATATCATTAATTGGTTCTGCTTTCGTTCTTGAGGGTTAAACAGCCCAGGGGGTGAAAAAGGATAGACAGCATTTCAGATGGAAGTAGGAAGGTCTCATTGCTAATGGGCTAACATTAATCTTGCTGGGGGAATGAAAAGAACATGCTACAAAAAACTGTTTCCCAGATCAGTGGGTGCAGAAGAGATACTAACATAGGAAAAACAATGTCCCATCACTTCTCTTCCTGAGCGCCTGAGTTCAAATGGTGCAGCATATGCTGTCTCGCGAGGGCCTCCAGTGATGTCCAGTGCGATGTGCTGTAACATTCGCATAGCGCTTCATACCACTGTGCAAGCGTCGAAGCGCTAACCTGGGCAATCAGAGTTTAATAATGCAACTGAGTCAGACAGTATTAATAATTCTGCAATATTGCCCGTGTGACAGTTCAACCCATTCAGAAAACGTACAATATACACCGCTAAGAGTGGAAAAAGTCATTAAAGCTGGCAGAAGTCCGAAAAGGCATTCCGCAAGCTATATACAAACTAGATCGAAAATAATGGACCAACCCGATAACGGCATTGTTTAAAGAGGTGGAACACATGGGTATAGTCCAAACAACTGGAGGGGGTCGATAATAAACACAATCTTCAAGGGGGTGATCAAACAAACCCAGCGAACTACAGGTTGATAGCGCTCATCAATTCAGAAACCAAGTATTATGCCTTAATAGTACTGGAAGATTTAATTGATTGGTCTAACACCAACAACCCGATTCCACCACAACAGACGGGTTTACGGAAAGGGTACGGAATCACCATCAACATACTAACAGTAACAACACTTGCAGAGAAGTGCAAACGTCTAAAGAAAAAACTGCAATTCTGCTTTATAGACTTAAAAGCAGCTTTCGATCGAGATAACCAAACCCTCCCGTTGTCGTAATTTAGCAGCGATTAGATTAAGCATTAGCAGAAGACATCCTGTATTTAGAGACTATCTTGTCTTTTTATGGAATCCATTTTGTATTTGGCAGCCATTTTAGATGGCCATGTGCTCACCATGTACTCAGTCCTATCTTGCTGTTCTCTGCTCGGTATATTTAGCCTCTTCCTCCTACTTTGCACATGCTCAGTTGTGCTTGCAGCTGCTAATATTCTGTAACTGTCAGGATGTGCTTGCTAGCATTGGCAAAACTGTTAGCTCCTCCTACTTGTCGACTGTGCATTTTCTGTATGACCATCTATGTGTGTAACTCTTCTTATGTGCACTTGTACTGCCCCTTTTTTAGCCCCTGTGAGGGTATATAAGAGATACTGTGGCCTTCAGTCCTCAGACCACCTCATACAGAGTGCTGCGGCTTCTGTGTGACATGGCCTTACTTGTTGTAATTTAATAAATATGTTTCTCTTGATTACAGATTCTGTGCCAACTTTTTCATGCTGCTTTAAAGGATCAGGTGTTAGTGCAAACCCCTGAGATGGGATTTTTGATTTCCTTCATTTGGCGCGCCAACTTGGGGCTCATCAGAGCGGTGACTATCTGAAGGAGCGGTCAGGAGACAGAAGTTTACTGAGGAAGACAAGGCAGGATTCTACTAAAGGAGGTACCAATTCTGGGGGTTCTTAGTCTCTGTAGCCCAGTCTACTTCTGATCTTACTGGTTTTTGATCCTCCACATGATGGCACCCCTGACTGAGAACATTTCTGGCGTGAATATTTTAAAAGAAAAGACTGTTAGGTCATTCAAAACTTGGCAGATAGAACCTGGACGCTCGTGCTTGGTAAGAACCATTGTATGGTAATTACTGTGAGCTTATGGTAGCCAGTGACTCGCAAGGCAGTTTTAGGATACGCTTGCTGTGGCTTATGGATATGGATATGTATGGATGATCGATCATATTTATGATATGGATTATGTGATATATGCGTTGCAACACATGTAGGCAGGTAATGTGGAGATGTTTCTCCATTTATGGTTATGAGCGGCGCAATGATTAAGTGCCATTTTAGATTATGATAATGCATATTTTGCATTATGTTTGTTTGCATGCCTGTTCCAAACTCACATGTAAAATGTGTAGTTTTATGAGAGGTACCATAGTGAGATATGAATTGAATTAGCCGGCTTCCCCTAGAGGGAAAACTTAAAATAGGTTTTAGGTATGAAAACATATTTCTTCCTTGGTGAAATTTTTCCCCAGGGAATTTAAATATGCCCATAATACATATGAGGATCCTTTGTTCTGTGCAATTTTATGTATGAAGATATGCAGAGCGGTTTTTGGTGTTCTGCCAGCCTGAATTAGTGAATTGAAAGTATTTCTACTTCAGTTTTTAGAATACTGTTGAGAATAGGGTTTCTCCTTGTAAATATGACTTACAACTGGAATTTACATAGGTGGTTTGGATGCAGTCTGCGGGCTGTGTTTTGTTTCTGGCTTTAGTGTTGACCCATGGTTTAAAAGGTGTGTTTAAATGTCTAGCTGATTTGTGGTTTTTTCCCCATTCATGTAACTTTTGCTTGTACATTGCGTTGTCGCTATTTATGAAACATGGCTAAAGCGCGCTGTATTGTGTGTCTTTTGTGTTTTACCCCTTTCTGTTTATGTCTGTACTGAGCTCAAATGCATTTTTGTGGTTATTTTTGATGTTTTCAGTCTGTTAAACATAATGTTAGATTAATTAATATTAGGGAAAAATTCGATAGAAATTCAGGAATGACCTATGTGATGTGCTAAACATAACTATATGTTTCTCCTTAAAGTTATAGGGTAAGGAATAGCGCACATGTACAATTGTTAAATGTTTAAGGGATAAACTTAAAATTCTTATTCACTAGGAATATTAAAGGCCTACAGCAGAAAAATGAAATGGTGTGTTTTTGTAGACAACACACTCATAGCGTGTTTACTTAATATACATTGCATTAAGATGCTTACAGGCAAAACAGTTTAGCTGGAGTGAGTTTTTCTGAACTTAAAATATGTATTCTTAAACACGCATTTCAAAGCTTGGAATGTCTGTTTTTAGTAAGGCTGCCTCCAGGAAATTTAACACTGGGTAGGGCCTGCCGTCAAGGGCACAGCTGTTATTTTCGCAGGCCTCGTTTATTTAGCCAGGACTTCTTCCTTAGTTAAACGTGCAACTTTGCATTTCAGAGTGTTATTTTGAAAGCAAGGTTTACAAAAATAAGGTTAATTATTTGAATCAGAGACATACATTTCAATTTCGGTTTTCCTTCTCTTTTAGCATTTTTCTCGTCAGCACATGTCTGGCTCTGTTGCTAAAATCATTGTCCTTTTCAAACAAAAGTGGCGCGAAGTTGTCGTATATTTAAAATTGAGCTTATGTACTTAGGCTTGTGAATAGTTGCTCTAAAAACATAAGCAAGGGGCAGATTTATAATAGGGATGCAGCTTGGTTTTAAATATAGGATTATTACAAAAACGAAATATGGAGAGTAATTTTTTATGACATAAACATTTTTTTGAAAACAAAATAAGTGCTTTTTAAAATCGTTTTTTGATATTCATAAAGCTTAATACTCATACTGTGACCTCCTAGCATTATAATTTAATTTAAGTTGTGCAGTACTGCATAATGAGGACATTTATGTATGGGACCTTCACTTGGCGCAGGCGTAAGAAGTCATTTTTTTTAAAGATCTATATGAGATATGTCTAAGTCTGATTTCTGCAATCTGTAAAGAACAATCTGAGGATGATTAATATGTAACACAAGTATAGGTTATTTATTTTTAAGTACCTCAAATTGCAAAAACGATATTGAGTTAAATAGACCATTTTAAAAGGCTTTCTTGCCATTTAAACTAGTTTTATAATGCCTTAGGCTTCAGTGAATGCATACATTCAAGTATAATACAAATGCGCACGTTTGCTTTTTCATAGCTTAGTGAGTTAATGTGCCCAGCGCAGAGGCTTATGTTTAATATCAGGGTTGAAAGTTTTTGACTTCAGCGGGGCCTACTGAGCCATTTATTTATTTAAGGTTGATACAATATTGCATGGGATAGTGACACACATTTATTATGAAGCTGGTATGGTGTGTTGTTATGTTCCATAAATTATTCACAGGCTCTGAGAATAAATAAATTGTAGTTCTCTAAAAGAAGTAATATATTTAAAATGTCTTTTTTTAAATAGGGTTGATTATTGCACAGACTTGCAGAGACTTATTGTCTTTGTCAGTTTCACAGTGAGGTTACAAGAAAGCTGGGTGCTCCAGCCAGATTTTGACCTTTAGGTCAGTGTGGTGGGGGCTTAGGAGTATGTGACAACAAATGGTGAAATGATTGCTTGGAAAAGCGTCACGCAAAGGAGCCATTCACGTCGACATTTGAAGAGTGCATTCCTGACACGGCTTTTTATAAACAGCAGGGCCTAACCTGGGGGGTTGGTGTAAGGGACACGCAGAGGCTGTGAAAGAGTTTTTGCTTAAGATATTTCGTACATTTACGAAAGCTGGGTGGTTCTACTTGAGATTTTGCGTGTTATGTGAAGTATTGGCTGTATGATGACACAAAGATGTGTTTTTATGACTTCTTTGAAATGAATTGTCTGTGCATTTTTATGTTTTTTGCATTTCTTCTATGAATTTTCCCTGTTTTTCCTGTGTGTCTGACGCGACACAGTAAGTTATATTTGACAGCTGATCTTCACTGACTGCTTGATCTGCTGTCAAAAGGGTGAGGATGGATTAAAAGAAGGTGTTATTTAGGTATAAGTCTGATAAAATTAAAATGGGCCCGAATGGTTTTTTTTATGTTATTGGAGTGTTTATTGTGCAGAAAGTGCATGAAATGGTGTTGCATGCTATTGTGTTTTTTCTGTGCTTAGGTATATAGCAAAGTATATCTGATGGCTTGGCATGACATGTCCTATATTATGTATGTTTGTGATCCATGTTGGTGCTTTTGTAAGTTTTGCTGTGTTGTGAAGGGATGACATGACTATGTATATCCTTTGAGCAACAGTGGTTAAAACTTGTTAAGTGGTAAAACTTGCTGATACTAAATTATGATATATGATATTGTTATATTGTGAGCAAGAACAGACAGCACTTCACCAAGTGCATGCCTATGTGGTTATAATATATACAGCAAAGTGTGTCACCTTTACTCACGTTACTGCTCTTTTCCCTTAAGGAAAAGGCAGCCTCACATTTATATTTCCTTGATTGGACCTAAGGAAGCAATTATAGATCTGTGACTCTTATGCAAGGTGACCTAATTTCTATATAGTATTAGTTAAATGATGTTCTGTCTTAAAAGGAAACCAGGTTTCATTTTCCCCGAGAAAGGAAGGAATGGGATCACTAGCTGAGATTACCGTAGATGGTGTAGTGGCCAGCGGTAGAGTTATAATATGTGTACTATTTTTGACTTTTCTGTATCACCCATGCTCTTGGTATTATGTCACAAACTTGATTATCACCCAAGTATTTTTTGTCCTTCCTATAGATTTTTCTTTTGCTGCTTCTCCCCTGATTGATGTCACATTGTGCCTAGTTTTTGGGGATTTTAGCTGTGTTCTAGTCCTATTTTCTTTTTCGTTTTTCTTTCACCATTTAGAGGTTTACATTTCCAGACTACAGTGATGTATCAGGTTCCTCTATAATATGTGTAATTCCCTTTTGTATGACCAAACTGGTTTTCAAAAATTTCTTTAGGCCTACTCTGATGTTTTCTAGTCTGACTGTTAGGGTAGTGATAGATTATAGTAAGATCAGTTGTCCACCTCAATAGGAGATACTTTCACGTGTATTTAGTATGACAAATTCAAATGCCTATTCTAATTTGGTTTTTAGTTCTTTTTCCCTGCTGCTTTAATTTTTGGTGGGATCAGATGTGTCCTAATCATAGAAATGCCAGGACTCTAGTTCTTGTCTGTTGTTTCTACATTGCTATTAGCTTTTGTATTGTATAGTCCACCTGACGCACAATTAGTCTACATGTCCCTGATAATCTGTATTATGTGATTTCTCTTTTTGAGGTGTTCTCGATAAGGAATTTAGGAACACCTGCACTTAATAATTGAGGAAAGTGTGCTTACCCCCTTAGACAATGCCACTATGTGTGAAGACATCCATTATGTAGTTGTCTACCTTTAGATGGATGAGGGTATGCTCTCACATGGAAACATAATTGAAGAGGCTAGAGGTGCTGTTTTACCTACTACCTTTTGTCTTTGTACTCTATGACAATGACAGTATTTTGTTTTAGATCACTATAGTCCCATGGTGTATGGCCACTCCTTTGAAGATTGCAGGCCACCTGCTTGCAAATCCCCTGCAATGAATTGTTTTTTGTATACTTGCCAATAGATCCAGCCTGTGTTTTTCTTTACTCTCACATAGATAGATGGAAGTGGTTCTTGGGTGCCTTGCTAATATATGGGGCATCCCAAGACTAGGAAGTATTTTCTAACACTTTGTTGATAGACTGTTTCTGTGCCTTGTCTAAAGACTATTTGTTCTGTCCACCAATAGATATTTGCTGCTGTACAAACCACTACCAGAGGGGCCCGGACATCAGATTCAGCCTGGGGAGTCAGCGTCAGCACCAGTGCAGCTTGAAACCAAAGTGAAGGTAACCAGCACAGGCATTGCTGGCAACTAGGACCTCAGTGAAGGCGGAAGCCCTGTGATTAAGTGTGTACCCCTGCCACTGTTTTGAGCGAAAGACGGGGTCACAAATCAGAAAGGAGAAATCGTGGATCATGCCTAGCTGAGAGTCACAGACCGACCAGAATGGCAAGGAGGTTTTGCTTGAGGTGACCCCTTCTGAAACAAGGGTTGCTTCAGAGATCCTAGAATCAGGCCTCTGATTTCTGGTCCTAAAGTGAATACAAGTTTGCACCTTTGTTTGTTGGTCAAAAGATACCTGGGTACACTGGATGCAAATGTGTAGCCCCAACGAATGAGCAGTGCACCAGCAGAGCAATATAGGAGACAGGGAAGGACTTGAGATTAGGGTTCAAGTGCTGTGTCTCTGGTGCCTGTTAGACTGAAGTGAAGAGAAGTGGTGCACTGTTTGAGACACTGGACAGGATCGCTAAGAGCATTTGCCTGTTGGGTGACTGCCCTATCCTGAAAGAAGAGACTTTTTTCCTTGAAACTGGACTGTGATTCTTGAGTTGCGAGTTGTGCAGCTCCACCGTGGAAACAACAAAGAGCCTGCCTGTGAGGCTCAAACGGACACAGGGAGAAGACTCCCCCTCTGGTTGGTTGTACAACGGCTTCAATTTCCCCAAGGACTTCCTCTTTTTTGTCAATAATGTATCCCTTTAGTTGTCCCATTTTTGAAGAGCAGCCCTTTGCAGCTCTTGGTCCTAATTCCTATGGCCCTGTGTGGTCCTCCTGGTCCCAGATGTGCTTGATGTTCTAGCCATCATAAAAGGAAAATGTAACAGTCAATTGGAAAATGTTTTTATTAGATATGAGCTGTTAGCTGTTCTGAAATTTAAAATGAATAGTCACTGAAATGCATAGGAGCCCTGAAAATGTCTACTAGATGATTTTAGGATTTGCTTTAGCTCAGGCCAGGAAAAATGATAATTCTGTTTATAATAGTGGCCATTGCTTTCTCCTACTGTCTGTATGTTTATTATGATCCAATGCCCGTTTTTCTTGGATTCCTGCTGATACCCTTAGTGAAATGTTTAGACTGGAAAATGCTCCCCTAGCAATAAATTAGGATATTGATAAATTGTGAAAATGAATGTACAAATATTTTCTATGTTCTTACTGGATCATGGGAATGTCTTCAGCTAATGCTGAAAGGGTCGTCTGTCGTAATTTAGCAGCGATTAGATTACGCATTAGCAGAAGACATCCTGTATTTAGAGACTATCTTGTCTTTTTATGGAATCCATTTTGTATTTGGCAGCCATTTTAGATGGCCATGTGCTCACCATGTACTCAGTCCTATCTTGCTGTTCTCTGCTCGGTATATTTAGCCTCTTCCTCCTACTTTGCACATGCTCAGTTGTGCTTGCAGCTGCTAATATTCTGTAACTGTCAGGATGTGCTTGCTAGCATTGGCAAAACTGTTAGCTCCTCCTACTTGTCGACTGTGCATTTTCTGTATGACCATCTATGTGTGTAACTCTTCTTATGTGCACTTGTACTGCCCCTTTTTTAGCCCCTGTGAGGGTATATAAGAGATACTGTGGCCTTCAGTCCTCAGACCACCTCATACAGAGTGCTGCGGCTTCTGTGTGACATGGCCTCACTTGTTGTAATTTAATAAATATGTTTCTCTTGATTACAGATTCTGTGCCAACTTTTTCATGCTGCTTTAAAGGATCAGGTGTTAGTGCAAACCCCTGAGATGGGATTTTTGATTTCCTTCACCGTGGGTGAAATTAAGACGATGGGGCATTCAAGAAAGATTATAATGATTCATTATCTCTTACAAAAATGACAAATGGATCCAAATCAGGGTGGTGGATGGTACAATATTGTCCAGGAGAATACCCACAGTCATGGGTCTTAAGCAAGGGTGTATTCTTGCTCCACACTTATTTATTTATTTATTTTTGGAGCTTATAAAGCGCGCGGCTACCCCCTACGGGGTACTTGTTGAACCTTTTTATGGCCGATCTGTCCCCCCAGGTCCATCAGGTAAATTCAGACACTCTGAGATTAGGACCATTGACCATATCAAACCTTTCATACGCAGACGATATTGTATTGACGAGCAAGCTGAGGGCGAGACTTCAAAGATCAGTTGAAGAAGTTGCTGTATTTACAAAGACCAACAAATGGAAATTAACATAACTAAGACAAAAACAATGTCCGTAGGGAATAGATCCAGTGCTCCTCTGAAAATCAAACTAGGAAATGCTAGTGTAGAAGAGGTTAACAACAATTGCAAATATTTAGGCATAGACTCTGATAAGAATTTCAGCTTTCAGACTCAAGCAGTACATGGTCAGAAAAAACAATGCCTTAATACATGCCTTCTGTGCACTTGCTAAATAACCGGATGGACCCTCTTTGGAGCCATGCTAGCAATCACAAACACAAAATTGCTTCCCATGCTAACTTACGCAAACATGGTGATGTACGGTAAATATGCTCAAATCTTGGATAAACTCCAAGCAAATACTTATAAAACGTGCAACGCGTCACTTGCGCAAATCCACATGTAATTTGGACTGACACAACAAGGTATAGCAAGAAGATACCATACTATCAAACCATGGCATAAAACGCAAAACAATCTTTCTAACCCTCTAGTCAGGGCTCTATGGCAATCCCTGATGAAATACGCAAATTCTAGCTACAACAAGTAATTACTGTCGTCACTGGAAAAAAACAACGCAGCTGACTTATGGGATTTAAATGTGTCACACCCAACTTTTTGCCATGTGATTAACAAAGCAGCAAAAATTCATTCCCTTACGGATGAAAAAATATATTTTCGTGGACATCACATGCTTGGATGACAACATAAACATTTGTCACTTTACAACAACAAGCTGGTACAAAAAGGGGGGGTGATGGACGGAGCATCTGAACCAATCAAACACTCACACCCCGTCAACAGATCTGGGTTTAATCCATCACCGTTCTTTAGCCCACTCTGCCACTCCAGTTCAGACATGGCCATATGCAAATCAGTCTGACCCTGTGCCTCATGGGAACAGTCCAGCCCGAACTGCCAAGCCATGCCTTCCGTGGACCGGAAACAAGCTTTCGAGGACCGGTTTCTGGCATTTCAGCCGTCTTTAGCCTGGCTTGCTTGAATCCAGTGGCAAAGTGAGCAAGGGACTCACGTCTGAGCATACCCTGCCAACTTATGGCAAACAAAGTGGTACAAAAGGGGGTGGTGATGGACGGAGCACCACCACCCCCTTTTGTACCACTTTACAACAACAAGCAGCATATCTTTCTTTAACCTACCCTGTGTACCTAAAGAAAAAATGAATGGCTATTCGTCTAGGAGTAATGCCATCCTTAGCGGACAAACCATCTTGGAGCTACAAAGGACCTAAAACATGTGGGCTATGTGGTGCCTTCAAGGAGGATTTCATGCATTTGATCTGAATATGTTCCGCATTAAAGAAAGCGCGCCTCTCACTGCTTAAATACATCATCAATGAGAGGGGGGATTTGTTCTTGCCGAACGGCAATAATGAGGAGCCGAGACACCACAGACCCTCAGATAAATTGTAAATTCTTTTAATCACATGACAAATTACTCAAACAGATCATCAAGGGTACAGTGCCAGCACCAGATAGTGAGTTAGTACAGCAATAACAGAACCAGAGGACTGTTTAGCACAGCAATAGGATTCTTTTAACAAGCATTTGCAATGCAATCGGTCTAGCCTTTGGGACCTTATACGTATTTAGCTATGCAGCACATTAGCCTGGGTGCTGAAACATCTACTGTTCTTTAATGTGGAGGAAAAGTAAGCACCAAACTGCGTGACACGTCATGTATGGGAACACATGGGGAGAAATGTTGCCTTTCAGCAGGAAATGGTATAGTCCAAAGCTCTGTTTTTAATATAAAATCAGGTCCTTCAGTAGTTATATCACTGAAAATACAAGATTTGAAGAAAAAATGTTTGTCTACAGGTGCTCGTTGAAGACAATTTCTATGGAATGGAATCTAGAGAATGCAAAAGTGATTCTAGTATTTTACTGACCTCTGCTGGTCGTTTTCTATCAAGACAGTTAAATAGAGGCAGTTGAATAGAAAAAACAGTCCCTAAGCGGAAGCAGACAAGTCCTAGGGCTGATCTCCAGAGCCCACAAACTACATACACATATAAGTATACATTAAAGCAGAGGTCTTCAAAGTGTGGGGCGCACCCCCCTGGGGGTCCGTGGCGGCAGTTCCAGGGGGGGCGCAAATGCCTCTTAAGTACTTAAGAATGAAGATGGCCTGGAAGAGCAACTTTGTTTATTTTGCACGTTTCCAGGCCTTCTTCATTTACATGACTGTTGAAGTGTCGAGAAAAGTAAGGCAGCTGTGATCCTGAATCTTGGGGTCCCGAAGGTAACAGCTAGGCTAAAAGCAACAACATATTTTGTAAGTATTTTATTGTATTTACAAGTTCAGCAGCTGCATTTAAAATAATGCTCACGCCAACAAGTAAGAAATGAGGTGTTAAATAAATTGATGGGACCCGCATATCTTCATATTATGAAATTAGTTTATTTTGATCCCCGAAGATATCTGTATGAGAACAGAGTCAAAAACCTGAATCCTGGATGGTGCAGTGCATAATAGCAACGTGTAAATAATGTTTTACGGTCCCAGCATGTAACAGAAAGCAATGTGAATATGTAGAGCATTATTCTACAATTATATTAAACACTGTATAAGATAAGCTGCCACACAATGATTTTGTGTATGTCATCAGGGCCAATGAAATTATGTGGCAGTGGAGCACCATAGACAAATTATGCAGTATAATGTGGCACATTTTTACTAGTATTACATAATTATTGTTACCTTTTTTTTTTACTTGGTAGTACTGTCTGGGCAAAGATTTCACCTCATTAGTACCAATTTAACAGCAAATACAGAAATAAGCCACTGAAAGTTGTCCAGTCACCCTTTGAAAAGGGCTTCCAATGCGTGCAAACACGTCGCCATGTTCTTTGTAAATTTTGATCCATTTGAGCTTCAAACAAATATTTTAAAATCTTCATGTAATACTGCAGGTGGTGGATTATGTGGCAAATCTGCAAACACGTACATATGCGAAAAATGTCACAGCTGCAGAATCGCATCATTCCAGCGCCCCTGTATAAGATAAAACAAGTGCTTTCAAAAAATACATATTAGTAATAGCTAACCAGACTGTACCTATAGCAGGAATCGTTTTTATAAGTCCATTAAAAGTATACTTTTCAAAACTCAACATCCTTCCATTGCCTCTAAAAAAGATTTCTTTTTTGTCATCATGATGCTTCAAGTTATTTCATAAATTAAATCACATTAGACCCCCTCCTTGAAATCTCACGCAGAGGTACCTCCAGGTCCCCATTAACACATCTGGGATAGTTGTTTTTAACAAAGGTTATGGGAAGTCTTTGCAAAATTAAAAACATGTCAGCACCTTAGTCCTCGTACCCCTGCCAACTTTAGCCTCTGTTCACATGCAGATGTCCTTGCAGGAGAGTTGAGAGGGTCCAAGGGAAGAGACAAAGGGGTCATATTCAAAGGCCCAATCGCCCGAACATCTGTGGTTTCTGGGTAATGGCCCAGGAGAAAGAGTAAATGAGTGAAATCCATGGATAGCATCAAAAGAGATGGCCCAGAGGAGGACACGCTATGTGGAACTGAATTTTTTCATTTATGAATGAGACAGCTTCCCCCCATCCTCAGAGAAATGCCTGAAGAAGGTGTTCAGAAATGCAGGTTCATATTTCTTTTTTTGGCCACCACTACCATTAGTACAGCAGCTGCATTGGCACTGGGACGAACGTGCGAGGGACCAATGCACACCAATAATGAGCATGGCGCTAGCACAAAGGGTAGGGAGCCATTTTCTTGTTAGCATTATGGTCCAGATTACAAGCTACGGGGGAGAATGTGTATATTTTCCCCTTTTTTCAAAACAAAGGGGCAGACAGTCTGCTTTGGGTTTTAGGCCTGGAAATAACGGCCAGCGGAATGGGCAGAAGAGTAGGGACCATTGGTGCAGCAGTGGCACTAGGACCCAGGGGTGTGAGGGCCCAACTAAACCCCAATCATTGCTGTTTTAACATTCCTTTCTTGCATTAGGTCTCAGTCCACCCTTGCTGTGCCCTTGTTGTTTCCTCCATCAGACCAATGGCCCAAGAGAGAGAATGATTGGATTAGTGGACACACCTTAGCTTTAGGCCTCAGGGAGATGGCAGAAAGGAAGATGGGAGGAGGACTTTAACATGGGGTAGAGAAGACTTACTTCTTTGCAAGGCAGTAGGTATCATAAGTAAAGCAAGTAAAGTGGCACAGGGGCACAGGAGTGTGAAGGTCCCACTGCATCACAATTAAGACGGTCTTATACTTTACAACAAGACATGAAGAGAGCATTAGGAAGGAGGTGGTTCACACATGGGCACTCATTTTTTTCTGTAAGGGACAGAGAATCTGTTACAAGAATGGAGTGTAGGGCAGATGTGGTGGGTAAGGGGTGAAAGAGACAGAGGGTATCACCTATTATTTATGGCTACAGGGACCATTAGTACAGAAGACGAACATGCATTGGGACCCAAGAGCATGAGGACCTCAATTAATGGGAGTAGTTTTTGTGTAGTTCAGTTTGTATGGGTTTGCTCTTTTATACATCTAACATTTAGTGTGAAGTATAAGCTACTGAAAAAGTGCCCCTGATATTATCCCGTAAGCCCCACTCCTTGCACTCAGCCCTAACCCTCACAATTACCCAAGACTTTCCATAACGTTTTGAAGGGGGGCCCAATGTAAAAACAGTTTCAATCGGGTCGGGGACAATCGATATTTGCCCGGCGGTATTGCCTCTGTGACCCTCTAGTTATTTAAATCAATGAAGAGGCAGGCGCTGGAGACTGGAAAGCAGGAAACAAGGTTTTTTATTCTCTCCGGAGGAGAACACAACGAAACGGACAGAAGGTATCGTTCTGAGGTGCTCTAACTGTATTTCTGAGGCCTGGCCTCTTATATCCACATTTATGACTTTATTGCAGATTACACATACATGTTTAAAGCTTTGATGTGCGGAAAAGACATTCTCGGAACTCCCCTTTGGGCCCGTTCCCACACACATTTACAGTTAAAGTCCCCACCCTAGTCACAACAGGTGATGAGCATCGCGCAGCTGGATAATCCGCCGATTCACGGAATGTGGGGAGTCTGATCGGATCTCATGGGGTGGGGGGGCTTTGATCAACCCGGGGAATCTTTGATGGGGGAAGCTTTCTATTGTACGGGGAGGGGCAAGGATGGTATCGGCAGAGCTGGGTGTCGGCTTGGGAACGGGGAGGACAAAACGGGCTCACGGGGAAAAAAAGGGGGTTTGCATCTAAGGGCCGGAGATCATGAAAGGAAAGCAGGGAGGTGTCGCGCTGGGAACAGGATGAGGGCCGGGGGCAGAGCAGCGCCGAAGAGGGGTTTATGACTCAAGGCAGGTGCAAGCAGGGGGTGGTCAGCGTGCAGGCTTAGTGAAGGCAAAGGGCTATGTCAGGGGCCAGCGGCATGCAAAAGGGTTTGTTCTGATCGGGACATCTTAAAATGGCGGGCGCGTACGACAAAGTGTGGCATCAGGGGAAGAGGCAAGATGGCGCAGATAATGTTCACCAAAACGCACTAATTTTCCACAGTTCTCCCTTTAACATATTCAAGACATCTTGCTGGTTCATTTTCTACTCGGGTCTATTGTGGTGGGCATGAGAAAGAAGACCGGTAGGAACCCTAGAAAAAGAGTTGTAAACAATACATTTTGAGGTTTCTAGTTTTTAGGAGGTGCACCTATTTGATAAACTTTGATAAATTTGTTCAGCAGGAAAGTCATAGGAATGAAATACAAAAAACGGCGAGCAGCAAGTACATATCATAACGTGAACTGGCAGGTTAATACATATTTCAGATTCGGTTTGGAGCAGGATCAATACAATGGCGGCTGGGAGAGAAATGAGGCAAAAAAACGGTGATTGAGGATGTCAAATGTTCGAAGTTTACGAGTTCTCATTGTTCTTTGTGGTCTTTCGTTGGCGCTGTTGAGCACCGGCGGTGGAGCTACAAGTCCAGCTCTGTTCTAAGTTCTGCGTTGCAGGGCACGACCCCTTTCCTCGCGTTTCTGGTCGGAAAGGTCCTTTTCGCCCTGTGTCCTTTGAGGTGATTGTCAGAAAGTTCCGATGGGAGAAGAGCGTTCAAAACAGTCCATAGGGTAGGTCAGAGGAAAAAAGGGGGATGGAGCAAGGCCAAATTAGGAACAAACCAGGGGAACGAGAGACTTCAAATAGGCGGGCGTGTGACGGAATTCAGAGAGCGGGGACTTGTCGACAGGCACTGGACGTCGAGCAGGGGCATCAGGTCGACCCTTTCTTTTCATGCCGTCGAAAACAGTGCCTCGTCCTGCAGCTCTTTTCAGTCGTGGTCTCGCCTTGGCTAATGTCGCAGGTGTCCCTTAGTCTGCAGTCAGGCCTCGTGCTCCCACATCCGGTCCTTCTCTCCTCCAACGGCAGTACCTTTTAAGACGGAGTGTCGTGTTGTCGATCCGATCCGTCCTCCAGGGCTGGGCAACCATCTTCCTTTAACCTTAAAGAGAGAGCAGAGTAGGGTGCACAGAAAAAGAACTTTCCTACCCATCCCATATTGTTTTAAAATAAAGCATGCAATACCCGTTCATAGTTTCAAAGACTTTATTTTGCAAATTCATTTCAGCATATGGATTAGGAGGGTGTGGTCGTATTTGGTCGGTCGTGGCAATGGCTAAAGTGCGTACAGTGGGGGGGGTGTCGTTTGCAACAGTAAAAACATCGGAAAGTTTTACTCATTCATTTGTAAGAGACTAAAACGTCTATTAATTGGCTGGGGGTTTGGGGGCATATATTTTCATAATTTAGAAACATAATCATAACAGTTGTAATCAGATTTCCTATATGCATACCGTACGTATGCATCGTAAATGAGGTTTACATTAGTTATAAAAATATAATACATTGTATATTCGTAATCAACATTTGTAACGGGGATCTTTTCATACTGTTCGTCGAGTGAGCTCTCCTTGTCTTTTCTAGCCAAGTGTACAAAGGATCACAAAAATCTCAGAACATCAAGTTTATATTAGTGCGAAGGAACACCACGAGGTGTTCGTAAGTTCCGATTGATACCAGCGCCATTTTGGGCGGGGCCGGCACAGTCCGGAAGCAGCATCAGGGGGAAATGTTTCCATCACTGGCAGTTTGGACCAGAGTCCTTTTCGGCAGTTCTAGAATTCACGCTAACAGAAGGTGTGGCAATGTCATGTTTGTTTCGTTGGCGATCGAAGCAGCCGTCCCTTACCGGAAACCTGCAGAGGCCGAAGGCTCCGCCGGGGACCTTTGTATGATCTTCAAGGCTGCGGAGATGCTGTCGGAGATGGGGGCTCGTGCTCCATGGGACAAATGTTCGAGTTGTATGGCTGGCCAAAGTTACTCTAGTGGCCGGGGCCCGCCTTCCAGCGGATCCAGACGCCATTTTGAGGCCCTACAGGGGCCACTCTCGTCGAGTTTGCAAGAATGGAAGAGACCCTTTGGAGTGAAGGGAAGAGGTCCCTGTTTTGTGAGAGCGGGACGTTCAGCTGGGGTGCAGCTGTGATGCCCCCACCTGGGGGGGCGAGGGAGACTCGTTCACATCGTCTCCTTCTCCCGGTGCACTCCATGCCGCTCCTTTTCATCGCCCCGCATGAAGGCCTCTCCACATCCGGTGTTCCCCAAGTGCCACCATTGTATGTTCGGTGCTGCGCAAATACTGGGGTGCCACCATTGTGTGTTCGGTGCTGCGCAAGTACTGGGGTGCCACCATGGTGTGTCCGGTGCTGTGGAAGTATGGGCACCATCGCCTGACTGGGGGTGTTCGGCGCCGGGCTGGGGGCTGGGAAACCTCCTACTAGTGGAGGTGGGGGAGGCTCGTCCGCGTCGCCTCTCCCTCCCAGCCCAACTTGGACAAATTGTTGTGGAGGTACGTGCAGGACATCCCGCCGTCCAGGACTGCTGCGGCTGTGACGGAAGAGAAAAGGAAGAGGCGCCTCGCTCTCCTCTTGACATGTGGCGGGACTACCTTAGTCTTTCCAGGCCCGTTGCGGCCGGCCAAGGAGACATGTGGCGGGACTACCTGCAAATGCCCAGGCTGCGGGCTCCCGCCTCTCCTCCGGCTCCCCCATACGTTAAGATTTCCTGACCAAGAGTTGGCGGCGGGGCTCGCCTTATATGGGTTGCCGTTGGTTGGGCGTAGCCGTAACCCTGCCCTACTTTGGAAGGTTCCAGAATGGGGGGGGGGGGGCGAATGTTCTGTTTGACTTCTACTTTCTACAGTTTATCGTTATTATTCCTTGTTTGTTGTGTTAAATTAAAAGTTCAAGTTTATTAATGTTCTACGGATTTTGTTTTATCATTTCTTTCTTTCCAGGTTGCTTTTATGCTAAGTTTCTGCTAACAGGGGTCGAGTAACACGGAAACACGTGTAAAAGGGATGACGCAGATTTGTACATTACATACACACGAACTCAGACGGGGGACAGTACAAGTACGACATACAAAGACCCAAGACAAATATAAAAACAGTTATCGGTCATAATTATCTCTTTCCGTCTGTGAATTTTAAACGAGGCTGGGTTCCCGTCTTGACATTGCCCGACCTAGGAGAACTTGATCATGCCGCTGAGATTTTCCTGGCGAAATCTGTGCCATCGGGCATAATCAAACGTGGTGGTTCTGTCTGGTCTGTCTATGTAAGTCGGGCTCTTCTCTGTCTCGCGCCTTTTCTCGTACTGTCGGTCTGTCGTTCTTGTCGGCCCTTTGCTTTTACTCACGCTCAGTAGAGTCGGGCATTGGGCTTTCCAGTGTCCGACATACCTACAAAAAGCGCATTGGTCTGACCCTAAGTCTGGTCGTCCTTTGTATAGTGTCGGGGGATAAGTTGTGGGTAGCGGTGTCCTGGGGTTGTCCTGTCGGTATATTTCCCTACTTGGTTTATCCTCGTCTTTTCTCTGTCGTTTCGTAGCCTCTCTGCGCCACATACCGAGACTGTCGAGCATAATTGGCGTCGTCTTATTATTTCGAAGGGCTATTTCTAACGTTTCTATTTTATCAAGGTCAAAGGATCCTGCCAGTGGCCACTGTTTGTCTTGGCTATCTTCGGTATACCTGTGCCATAATTTATTATAAGCTATGGTGACTAACCCATAGTTTATGAACATGTCCTTATTAGGGGTGCCTTCTAGTGGAGCCATATGGTCCACCTCTAACACCCGGTCCGGGCTAAACAGGCTATTTATCAATGGGGAGAAGACAGACATGACGGCTCGTAACGAGGGACTAAAAAGTCAGCACTGCCTATCTTATCACTAGGTGCAAAGACTAGACAGAATATTTCTATTCTACGTTGTTTGCAGGCAGTGAATACCTCATGGATCCAAAAAAAACCAATAGACCAACAAAATAACAATGGGGAGAATGAGTAGGACCGCAAAGATCTGCGTTACCTACCCTTTTCACTATCTGCAAAAAGGATGGTCTCTTCCCTGCTTGCAGACAGAGAATCTCCAGGAAACAATAGTTTGTGAACAACAGTTCAGTTTCAAGCAATTATTGAGTGGGGGAGAAAAAGAACAAGCACGGCTGCTACCCTACTTATCCTCCACTGCTTGCAAAGGGAGAGAGAGCCTGTTGCTTCTCCGTTTGCAGACAGTGAATCTCTAAATAAAAATAAACAAGGCAATACTAGTATTTTTGAACAATCAAGCAATCAAAACAAATTCTTTCGCAACTTGTCGTGGCAACACGACCTTACCCGGACCATGTGGACAGTTTCTTGTCTTCCGAATCCAGCGCCCGATCGTCCTCTTTTTCTCGTATTTCTCACGGCACTCCTGATGGTTCCCAGTCAGGACCGTAGATCACTCGAGAGAGGTCTGTTCGGAACTAGTGAAGTTCGGATGATCGGCTGCCAGACGAGGGTCTATTGGGCAAGAGCTCTCCCGATCGTTGCAGTCGTTCACTCTGTCGTCGGGACCTCTCCCACTGGATCCACGAGTCGCTGATGGGCCCCACGCTTGGGACGCCAATTGTAAAAACAGTTTCAATCGGGTCGGGGACAATCGATATTTGCCCGGCGGTATTGCCTCTGTGACCCTCTAGTTATTTAAATCAATGAAGAGGCAGGCGCTGGAGACTGGAAAGCAGGAAACAAGGTTTTTTATTCTCTCCGGAGGAGAACACAACGAAACGGACAGAAGGTATCGTTCTGAGGTGCTCTAACTGTATTTCTGAGGCCTGGCCTCTTATATCCACATTTATGACTTTATTGCAGATTACACATACATGTTTAAAGCTTTGATGTGCGGAAAAGACATTCTCGGAACTCCCCTTTGGGCCCGTTCCCACACACATTTACAGTTAAAGTCCCCACCCTAGTCACAACAGGTGATGAGCATCGCGCAGCTGGATAATCCGCCGATTCACGGAATGTGGGGAGTCTGATCGGATCTCATGGGGTGGGGGGGCTTTGATCAACCCGGGGAATCTTTGATGGGGGAAGCTTTCTATTGTACGGGGAGGGGCAAGGATGGTATCGGCAGAGCTGGGTGTCGGCTTGGGAACGGGGAGGACAAAACGGGCTCACGGGGAAAAAAAGGGGGTTTGCATCTAAGGGCCGGAGATCATGAAAGGAAAGCAGGGAGGTGTCGCGCTGGGAACAGGATGAGGGCCGGGGGCAGAGCAGCGCCGAAGAGGGGTTTATGACTCAAGGCAGGTGCAAGCAGGGGGTGGTCAGCGTGCAGGCTTAGTGAAGGCAAAGGGCTATGTCAGGGGCCAGCGGCATGCAAAAGGGTTTGTTCTGATCGGGACATCTTAAAATGGCGGGCGCGTACGACAAAGTGTGGCATCAGGGGAAGAGGCAAGATGGCGCAGATAATGTTCACCAAAACGCACTAATTTTCCACACCAACTTCAAAATATTTTGGGTAAGGGGGGCTCAGAGCAAAAAAGTTTGAAGACCACTGCATTAAAGTATATACAAGAGGTCTCGAATGCTCGACCTAAAAAACAGGGACTGCATGACTTTGCATAAACAGAAACAAAAATCCAACTTGTTATGTTCACGCACGATGACACTTTACCAATAATTTAACTGAGAGTCAATTACCATTTTATGTGAAGAATAATGAAACATTAACATCATAGTTGTTAAATGGTTTTAGTTCTGTAAGTGATCGTCATTATTTTACACTTTAGTACCAATGTTATAATGACATATGTATATAAATTGGCCCCTTAAAATTGATACAGCAGATTTGGTGCAACACAAATGTAACTAAATATCACTAAAGCTTAATTTATATTTTTATTAGAGGATAGTAACTTACATTTTATATAGTTGAAATACAATGAAATCTTAAGAAACTGACAAATAGAAAAGTAACTATGAAGTATATTTTACAATACTTTAATTATCTTGTATTATATGATAATTAATATGTGACGGTTTTTATTAACTTATGACAATAAATTGAAATGACTGATTGAGTGCAGGCTTATAACATGCCTTTTGATGCCCGTTTTCAGGTTCATAGTGTATCCGCAATTCGAATGTAGGCATCTGTCCTCATGAGGTAAATCTAACATCATAAAAAACGAGAACAAACCTTGGTCTTTTTACATTCTCGACAGGAGAAGGCTTTGGGCACTCATATTTTACATTTTCAAAGAGGTGATATATGATGGGGAACTGTACTTAACTACTTCAGTCCACTCATTTCCACCTTGAGCATGAGTGAGTTATTAAACAAATATGGCATATGGTATGGTCACCAAACAATGTCATGTCTGCAAGGACACTATTTTCCAGTCTTCAGGTTACCTTTCACAAAACGTTTTCAGCAGAGTTGGTACGGTTGGTTTCGATGAAATTAACGAAAACCACAACTCCCAGAATGCACCAGGTTATAAAAGGAAAACCCAGCGCGGGTGTACCCTGGCGATACCGAGTCATCAGATCAACTAAAAAATATACATGTTCAAGCAGACACAAGACTTTATCCCATTTCGTTAAATGCACAATTTTTAGGCGGGGGAACGTGCGTATTTTTAAACTGCATGTGAAAAAAACATATTTCTAAAGCAGGCTTTTGTGACAGTGTCTAATCCCTTGGATTATTTCGATTTTCACCAAATCAAAATGTTTTCTTTCATGTCTTCAGACCTCGCGACCTTCAGCTAACACCAAGGACACCCGTCATACTATTTACATGTTCAACAGCACAACTCCAAAAGGGCGCTAAGTAAAGCGCTTTAGCTTTGTCAGGGGTTTGAAGCTCTATATAAATTCTGCTACAATGCAGATTACAACATCAATTAAAGCCTGCACACAATCATTCTCAGCTGTCCCCCTCCTCCACCACGCATTCCTTGCTCCACCCTCCTCCACTCACTTCCCCGGATAGTTGACTTAAACATTTCCACTCAGCCCCTTCAAGCGCCTCTCGGTTTACACCACAAACAGAGCGCCCTCTTGGGCCAGCAGACACACCCGGCTCCTTATCAGCCCGCACCGTGCCCAGCCCCGATTCTTGGCCTCAGAGGGCACCTGGGTGGAACGCTGAATGGGCTCCAGGGTTTGAGGGCGGAGCCAAAGCAAGAGTCTCACGAGCAGAGCAGCTGACGTGTGCACTTGTGACACCCAGAGGGTGTTTACAGGAGAGTGTGAGAAAGTGCTTGGTTTCATAAATAAATAATATATGTAATAAACAAGCACTGGCAATGCCAATGGGCTTGGCTCATAAGGGTAATACCTCTCCAGTCACTTGGACTTTAGGCGCTCAGTATTTAAGCATGCATGCACTGTATCATTCATCCTTGCACTCGTGCATCCATATACCCACTCAATGACTTATTTTTGCATTAATCCACTCACTTATCCACAATAAAAAGCACAGATTCAACATGCATATGCAAGATAATAAAAAAATAAAAAAAATAAAACATAAGTAAAAAAAAAATAAACAGAACAGTGGGTGGCCATCTTGGAATGGTATTGTGCACAAAGTATGAGAGTAATCTTAATCCACCTAAAAAAATCTACTGGCTTTAACATGCCAGCCGTGGTGCCTTTGTCGTAACTTTTCAGAACAAATAGTTCAGGCTTATGGCTTTGGACATAACTTTTCCTAAGTGAACCAGTCTGGCCTATAGCCTTTATCACTGGCGTAGCACAAAAACCAATCGCCAAATGCAACTTTGTATATAGTTGTAACAGCTTCAGGCATACAGCCATAAAAGTACAAATATATACTAAGTTGCTTTTGGCAGAAATATGTAGACCTCATCTTAAGAAGACAAACGAGTAACAAATACGTTTAAGAGTTTATCTAGTACAGTAGTAACCTGTGAGAGTCAATGTAATGAAATACCTATGTCAGGTTTAGGGCGGTGTGTTAACAATACACCATTAACAAGCACTGGCGTTGCCAATAGGTTTCGCATTTGGAAAGTTGGAGCTATTGGTTTTGTAAATGACATTTTATATTTATATATTGTTATTGACAATGCCAATAACGATATATAAATATAAAATGTCACTTACAAAACCAATAGTACTGTCCCGCAGTCCCGCATCTGCGAGAGGGTGGGGTTACACCCGAGGTGCCTGGGGGCTTCACTGGGCGGGCATGCGTAGAATCCAATATGTTAACGGAGTACGACTGTGCCAGGGGAAGCGTGTGCAACCCCTAGCTCTAGTGAGAAACAGATGCAAACATAGATAGAAATGAGGAAGTCGCAGTACTATTTCTGTGTGGGTGGGAGTGCATAGGCAGTTTAAGAGAGATTACTAACTGCAAACTGATACGTATTGTAGCGATAGGAGTTAACATTGTCAAGCTGCGGGCGGGGGAGAGCTCCTGGCAAATGGCCTCGCAATGCTGGCAAATGGCCGGAGGGAAGCCGGATGGGGGCGGGAGAGCCTGGTGGGGGGGCGGGAATGCGAGCGAGGGGAGGAGAAGTGTGGCAGGCGGATTAGGGAGATGCGCGTGCTTGTTTGGTCACGTGACCCGCTTTTGTGGTCACGTGACTCACATGCACTGTGAAAAAACCGCAGTGGTTTGACGAGTCGATGGCGCACTTGAATTCTCGCCTATTACATTCGCAAGCGAATGATAATAGGCGAAACCTAAAAAGCTATTGTCTTAAACATACGCTTTTCACAACCAATACATCAGACCTACTGCCTTTATCATGACATTTGGTAATAATCAGATCAGCCTGGAGCAATGGCTTGCTGCCATAAATAACTTGTATGCGCAATGCAAATGGGGCGAGGTTGTGGCGTAACAACCAAAGCTGCCAACTTTAGAACTGGCGAGTCCGGTTCGAGTCTCGGCATTGGCTCAACAACCTGTGATTCTGGGCAAATCACTTAATCTCCTTATGCCTACCAAAAATGAATTTGTCCTTGTGTAAGGTAATCGGTGCTCATATAAAGCGCTCCAATACCTTCGAGTCGAGTTCACGCAATGTAAATCTGCAAATAATAAAAAAATAAACATGCAGTATGGGGTAACCCCGTTTTCCCGAAAACATGGATATATTTGTAAAATGTATCTGTATTCAAGGGAGTCAGTAAACAAACAACCTTCCCATCTGCCCAAACGAGGCGGTAATACACATATACACATACGCAACCACAAACATTGGATTTCATACAATCTTATATTGTCTCAATGTAGTTCATTTCACTTGAGAAAAAACAACATGGAAAATGTGCTCCGTGAGCAATGTGCAAAGGTGCTGGTGCAGTAAAGTGCGCATGAAATATAAATGCAAAAAGTGACCAGCTTCTGAGGACATATCTTGAGTCTGTTCGCTGAATGCTTCAGTCACATGTACAGTCTTTCAATGCCAGCCCATGGACATGGAACAGACAATTAAGACGGTCAGAGTATTGCCCCAATAAATCAGTGTGACAATTATTTATCAAAACGGGGTCTTCCGGAGGATGGTGAGTAGGAGCACCCTGAATTCACAGGTGAAAGTGTTCAAGAGTTCCGAACGGTCACTTTCAATGAATGAATGTCCAGTTTTGATGAATTTAATCAAATACGGTTAACCTTTTCGTATTTATATCTGACATCACTATCCCAATGAACCAATCGGCCCAATACGCTCTACCATTGGCCGGACACCGTAACCAACACAGGCACACTAAAGTGCACATGTGCTAGCAACGATCATGCATACAGTTAAAATTAGCACAAAACCTAGAGCGGTAGGGAGGTTGCAGACAATCGCGAAGTGCGAGTTCACTACTACTGAAACCACAATCCTTCCACAAAAAGAGAACTGGTTGCAGAGCATTCTCAGGGATCGCACTGAAGATTTGGAACTCCTTACCTCCAGATGTTCGCAGAATCTCTTGCTTTACCTCCTTCAAAAAAGAAGTAAAAATGCTTCAAATGAACAAATTCCCATCCTAAGACTTTAATTCTTTGATGACTATTAGCCACCTATGCTATCCGTATACCACGGTCTACCTCTTTTGTATTGAATGTCGAATCTCGAATGTATATATATTACACCAATCATCTAATGTTTAAAAACAGTATATTGTAAAGCACTTGTGGGTCATGTTAGCGCTATATAACACTTTATAAATAAAAATAAATAAATAAATGTACAACCTTCTCATGAGGGCCTAAGAAGGTTTATCACAAAGAGAATCTTCAAACCCCAGGGTTCGTCACAGTAGCTGATGAACACCAAAACCCTTGCCTACTTCGGTAATCTGTGGGGTTTCAAGTAATAAAATACCGATCTACAGCCCGTAACACAGTCTGCTAAAAAATCCACAGTAAACAAATATTGGCTTTAACCCCTTCGGTGCTGATGACGGCTCCTGGCCGTCATGAGTTACGGTGGGCATGTGCTGATGACGACCGGGAGCCGTCATAACCACGCCCGCGATCGGAATGTCCCGCACAGGCGCGGAATTCCAGCCGCAGCCAGGGGGTTAACAAATGCTTTTCAGGAAAAAAATCAGCCAGGACTACTGAGTTTGTCATAATGTTTTATAAGAAAGATCAGACTTATGGTTTCGGGCGTAACTTCTACTAGTGAAACCCTTTATCACGGGCTTGTTTCTAGAACCAACTCAGCCCAATTATATTGAGCATAAGCCTTTCAAAAAGGCACCCATCAGGCATATTCATAAAATGTAAACAACATTACTGTTGGCAAAGCAACATAGAGGCAAAATAAAAGGTCTTCTGAGAGGGACTAACAAGGATGATAAGAGCGCAGATCGTATGTCCCCGCGGTTTGTCAGAGAGAGTAACCCGCACTGAAGCCCGTGCCTACTGCGGTAAACTGTCAGAGTCCATGTAACAAAACACCTCTCTGCAGATTTTAACATGAGTAAAAATAATCCACTCTTAAACGGATATTGACTTCAACCTATCCACTTCACAATAAATAAGTGAATCCCACTGACTTTCTCATAACTTTTCATAATAAACAGATCCAGCTTGTAGCCCTGCCACCATAACTGTCTGAGCCCTGCTGTATTGAGCCTAAGTGTTGACATATAGCAACCACAGAACAAACCCCATAATTATCTGGGAGAAACTCTTTAATAGCATCGCAGTGGCATTACTGGCATCCTCCAACCATCTGTGGCTAAAAGGTCAACTAAATTAGCTTTCCTTGCTAAAGAGCCTGGCTCAAACCCTCCATAAAGAAATGATCACACCTGGTTGGAGGGTAAGCACTCTTTCTGTGGATGCACAGATCAAAAGCTGTACTCATGATGACCCAACATACAGCGGGAGCCACCGTCCCTCTTTGTAAAACTCCTAAACGCTCTTTTTTTTTTATTAACATAAGGTCACCAACAGCTGTGCTGCCAAGCCAGACCTAAAAACAGACATGGGCTCAGGTTTTTTCTTAGACACTGGCTGACAGCTCAGCAAAATGCGAGGGTTCTAGGAAAGAAAGAGTGCTTTGTCTTGATTCCACCTCATGCCTCTTTCTTCCACTTCCATTCTTTTCCTGTCTCTATGTCTCCTTTTGCAGGTCCCTGTTCCTCCCACTTTCTCCTTTTGTTATTGTATCCCTATCTTTGGCTTCTTGACTCCTTTCCCACCATTTTCTGATTTGCTCTCTTGCTCTTTGTTAATGTATGATGATGGTGATGATAAGTCCCAAACCCCCATAAGGAGTGCTGGTGCCATCGCAAGGAACCAGCAGCAATAATTAAGCATTAGGGTGGGGTGGGGAGGAGATAAGAGTTTAAGAGGCTCAGCGGGGAAGGGGTAATTGCATGACTTCCTTTCAGGTCCAGGCGTTGTTTACCATTTAACTTCAACAGTGCATTATTTTCCTGCCCATTACATGATCATTTTTCAAAGCATTGCAATTTAATTTTCAATATGATTGAGTCAAGATGAAACATTTTTGCAGACTGTAAAGGAAAGCTTAGCAAAGAAACAATGCCTAAGGTGTGCAGAATTTTCCTCTTTACGGTACATAAATTAAGAGAAATAGAGGTAACCCTGGACTCAACCACAGGGTGAGCCGATATTAAATGCCGCTTCACATGCAACGGGTGCAAAGAACATGTTTGCATGCTTCTCTCAAAGCTAGCAACGCCAGACGGAGCTGCAAAGCACCAATGGAATTGGGCACTGCAGGCCACAGGCCAGACATCCCAAGAGGATGGAGCTTCTGTGTGGCAGACACCAAGGGTGGGTCTCTAAGTCACAACCCCAATGACTATTCCAAAGACGATAAAGCGTCCGCAAGCCATGTGTCCATGCAGACTCAGCCCACACAGCACATGGTACTTTCTCCTTTTCTACTCTTGCCAGCCGCCCAAGCCATTCTTATAGCTGTGGGGACCTGGAATAGTCTGAATTGTCCCACTTGTAGGAGTGTGATGGTAGCAGTTGTGTTGTTAGTACCATTGGCAGTATGGCGGGGCAATGTGTGGTGAAAGCTGCAGGGGCCTCCCGACGAGAGCCCTGGCACTTATTTATTTACAAATTAAGCACTGGGTATGGGAGGTATTTGTACTGACAATATTTCTATTGGTGGCGATAGTCTTGGATGTACTGGTGATTATTACATTGGCTGCAACTGATTTTGTATTGGATGGGACACCGGTAGAGGTACGGTGGGGGGGTTGCATGAGACAGAACAGAATGTGACAAAAAATGCGATGAGGGAGTGTACTTTTTAGATGCAAAATATTCCAATATGCATTGCAATATAAGAACCTAATTGGAGGCAGAATGACACTCAAACAGTCTATAGCATGATGTGAGAAAGAAATACTCATCTGGGTAGAGCCTAAGCCCACTACAAATATTAAAAGTTTGGTAACAAAATATCTGACAACAGATGTGGCATCCTTTTTGGAACTACAGTGTCAAATCCTGCTTGAGAGCCCCCTCGCCTGGAAGACTGTCTGGAACCCTCTAGATGATAGAAGCCTTGCATCCTCACTGGATGTCAGTCCTCCCTATCTGGAGGGACTGGAATTTTACATGGAGCCACTCTTACCACCTAAGTTAGACTGACACATTGCCTAAGAGGGGATTGAGAGTTAATGTCCCCTGTTGAGGACGAGTTGTGACAGGGCAAGACCATGTTGCAAGTTGGGGATAAGGGAGGGAGCTGCAGGTTGTGGGGGTTAAGCAGCGGATGTGAGCGAATGTGGGTCTGTGGTTGGGCTGCTACTTACCCGTTGCATTGTTATTGTAGGAAATACTTTTTGGCACTCTTCTATTTTCCTGATTGATAAAGGGATATATTATATATGCCTTCTATTTGATTATGCTTGCCCGGCTCCATAATGCTCGTATTTCCACAAAATGCTTATAAAATTTGTTTAAAAAAAATATTCCTGCTTGAGAGGTCTGTTTGGTTCACATATGAAACTTTAGGTACACTTAAAAGCAGATAGAATAGGATGCCAAGACAAGTCTAGTGTATATACTATCCGGTTTCTGAAAGACTCTGCTTTGGTTCTACCAGACTTTTGTCTCTGGATTTATTGTGGATCCAGCAGCTGCCTCAAACTGCATTTTAGTGTCAGATGTGGGAGGACACTAGTATTACCATAGTATACCACCCACACACATACATAGCCCTCAGTAAAGTTTAGTTCCAAGACTTTTGCCATCTAAAAAATCCCCAAAATGGGAAAAGTTAGCCCCAGGAACTTTTACCCTATTGGTTAGGGTGTGCCCAGGAGTGGCTCATTTGTGCCGGTGCTCGACACTGGTCCTTTTTCCTAAATATATGTGAATATTTTTCCATTCCATGTTTAGTTCTATGTTTTTAGCAAAACTATTCAGTGGAATGTTTAACTATTTAATACATGCTTTACAAATTGATAAAACTAAGCACTGATTCCAACCCACCAGCTAGTGCCACAAGTGGTACCTCCAGGCAACCACTTCGCAGAACACTTTCTGGACTGGCTGAAGATCGAAAGAGAACTAGACCTGCCATTTGTGACCTGAGAGGAGCCCTCAAAGACTGGACCTAGTCCCTCTTGTTCCCAGGAAAAAGACTTGGACTCCAAGGGTCATAAGGCTAACCTCCTGTTCAAGCCACATGGATACATCAAGCTACAAGAGGTTTTTTACTGGAAGTACCCAGCTGACCAGTGGCAACTGGACCTGAACAGACCCCTTTGTTGGCCTCTGCCTGACACCATGTCAGTCTCTAAGTGCCTCCCCTCAGGCCTGGGAGGAGGGCGCGGGTTGTCTTAGAAGTGTATGCCTGTGGTATATTGGACTTATAGGACTAGGTGAAAAGGTAAAATCGTTGACCAGGATGAACCTGGTTGGTGTATCTGACCCGCAATTCATTGCAAGCAGACTCAAATTGCGCCAAGGTCCCCATCTATTGTGACCATTGCCTATCATCGGCAGTTTGTGGTTTTTGGGGCCATAACTACTCCATTCTTTATTGATATCTCTGGTTCCCCTTAATGGATTTTTGTTATTTTTGTGTCATTTTGTAAAATTCAATGTTAGCCTGATTTTCAAATTTGGATTAACATTTTTATCCTTGCATTTTGATATTATTACTGCACAAATACTTTACACTTCGCCCTAAATTAAGCCCAGCAGTTCTATGCCATATCTAGCAGGGTGTTGAGCTTAGGTTAATTTAGTGACTTTCAGGGTTCACCCTGACATGGATTGTGAATCTTCCTTCAGCTGGGTAGTGTTCCACCCCAAAAAATAATTCAATGTCTAACAAATTATTCTCAGCTTTATTCCTGCAACTATTTTGCCATTCACATTTCAATTTGCACTCCAAAACTGCTAGCAATTTTATTTGTTTTTTGTACCGTGCTGTACGTAGGTGAACATTTTGTTTATACATCGTCTATACATTTGTAATCTATTTGCAACCTTATTACTGTATTTCTTTTTCTCTTCATTTGATCTGTAAACCATTATTCCATCTCTGTACAGCTCTCTAATGCCTGTGGGGCACATTCATGCTATATAAAGCTGCATAAATAAATCAAACCGGTGATCCTCTTTGCAAAGGTGCTTCCAGTAGATAGTTAGAATTTTGTTGTGAGATCAATGCTACTTTCAGAGCTAGATGGCGGAAATATCAGCTTTATTGATTTACCCAAAAATGCCTTTCAAGACAATGAAGCTTCGAAAATTCCAGCAGCCAAAGGCTCTCATGTAACTCGGAGCTCGGTGTCTTGACATTCCCATATTAGAAAAAAAGACAAACCTTATGCCAGCTTTTACCTGCAGCATCTAAGAGTTTGGAATGCATGCACCTTTCACTTCACTTGGCCCTTCTCTTCGACCAGTTATCAAGAAAGAAATAAGGACCGTTTCCTATTTAAATTAGTCTTTCGATACATAATCAGATTTTTGCTATGTTGTTTTCCTCTTGATAGACAGATTTTATTCACGCAGTTAATGTGCTTGCAAAGGTTGGGGGCTGGAGGAGAATGGGAGACTTGGAGGTTTTAGTGGCGCTTTTGCTGTTTCAAACTACTGCTGTTTAACTCCACTCTAAATGTACTGCTAGTCTAATTCCTTCTGGATTAAGAGTTGCTGAGAACACTGTAATCCATCTCACAAGATTTGCAATTAATCGAAAATGTATACTAAACAAACAAAAGAATGCCAACTACGTCACACTGAAAATACCCAAGCATGGCAAAAGAAGACACAGTTATCTTTGAGAGATGCACGACTTTGGATACAAACAGATCTTTAAAGCAACACGGAGGTGAGGTTGTGACAGTATGCGGAGCATCTTTTTGGAAAATGTTAAGTCAATCTTTCCCCTCCCTTGGGGGGGAAACAGCATGCATGCACTTTAGGTTTGCTTTCTTGCTTCTGGGGTGAAATATTGTGATAAAAGCACGTTAGGTGAGGAGGGAGTAAGTAATTAAAATAATCCATTTTAGTCCTCGAAGGATAATCTTTCAACCATCTTTGGATGGCTTAGTTCCTGCCCATCTGGCATACGATTATGTGAGTCTGCGAATCAATCTGTATCGGTTTGGATATTAAAATTCCCTCCAAAACCATCAACATAGAGGCATAGTTTGTTTTCGCTCTGCCAATTCTAGCATAGGAGGAGGGGGGGGGGGGAAGAGTGGGGTTGGATATTTCACCATTGTTGCATTTCACTGGACTTACCAGTTGTGTAACCTTACCCTGGAGCTGAAGCTCAGCAAGTGTCCATTCAAGACAGTGAAAACTGCCCTTCTCACTAAGCAATATTCAATTAGGGATCCATGGCCATGCGGAGCCCCAAGGGTGCCAAAGAAACACCCCGTGCCCCACCTTACCTCTCCATGGGAATATCACTTTACAATTCATTTTAGAGTAACCCACAATGGGTCAATATGTTGGCTTTTCACCACCCACAATATATACTATCTTAAGCTAATGATTCTATAGAAGTGAGAAACAGCTGCTGTAGCATAAAGAATGCGTCTCTTTGCTAGATTTTGCAGTCTTTGCATTGCGGTCTATGCCTAAAACGAGCTAGAAAGACTGGGATGCATTTAATTTTTTTAGCAGATTTCTGAACCAGTGCACCTGGGCCAAAACGAAGCAAACGCAGAAAGATTAAAATCAAGGCTTTCTGTGGCATAATTTCATACGTTTTTGAGTGTAAATGCTTTTCTGTTTGCAGTGCAATTCTGCACAATCTGGAGGCATTTATCTGGATCCTGGTTCTCACAAAGCTGCTTATCTTCTGCATACACTGGGAACCTCACACATCTCATATTCAAATGGCACCACTAAGACTCCAGTTCTTCCCTTTGGTTTTCCTACAAATATTAAAATATTTCCCGTTTTGTTCACTTTCAGAAAGTGACTGCGGCAAGTAACACAGCAAAAGATAGGCAATGTTTCTGAGGATCAACTACACGTTGAGGAGCTTGAGTAGCCTTCAATCAAAGACATTATCAGAATGAGTCCAGCATCTATTGGAAAACTCACTGTGCTAGTGTTTCCAAAAAAACATGGCTAAATAAACTGTATAAGCCATCACTTGGCAAACATTGTACACGTTTTGCTGTATAAGCCATCACTTGGCAAACATATTGTACACGTTTCGATCAGTTTCCAGCTCAACATATTGTACAAGGGTCTGTCTACTTCACTCCTCAGGCCAACATCATCTACAAGTGTCTCTTGTACACATGTGTTTATCATCCTCTGGCCAAACACATTGTACAAAGTTCTCAATCATTCCCTTATTCAACACATTAAGATGTTCTTCAAAGATCTGTTTCATCCCACGGCTAAACATACTGTACTCAAGACTCCGCAACAGCCCAGCGCAATATGTTGTACTAGGGTATCCATTGTGCCAAGAACAAGTGCAACATAAAAGAGTATTCACCACACACTGGCAGAACACATTGTAGAAATGTGCCCATCACTCCCTGGACAACATACACCACCCAACATATTTTACAAAATTCAACATCACCCCCATACTCACTGTACAAGCGTTTTCAACATCCCTGTCCAACCATACTGTACAAAAGGACTCTATCACCCCACCATTTAACACATGAGACAAAAGATCTGTATCGTCCCCCGGCCAAGCACATTGTTCAAATGTCTTCCTCAGACCTCGTTTTCATCCTATCCATTCATGGAAAACCAGCCATCTTCAAATCCCTGTATGCCGATGCCATCACTGCTGTTTCAGCCTTCCTAGAGTCTTACGGCAGACACAGACTGTACCCTCTACAGCAGCCAAGGTGCCCCTATGCACAGGGTCAGACTGGGATCGCAAGCCAGCCCTGGTAATTACGTTTGGGGGACAGGGCATGCTGGCGGGAACACTGCTACTCCTGATCCGTGCATCAGTCCATGTGCCCATCACCGGATTCCAGAGTGCGTGATCTAGATTCCTTGTGGCATATCCTCTGAACGCACCTGTGGGCTTCTAGCCTGACCACGTGGTGCAGTCTCAACACACCCCACCAAAGACTTACTTCACCAGCTCCCTCCAGCCATATCCCTAAGATACCTGCTGCTTCCCCATCTCCCTGGATAGGTTCTGCAAGGAAGCTTCCCCTATTGGCTCCTCGCAGATAGTCCTGCAGTGACTGTGTATGCATCAGACGTTCCTGCAACCCCTACCTTTTGCCCATTACTTTGCTTCTGCATCAGCTGCTCAAGCAACCTCTTACTCCTGTCCAAAGCTTGGCTCCTGCGACCACTTACTTCTGCCCATCCCTTGGCTCTTGCATCAGCCTCCCATGCTACCTCTTACTCCTGCCTATCTCTTGGCTCTGGAGACCTCTTACTCCTGCCCATCTCTTGGCTCTGTATAGCTCTTACTTCTGCCCGTCTCTTGCTTCCTGCATCATCTGTTCATGCATCATATTACTCTTGCCCATTCCTTGGCTCCTGGATCAGCAGTTCATGCAACATCTTACTCCAACCCACCTCTTGGCTCCTACATCAGAAGTTCATGCAACATCTTACTCCTGCCCACCTCTTGCCTCCTGCATCAGCAGTACATGCAACCTCTACCTTTTGCCCATCTATTGGAACCCGCATCAGCTGTTCATGCACCCTCTTCCTCCTGCCCTTCGCTTGGTTCCTGGATCATCAGTTCATGCACCCTCCTGCCCATCACTTGGATTCTTGGACCTCTTACTCCTGCCCACCTCTTGGCTCCTACATCAGAAGTTCATGCAACATCTTACTCATTCCTACCTCTTGCCTCCTGTATCAGTTGTCCATGCAACCTCTTACTCCAGCCCATCTCTTGGGTTCTGAATCAGCAATTCCTGCATCTGCTCTTCTCTAGGTCTCTTCCTTCTGTCCCTTCATTAGCAGCTGCAGTTCCTGCAACCTCTTCTAGGTAATATTTACTGTTGGCATTCCCTTAGCTCCTGCATCAGCAATTCCTGCACACTCCCCTGTATACATCTCTCCTTTACCGCTCTGCAGCTCGAACCATAAATCTCCCCAACAGCTCCATAAGCTTTCTCTCAGCTTCTTGCAGTAGTTCCTGCAACTCCTCTGCCCACAGCTTCATCATTCAGTTGTCACTGTGACGACCCCTTCCCTCTCGTCTTAGCAGTTACTGTGCATACAAGTTCCCTCGCCCCTCTAAAGCCAATGCATGCTCCCTGTCCACTAAACTCCGTAGGCTGCCTTTGCCCCTAAAAACTAATCTCCCAACAGCAGTACCTCCAGGCTACACCCACCAGCCGCTGCTGGAGACACCCCTACCCTCTACCATACCCTGTGGGGTAGTGTCTGCATCAACAGTCCCTGCGGGTTCCTGTAACCTCAGCAGTCCCTGCAGGCTGGTCTCTCCTCCCCTCAGCAGTCCTAGAGGCTGGTCTCTCCTCCCCTCAGCAGTCCCTAGAGGCTGGTCTCTCCTCCCCTCAGCAGTCCCTAGAGGCTGGTCTCTCCTTAGCAGACCCTGCTGCTTGGTCTCTCCTTAGCAATCCCTGCTGCTTGGTCTCTCCTCCCCTCAGCAGTCCCTGCAGACTGGTCTCTCCTCCCCTCAGCAGTACCTGCAGACAGGTCTCTCCTCAGCAGTCCCTGCAGATTGGCCTCCCCTCAGCAGTCCCTGTCCCTCCACTCCCCAGCAGTCCCTGCAGACTGGTCTCCCCTGGGCAGTCCCTGCAGATTGGCCTCCCCTCAGCAGTCTCTGTCCCTCCACTCCCCAGCAGTCCCTGCAGACTGGTCTCCCCTGGGCAGTCCCTGCAGATTGGCCTCCCCTCAGCAGTCCCTGTCCCTCCACTCCCCAGCAGTCCCTGCAGACTGGTCTCCCCTGGGCAGTCCCTGCAGATTGGCCTCCCCTCAGCAGTCTCTGTCCCTCCACTCCCCAGCAGTCCCTGCAGACTGGTCTCCCCTGGGCAGTCCCTGCAGATTGGCCTTCCCTCAGCAGTCCCTGCCCCTCCCCCTGCAGGACCAGCCTGCAGGGACCCTCAGCCCCCTCATCAGTCCCTGCGATGCCCCCTTCCCCTCACCTGCTCCTTGCGCTTCTGCCAGCGGCCGCAGGGGCTCTCCTCCAGCACTTCGCTCTCATCCTCGCTCTCGTCCTCCTTCCCCCCGGACAGACACCGGTCCTTCTCTGAGGACGACATGATGCGCGGGCGGGGGTGAAGGGGCAGCCGGTCCGCGGGGCGCAGCAGCAACGCGGCCGTGGGGGGCAAGAGCCGTGCGCGAGACAGAGAGAGATCCACAGGCAGGCGCCGCGCGCTCCCAGGCCCCGCGGTGCCCGGATCCTGAGGGCGGACAGACACAGACGAATGACAGCCGCCAGCAGCGCTGGCGCCAGACCCCTCGCCTGGCCACGCCCACGGGAGATAGCGAGGGCTCTGATTGGCCGATCTGCGACCTAAGCCACGCCCACCGATCTCAGCCTCTTCTGGCAGGTCTGCCGCAATCAGCCACGCCTACGAGAGGTAGCCGCGCCCTCTGTGTGGCAGAGCTCTGAAACTAGCCACGCCCAGGGATGCGACCCTGCCCTCTCATAGGCTGGCCACGTGACTAGGCCACACCCAGAGAGCCAAGCTGGGTTTAGTTTTGGAGCTAATATGCATTGCATTTTAAAGCAAGGGCCACAAAGCCACGCCTTCTTGATGGGGTCCTGCCCTAAACAGCTGAGGCCTGCCACAAGCCACGCCTACCGCGCGTGTACAACTGGTAGACTGTGTATGTGACGAACTGCAGCTCATCTGTAGCAGACCACGCCCACCCCTTCGGGCCCGGCCCACAGAGCGTCCTGATTGGGCAATGCTGAACTTGCCTTTATACGCCTACTAAGGTCAATGACCGCCCCCCCAGCTGGCTCGCGCCTAAGCTCTGTGTAAACATCAATGAAGAGCACGTTCCACAGGCGACGCGCTTTCCACCAGGCCACGCCCCTCGCATCCTTGCTTCTCACAGCCCCTCCTTTGGAATGCGTGGTGACGCAACCCCTCCCTGACGCTCCGGAGAGGATGTGCGGGGGAATACTACTTCCTTTTATTGCCAGTAATCACATCACAGCAAGCAACGCTTAGTCTGTTTACATTTTAAACCATTAATTTATGAAATTGAACTTTGCAAGACAAATCTTATGGTGGCGTTTGCCCTGTGCACATATTGGCATGTCGTGGAGAAAGGTGAGCCCTGGCTGCGCTCCCCGGCCGCCCCACGTCTGCAGCAGCCCCCGCAATTCTGGGCCAGCAGAGAGGGGCAGGGCCCGTGCGGAGCGGCCCTAGAGGTACACACACCCCTCCCCAAAACAAAGCAGCGAGGCCGTGAAAACACCAGATGCAGGCAGCAGCCTTGCAGCCACATTTGAATGAAAGAAACTACGGCAGCCAGCAAGACATGCTTCATTCTGCGGCGTTCCGTTCTCTAGACTGTTGCCCTGGAGCCTGTGTCGGTCTCCCTTCATCCTGTGCTCACGGACGACACGGCTGTGCTTCGGAGACCGCCTTCCCCCCCTTTTGACTGTCTGGCTCCTTTCCCCTTCTGGTTCTTACTCCGTTGGTTCGGTTCCCTGGTTTTCTTTGGACTTGGCTTTCGTAACTTTTGGACTGGAACTCGTGTGCGCCCCGCCATTTTCGGACCATCTCCTGTTGTCGCTCTTGTCCTTGGTCCGCCATCTTGCGAAACAGCAGACATTCTACTGCCCTCCCTTGGTGCTGTGACTGCGTCCCCCCTCCGACCCCACTTAATGGAACTCTGCTCTCCTGGTTTTTTGGGTCTTGAGCTGGGTGCATCTTGCCGTGGTGAGATGGTTTCCATCGATGCCCACGACCCTGGTCTTTTTCTTTTTCTATTTTTCTTTTTACTACTCTTTTCACTCTGTAAATATGTGATATATACTTGTCCAAGCCTAATCGCTGGTAAAATGGAATCCTGAGAAAATCTATTTGTATATATATATGTATATAGAGATAACTGTAACCACTAGTATATGTAGTAGACCTTTTACTCACTACCATTCCTTGTGGGACTTTACAACTTGTACATTTGCAATTTTTTCTGTTTATATCTATTTCTGTTTATATATGTTTATATTATCCTTAATATATCAGGAAAACGCACGGTTGTTACAAATGTTTACACAAGATGAACAAGGCCTGCCAGTTTTTATTTATTTAATGTGATTTTATATAGCGCGAACATTACCCGAGGGTGTCAGAGCGCTTTACAAAAGAACCAGTTGCGATACATAAGGACTCATGTAATCCTAAGTCCTTATGTATCGCAACTGGTTCTTTTGTAAAGTGCTCTGACACCCTTGGGTAATGTTCGCGCTATATAAAATCACATTAAATAAATAAAAACTGGCAGGCCTTGTTCATCTTGTGTAAACATTTGTAACAACCGTGCGTTTTCCTGATATATTAAGAGCCGATCTGTGTTAAAGGAATAGCTCTCAACTTTATCAGGCCCGTGGTTGAGAAGCTCACACAGTCCAGCGTTAGGCATTGCTACCAAGGACTTTTTGTCAGCAGGGCTGGAACTGAAAAACATGTATTCTGGGATCTCATAAATTGGCTGTGACAGAAAGGGGGCGGAATCATGTACCCAATGTCAGCCTATTCAGTATTTTTGGCACACTCTGTCCCTCAAAATGCAGGCCCCTCCCAAATGGGTCAGAAACACAGTCCGAGTCCCCCATGCTAAACTAGAAGAAGGGCTAAGCACACTCCTCACAAGCACGACGGAGCACCTCTTAACCACCGAACTCACCTCTCTCTACTACTCCAACATGACTCTCACCTTGGACCTTCTGGCGCCCCTCAAACTAAGAAAGCCCAGAAGCACCCCCTCCAGGTCCTGGTCCACCTCCGACATCAATGACGAAAGAAGACACCTCAGAACCTTAGAAAGAATCTGGAGGAACAAGCCCTCCTCCCTCCACCGTGATCAACTCAAGGCAGCACGCAGAAACTACAATAAACACATTAAGAACAAAAAGACAACTTTCTTCTGCTCCGCCTTAGACAATGCAAAAAACTGCCCCAAAGACCTCTTTAACATCATTAGGAACCAAACATCCAAACCGATGACATCCAACATAGTGGCGTCCAAAGATCATTGCGACAATTTTGCCAGCTTTTTCAACGAAAAAATTGCCAAAATTGATCTCTCTCTCAGCACAAATCCCTCCACTCCCACGGAGATCTTGAGGCCAACAACATACAGCAACACCCCAGTGAACATACCTACTCACTGGTCCTCCTTCCGCCCCATCCAGGTAGAAGACATAGTCAATCTGATCGCCTCCGCTAAACCCTCATCCCACTCCCTAGATCAGCTGCCCTTGAGCCTGGCTAAAGACCTGAAGCTTACCCTAGCCCCAATTTGGTGCAAGATCATCAATAGCTCACTGAGCTTGGGAATCATTCCAGACTGCCTCAAAGTAGGGCAAGTCACGCCGCTACTAAAAAAACCTGGGCTAGACACTGAGGACATGAACAACTTTAGACCGGTATCGAACCTTCCTCTTTTATCCAAAACCCTAGAAAGATGTGTTCTTCCACAGGTAACCCAACACCTAGAGAATATCAAGCTACTAGACCCTCACCAATCAGGATTCAGAAAGGGATGCAGCACCGAAACCGCAATCTTAAATGTCTTAGACGATCTTCACAAGTCACTTGACTCGGACCAATGCATCCTTCTCATTCTCCTAGATTTATCGGCCGCGTTCGACACAGTTGATCACACCCTGCTCCTCAAAGTCCCCCATGAAAGAGCGGGCATTGAAATGACGGTACTAAACTGGTTCTCCTCTTTTCTTCACAACCGCACGCAAAAATAAAAATCAATAACTTTGAGTCTGACCCACTTCCCGTCAACAGAGGAGTTCCACAAGGGTCAGTACTCTCTCCCGAACTTTTCAACATCCACATGGAACCCCTCACCACACTTCTCAGGAACTCCAACATCCCCTTCCACCTCTATGCAGACGAAACACAACTTTATCTGGAAACCACCTCGATTAAAGACATACACGGACTAAATGTCACGCTCAAAGAGGTCCAACATTGGCTCTCAGCTCACATCTCAAAAGCCGCCAAAAGTGCGTTCCTAAATCTGAAACTGCTATACAAAATAAAACCCTCCCTCCCCCCGAAAGATCTTAAACAAGCCACCCAGGCACTGGTGCTCTCCAGAATTGATTATGGAATTGCAGCCCTGACCGGGACAGCAAACTCCCACCTAGGTCCCCTGACCACTACCCTCAATGCCGCAGCAAGAATGGTCACAGGAACTAAGAAATTCGAGCACATTTCTGCGGCACTCAAGGAACTGAAGTGGCTCCCTATTGATCACCAAGCCAGCGTCCGCACAGCCTGTCTCACGCACAAAGCCCTGCACACAGGTAAACCAGAATACCTGGCCGCCAAACTCAAAAGGGCCGGCCAGTCCAGGAACCTCAGAAGCTCCAACACGCTTCTACTCATCCCACTGAAATCACGGAAACACAAAACCGCAAATAAATCCTTTGCGGGAAATGCACCTCAGATCTGGAACTCCATCCCCCCCACATCAGAACAACCACCTCCTTCCCGAACTACAAGATCCTACTAAAAGCCCTCTTCCTAGAGCGCTCTCGAACGTAACGAGAAATCCACAAGTACTTTGGGAAGGGCAACAAACTCCTCTTCCTGATACCCCTCAGCCTGAAGATCTGTATTACAACTTTGTTTTTAATGCTCTTGAGTTGGTAAATTGCAGATTGTTTGTCTTTGCCAAAAATTGCTCATAACTGTACCTGTTGTGAAGCGCTCTGATACCCTCGGTTCCAGCTAGCGCTATACAAAACTTCTAAAATAAATTTAAAAAACGGATTAAAATCATTTTACTAGAGCTTAGAGGGTTAAGCAGTGCTTTAAGTAGGCTGGAAAAGGTGAAGGGCCTCTATAGGAAGTGTTGCCTAAGAGCACATCTAAATATTGTTTATAAGTGGTGTGGTCGATGTCACTAAGTACATATTTTAATAAACGTAGCCTGAAATCACATCGGCCTCCTCTCATCCTAGTCTTCCTCCTGGTCCTCCTTATGCGCCTCCTGGACTACCCTTTGTGTAGAGGTGGCCTATATCCTTGTTAGGCCTCCCTGGTCTAGTGCATAGGGCACACATTTACGGGAGACACTGCATTGGTTACGTTGTTATTTATCCCTTCGGTGCCATGCCCGGCCCATGGGGTGTGTGCTTATACATTGACGTACTGGCCGGCTAGCTCACTACACCCCTCATCACCTTGAGGGGAATGATTTGTAAATTCTCTAACCCAACCATCAAGTAAAATAAACGCAAAATAAAAATAACATAATATAACAGATTACACCAGACAGTGTCCATGGTTTTGTTTTTCTGACGTTCCTGCTGGGCTTCTTCTTCTTTAACAGACAAAGTCTCTTTATCTCTGGTTCAGTCTTGGATTTTGTCTCAGACAGTAAGGATGATCACAATGAGGACCTGGTACTTCTTTCTTGGACAGTAGGTCTTCAGGAGCTGCCCTCGCTTTCTGCTCAGGCTTCAGTGGTGGACTCCACCTACAGTCATTGTCTTCCCCACTGTGCGTTCCCAGTACTTTGTCCACCAAGATCTGACTTCCGGACGTCACCTCCTGCCCTCGGCCACCCCTACCTCCAGCATACTAGTGGCCTTCTTAAACCATGAGACATTTCGTGACACTGTAACATTACCCCTTCGGGCTATGGCCATAGTTCCTTTAGTTCCGACTACCTCCCATGTCTCTCTTTCAAATGGAGTCCTGAATTTCCATCCAGGATGTCAGTATTTTTATCAATACTTTATCTCCAAGACTTATCTCCTTGGCATTCTCTTTTCTGCTGGCCAACTCATTGGTTGCTTTGCTTTTGCTTTACGCTGCATCCTGGTTGAGCGTTGGTGGGGCCCACTCTGAGCTGACAGGCAAGTCCCTCACCGGCCTCTTCATGATTAGTTGGCTCGGCGCACATCCTGTCATGGAATGTAGCGTTTGTCGATATGCTCTCAGAAATTGTTGTAGGCACACGTCCAAATCCTCTCCTTGATGCACCCTTATTCTCAATGCTTAATTCCATGTTCTCATAAATCTTTGCACTTACACATTGGACTATGGCCCTAGGGGAGTGATTTTTCCATGTCAGATGTTGAGGCAACATCCGCACCCTCCAGGACCAAGGCCACTCCACAGCCCTCATCCTCCTCGTCTTGTCTGCAGCCTTCAACACCGTCTCTCACTGCACACTAGTAGACAGACTCAAGTCAAGTCAAGTTAAAATTTATATAGCGCACTACATACCCAGAGGGTCTCAAGGCGCTTGAGGAAGGGGGGGGGGAGGTTTATTTATCGAAAATCCAGGTTTTAAGCTGTTTTCTGAAGGCTAGGTGGTTTTGAGTGAGGCGGAGGTGGATGGGAAGGGAATTCCAGGTTTTTGCCGCTAAGAAGGAGAAGGATCTTCCCCCATGGTGGCTTTGTGGATGCGCGGGGCGGCGGCGAGGGCTTGGTTGGACTAATGCAGCTGGCGGGTGGGGGTGTAAAAGGAAAGGCGCGTGTTGAGGCAATCTGGTCCAAGTTCGTAGAGGGCTTTGTGTGCGTGGGTGAGGAGACGGAACGTTATCCTTTTGTTGACGGGGAGCCAGTGCAGGTCTTTCAGGTGGCCGGAGATGTGGTCTTTGCGAGGGATGTCTAGTATGAGTCTGGCTGAAGCATTTTGGATGCGTTGGAGTTTTTTCTGCAGTTTTGCGGTGGTGCCGGCGTATAGGGTGTTTCCGTAGTCTAGACGGCTAGTAATCAGTGCGTGGGTGACCGTTTTTCTTGTTTCGGTGGGGATCCAGCGAAATGTTTTTTTGAGCATGCGTAGGATGTTGAAGCAAGATGATGAGACGGCATTGACTTGTCTGGTTATCGAGAGTGAGGAGTCCAGGATGATGCCCAGGTTCCGTGCGTGGTCAGTCGGTATGGGGGCTTTTCCTAGGGCCGTAGGCCACCAAGAGTCGTTACAGGTGGAAGGGGATGCACCTAAGATGAGGACTTCCGTTTTGTCCGAGTTCAGTTTCAGACGGCTGTGCTTCATCCATTCTGCTACTTCTTTCATCCCTTCATGTAGGTTGGTTTTGGCAGTGTTTGGGTCTTTGGTGAGTGAGAGGATCAGCTGAGTGTCATCAGCGTAGGAGATGATGTTGAGGTTGTGTTGACGTGCGATGGTTGCGAGGGGGCTCATGTACACGTTGAAGAGGGTGGGGCTAAGTGATGATCCTTGCGGGACGCCGCAGATGACTTCGGAGGCTTCTGATTTAAACGGGGGGAGCCGGACTCTGAGTTCTTCCAGCGAGGAATGAGATGATACAGTCCAAAGCTTTTCCTTGAATTCCGATGTTTCTGAGGCGTTGTATCAGGGTGCTATGGCAGACTGTGTCGAAGGCAGCAGAGAGGTCAAGGAGGATAAGGGCGACTGTGTCTCCGTTGTCCAGTAGAGTTCGGATGTCGTCTGTTGCTGCGATGAGGGCGGTCTCTGTGCTGTGTTTGGCTCGGAAGCCAGACTGTGAGGAGTCAAGTGATTTGTTGGTTTCGAGGAAGGCGGCGAGTTGGTTGTTGATGGCTTTCTCAATGACTTTGGCTGGGAATGGGAGGAGCGAGATGGGGCGGTAGTTTTTGAGTTCGGTGGGGTCAGCTGTGGGTTTCTTCAGAAGGGCGCTGAGTTCGGCGTGTTTCCAGCTTTCTGGGAATGTGGCGGAGTTGAGGGAACAATTGATGACGTCTCGGAGATGGGGTGCGATGATGGAGTCTGCTTTGTTGAAGACTACACGATGGCGGCAAGGAACTGCTCTGGACTGGATCCGATCGTTCCTCACCGGAAGAAGCCAAAGGATCAGACTACCACCCTTCCTCTCCGCCCCCACGGAAATCACCTGCGGAGTCCCGCAGGGGTCATCACTGAGCCCGACCCTCTTCAACATCTACATGACCCCCCTTGCAGCCATCGTCCGACAACACAGCCTCAACATCGTATCCTACGCCGACGACACCCAGCTCATCCTCTCCCTCACTACCACAAAACTGAACTTCCAGAGAGGGATGCAGGACGTTGCAGTCTGGATGACCAACAGCTGCCTAAAACTCAACGCCTAAAAGACAGAAGTCCTTGTCCTTGGAACCACCCCTTTTAGCTTGGGACAGCACCTGGTGGGACAACACCTGGTGGCCTACCGCCCTAGGAAGCCCGAATACCCCCTCAGACCAAGCCAAAAACCTCAGCATCGTACTTGATTCATCACTCGCCATGAACCGACAGGTCAACGCCGTCACCTCCATCTGCTTCAACACCCTCTGCATCCTTCGAAAGACCTTCAAATAGATCCCACCGGAGTGAAGGAAGACAGTCACCCACGCACTCATCACCAGCAGACTGGAATATGGAAATGCTCTCTATGTTGGAATTAACAAGTCCCTTTCAGCAAACTCCAGACAATACAGAAAACCACAGCCAGACTCGTCCTCGGCATCCCCGGCACGAACACATCAGCCAACACCTGCGGAGACTCCACTGGCTCCCCGTGGAGAAGAGAGTCACTTTCAAGATCCTCACTCACGCCTACAAATGCCTACATTACAACGGACCTAAATACCTCAAAGACAGAAAAAACTTCCACGTACCCAATAGAAACCTCCGATCTGCCAACCTCGCACTAGCTGAAACCCCGCACATCCACAGAGCCAAAGCAGGCGAAAGAACGTTCTCTCACATTGCAGCCAAGACCTAGAACGAGCTACAGACAAACATCAGGCGCGCCCCCCTCCCTGGACACCTTCAGGAAGGCTCTCAAGACCTGGCTCTTCGGCTGAATGGATCTGCATACCCACCCCCTCAGCGCTTTGAGACCCTCACGGGTGAGTAGCACACTTACAATTCCCTGATTGATTGATGGATTGAGGTGGTGTAGAGATTCTTTGAATTCTAGTCATATAAGTGGTGGCCCATTATCAGTTTTCATCTTGTCTGGCAACCCCAGCATCTCAAATATTCTTTCTAGAGCCGGCCTCATGCACTCAAAAGCCGTGGTCCGGATGAGCTCCACTGCTGGAAGTTTGGTGGTGCTATCTATCACCACCAGAGTTAATCGTCTATCTGAAAACCTCCCGGAATCCATATTTACCTTGGGCCAAGGCTTGTTACACTGCTCTTCAGTGATGATTTGGGTCACCGCTACTTTTTCTCCAGTAATTATACAGGAGTTTTGAACAAAGTTGCCTTGCACTCTAAAAGCAGCAAATAAGTAAATTGTAACAGCTGTTAGGGTCCAAAGTTCAAACACAAACATATAATTAGATCTTCCCAAACAACAGAACAGTAGTCGATGTGATTTGATTGTAGGCAATTATTCCTTTTATTCTTTTATTCCTTGACAAATTTCGTAAAAACATATCAGGCTATGGACAAGACTGCTGACGCGTTTCGCACCCTTGGGACTTCTTCAAGGCTTGATTAGTAAAATACACATAGCAAGTGTTCATGCCTTGGGTTCTTTGCACCTAAATAATACCACAATATTGTAGCTACAATACGTAATCATAACCGGTGCTGGATTTTGTTACTTTGACCTTCTCTTTTGTGTCTTTAATTATACAGGAGTGGCTTCCCAACACAATCTCTTCCACTGTCCTGTCCATGCCTGGAAACCATACTTTGGCCGTAGCAATGCCTTGGTCTTTGCTAGGCCCTGATGTCCTTGATGAGCTAGTTCTACCGTCCGTCTCCACCAACTCCTCGTCACTACAATTTTTTGTCTCCTCAGTAGGAGTCCTTCCGAGATCTCGCTCAGTTCATCAATTTATTGCCACAGATTTGTTCGGATTTCTAGCTCCTCGTCGATGAGCCCGCTCACCCCTTTCAAGAAGTCTTTCCACCGTTGAGCCTTTAGTGTCTCTTTCACTTTACTTATGCTGTGGTCTTCTTGGGTTGCTTCCACCAGCTCCTTTCTGGACAGGGCTCAACGGCAGGCATTCTCAGTGATGAGCCATATTAAATCTTCAGCCCCACCATCCATTTCTTTCTGCATCTTTGGATCGTCTGCCGAGTGCCTTGAAAGATAATCCGACGGATTATTTATCCCTAGCCTATAAGTAATATCAAAGTTGTATTGTTGCAGTTGTACTGCTCACCTTTCAATACATGGCAGTCCATTCCTCACTGATCAAGGGTACTAGGGGGTCTGTGATCAGTGATTTATGTGAAAATGCTGATACGCCCACCTGATGGCAATAGCCTCCTGTTATAACTTACTCAATGGTTTCTCCCACCCTGCCTTTCCCCCCTCCTCTCTCCCCACCTTGGTTCAGCCCGAGCTGTCACCCGAAGGCAGCATTGGAATGTTGATGACACAAACTGCCGTCCAGCTGGGAGCACCTGTTGTTTTAATCTTAATAAAGACCACTGTATTCTATCTACGTGTAGTGCGTCTTTACTACACTTTTTGGCGACAAGGGTCTTGGAGCTGAGCCAGGGTCAGCGTGGTGCACCCCCATGGAGCTGTTAATGCTAGGACGGAAGGAAAGTTTATCGTAAATCGACTTACCTCTGCTGATCTCCCCTTTACGGTCTTGCGAGCATTTGAAGTGGTAGAGGAATGACGAGGTAACCTCCAGCGAAGCTACTGGTCAACTCTCCAGGTCTTGCGAGCATTTGAAGTGGTAGCGGCATGACGAGGTGACCTCCAGCGAAGCTACATCTACGGTGAGGGCTGCTTATTGTACTGTGAGCCGGTGCTGTGTGAGGGAACTTCACCGCTGTGACGGTCTTACAGTGGTGTGCGGTGAGAGGTTCCGGGCTCACTCTCACGGAAGCCCTGAGGTGTTCGCTATCGAAGGTTATCGCAGGCGCAGGGAGCTAAGTCAGGAAAATGAGCTGGCGTCTTTGCTGACGAGAAAACAAGAGGTCGGGATAGAAATGCCAGTGGTGCGCGAGTGATAGCCTGAGTCTACGTTTCGTCATCGTCTCGAGGGTGAACTGTGAGCAAGAGAGTCCGTTTGACTTTGTCTCCTTCCCGACGTTTTGGGGGCACAGCGCAGGAGGCATCGGACTGTAGGCGGGATTGCATGGTGTTCTGAGAGATTCTGATGAAGCGTCGATGCTCTCAACAGGAAGTTCCTGCCCAGAGCAATTGACTGTGGGAAATCAAAGAGAAAGAAAGAGGACTTGTGTGGTCTCCTCAGTATGCAGATACATTAAGTGAAAGCTCATTTAAAGTCATTTCAGTTTGTGGTTTCGTTTTCTGAGGGGGTAAACTAAATTCTTTAAGTGTCACCCATTGCTGTACGGAAAATTTTACAGGGGGGTTAAAATAGTGTAACACTCCTCCCAGCATCCTTAAGCTTTCAGTATTGGCCTCCCCAGCAGCGCAGAGGCATAGAGGGTTTACTGGTTGATGGCCATGGCAGGGGCAGGAATGAGCCAGCCCCCACCCTTTCTAAATGAGCTGGGTGAGCCGGATATACCCTGGAAAAGATGGGAAGGTATATTCAAGTCCTACCTCATAGCAATTGGGGGAGGAAATTACAACAATGTGAGGAAGCAACATATTTTATTGCATAATTTGGGCATACATGGAAGGAAAGTGTTTGAAGACATAATGGGTAGGCAAGTGGATGATGAACAAGAAGAGGTTGAAGGGGTAAATGTTTATGAGTATACTTTAATGAAATTAGAAGAACATTTTAAAATTAAACTAAATGTAGTGCTGGAAAGGCACAAATTTTACAAAAGGGCACAGAAGAAAGATGAAAAGGTCACAAATTACGTAGCGGTTCTGAGGGGCCTATCTGCAACGTGTGAATTCGGGGCATTGACTGACTCTATGATAAGAGACCAGATTGTTAGGTGCACGAATGACTCAAGGATACAAGAGGAACTCCATACAAGAAATCCTGATCTGGAAGAGGCGCTGAGTATTGCTAAAGGGTTAGAGCACACTGCTTTGTGCATGAAAGAGATGAAAATACATGAGGGAGCAACAAGGGAAAAAAATGAGAGCAAAGGGGCACATGAAGGGGAGACTGTTTGTAAAGTATGGGAGAAGGCTAAGGTCAGTCAGCGCAGCAATCCCCAGGGATTATTTTGTTACAAATGTGGTAGCCCCAATCATCTAGCAAACAACTGGAAGTGTCCTGCAAGAGATGTATTATGTAGGAAATGCAACAAAAGGGGGCATTTTTCTAAGGTGTGTAAGAATTTCAATCCGAAAGTACATATGGTGGAAAATGTTGAAATTGAGGATGGGGGAGAGAGAACTTTTATATTCCAGGTGGGAGGTGATGAAGAAAATGAATGTAATGAATATCCCAAATGTGAAATTACTTTGGATGGAGAGAAAATTGAAGTTTTTGCGGATTCGTGTTCTCCTTACACACTTATAGACAAAAGGGAGTTTAAAGAGAAGTTTGCCAGACGTGGGGTGGAGCTAGAGAAAGCTGACATAAATCCTGTAGGGTACTTCAAGGAACGAATACCACTAGAAGGTATGACAAAAATGAGCATAACTTTTAAAGATAGGCACACGGTAGGAAAAGTGTATGTCACCACGAGAGGTTCAAATCTCCTGGGATGGAAGCATCAGAAGGAACTAGGGATTAAGCTAGATCCAAACAACAGTGAGCAAGTGCTTTTAGTAGATCCCCCTAGTATTGCTGAAGAGCTTACTCAGGAATTTAAGGAGGTATTTAGTGAAAAACTGGGGAGGTTAAAGAACTATATGCACAGAATAACGCTCAAGGAAGGGGCAGTACCAGTAATACATAAAATGCGTTCCATTCCTCTAGGTATGAAGGAGCCTTTGAAAAACGAGTTGGACAAATTGGTCAGCCAAGGAGTAATCAAGGAAATAGAGACTTCTGCTTGGTTGGCTCCGGTCGTTATCACGACCAAGGACGGAGGAAAGAACATAAGGCTGTGTGTAGACCTGAGAGACTTGAATGCTAACATTCAGATAGACCGGTACCCCCTCCCGAGAATTGGAGAGATGTTGAGCACTATTCAAGGGGCCAGATTCTTTAGTGTGTTGGATTTGTCCTCGGCCTACTATCAGATAGAGCTGCATCCAGAGTCACAGTCTTTGACGGCGTTCACAACTCCTTTTGGCAACTTCAAATTTCTACGGATGCCTTTCGGTTTGGCGTCTGCGGCGGCGGCCTTCCAGCGAGTGATGCAGCACATCCTCAGAGAATGCAGAAAAACAATGTGCTTCCAGGATGACATCCTGATCTATGGCTCAAATGAAGAGGAACATAGTGAGAACCTAAAAGGTGTGCTAAGGAGGTTGAAGGAAGTAGGGTTCACCACCAGGTTGAGCAAATGCAAATTGGGGGTGAGCTCAGTGGATTACTTGGGCCATACCATTTCGGAAGAGGGGATCAAACCTAAATGTGACTTGGTCAACGCCGTCAGAGATGCCCCAACACCAACAAACAAGGAGGAATTGGTGTCTTTTCTTGGTCTGGCAGAGTACATGGCGAAATTCATTAAAGACTTTGCTATCAGAACTTATTTGTTGAGAGAACTGGTGAAGAAAGACAGCATCTTCAATTGGGGAGAGAAACAAGAAATGGCGTTCAGAGATATAAAAAATGCGATCATACAGGCACCCTTTATCGGAAAATTTGATCAAGAAAGAGAAATAATAATTACCACAGATGCAAGCAACCGGGGAATAGGCGCAACCTTATCGCAAAGAGTAGAGAAGCAAGTAAAGGTAGTGGCCTTCGCATCAAGAACTCTCACCTCCCCGGAAGCCAACTATTCTACAGTGGAGAAGGAGGCACTGGCTGTTTACTGGGCCATCAAACATTTCAAGTTCTATGTTTGGGGAGTACCATTCGAGGTGCATACGGACCACAAGCCATTGGTGCCTCTGTTCACCAAGAAGAACATGGAGGAAATGACCCCGCGCATTGCTAAGTGGGTCTTGGGCCTGCAGGGATATAATTTCAGAGCCATATACATACCGGGCCAACAGAACAGAGTGGCGGATTTTCTTTCAAGGTCTCCGGTTCACAGCGATTTGGAAGATGAAAAGGTGGAGGACACCATTTTGGAGATAAGTGTAGCAGCTGTGACGAAAGAAGATTGGGAAAATCATATGGAAAAGGATGAGACATTGAGGAAAGTGAAGAAGTACATTGTGACTGGGTGGCCCCAGAAGTGCAAAGAGCTGGAAAGTGAAATTCAACCGTATTGGAATGTAAAAGATGATCTGTCAGTGGAGGCGAATTTCGTCATGAAGCCGGGGAAACTTGTTCCACCTGAGGGAATGAGGCAGCAAGTTATCACCTTGGCCCATGAAGGTCATCTGGGCAGAAGCCTATGCAAGTCCAGATTAAGAGCAGACTATTGGTTCCCGGAGATGGATCGAGAAATGGAGGAGAAGGTACGAGATTGTTACGCTTGCAGCATCAGTGACAAGTCCAAAGTATCCAAGCATTCTCCTTTGATTCCAGTGGAAGTACCTTTGGCACCGTGGAAAAAACTGGGTTTTGACATAACGGGACCCATTCATGGAAGAGGCTCACAAGATTGGTACTTATTGGTATTGATAGACTATTATTCCAACTGGATAACTCACAAAATTGTAGTGAACATCAACACAAAGTCATTGATACGTTTTCTAAAAGAAGTGTTCTCGAGAGAAGGGATTCCCGCAACGTTGATAACGGACAATGGGGTCCAACTGATCTCGGATGAAATGAAGGAATTTTTAAAAGACGGTTCTATATCCCATATCCGTACGCCGTTGTATTGTCCCAAGGCAAATGGCAAAGTGGAAAGGGCGAACCGGGTGCTGAAGGAGAGTATCAAGCTGGCCAGCAAGTCGGGGAAAAATATGGAAGATGCTGTAATGGAAAATGTATGGGCCTACCATACCACCCCCAACTCCACCACTGGGCACACACCGTTCGAGCTGATGAGAGGAAGAAAGGCGGGATCAAAGCTGTCCCCGCAGTGGATGGGGAAGGAAGGTCATCTTGAGGTAGATCAGGAGGATATGAGAAAGAGAATTGAAGACAAGCAAAGCAAGTACAAAGAGTGGTACAACAGGAAGTGGGGTGCAAAAGAAAAGAACCTCAAAAGAGGACAGATGGTATACATCAGGAGGCCGGACAGGATGGGGAAAAAAGAGGACAGGTTCTACGCCCCAGAGAAAATAAGGGAGGTCAAGAGCAATGTGGTAGTTATGCAGGACGGGAAAATGTGGAGTCAAGACCGAGTTGTCCCTGTAACTACAAAGAGAGATCTGTTAGGTGGGGGGATTGCAGAGTCAGGAGACAGAGGGCAGGAACTGGGGCAGAGAAGAGAAAGTCACAGGAAAAGAACCACCCCGTCTTGGCACAGGCAATATAGCATGAGGTAAAGCTCAGGGGGTCTCACCCACTAGGGATTTTAGGTGAACAATGTATCAGTATCCTAGGCCTGACCTAGGACAGAGTCTGTTGTGCAGAACGCAAGTATATGGTTCTGCACTGTTCTCCCCGTCCGGTTCATCCCTCGCCTTCCTTTTCCACCACCTTTCCCCTTTTCTCCCTTCCACCTCCGTTGTCCCCTTAGGGAGGAAGATGTGTTGTAACTTACTCGATGGTTTCTCCCACCCTGCCTTTCCCCCCTCCTCTCTCCCCACCTTGGTTCAGCCCGAGCTGTCACCCGAAGGCAGCATTGGAATGTTGATGACACAAACTGCCGTCCAGCTGGGAGCACCTGTTGTTTTAATCTGAATAAAGACCACTGTATTCTATCTATGTGTAGTGCGTCTTTACTACACCTCCCTTCAATTTGGGTGTATCGGGTTTCCACCGCCATCAAGGCCCTGCTGTCATATGCGATGGCCATCCACTCTCCTCCTTAGTTTTGTTGTAATGAGACAGCCCCCAGTCCTACTGGACTGGCTGCCACTATGAGTTCCATTTTACCTCCTGCTTTGAAGTATGCTTCAGTGTCACCTTGAAGCTGTGCTCCCTTCACTTCCTTAAATGCCTGGGCAGTCTCATTCGTCTTCTCCCGATCCTCCTGTTGCCAGTCCTGGGGACAGTGCTTGTCCCATTATCTTGGTTCTGTTTCTCCTCACACTATTCAACATGGCTCTGGTCCATCTGGACTTTGTTGTCCTATTCCCCCAGGCCTTCTGGTCTTTTCCTCCTGATCCTGGCACATTTGGTCTACTTGGTTTTGATCCTACCATTTGTTCCAGTCTCGCTTTTCCTCATTGTCTTGTTCCTTTTGGTCTTAGTCCTGGTCCTCCTGGTACTTCTGGTTCTCCTTCTCAACTCCTGGTCAGCCAGGTACTACCTCCAAAGAGGTTAGACATAGAGGGTTGGAACAAAGAGCCCAGTGGAGACTTAGGCTGCTATTGCGCACTGGCAAGACCTGCCCAATGAAAAGACTGGAATTAAGTCACCTCTTGCACAGGTTTAGGTGTATCCAGCAGGTATCAGGGCATGATACTGGCAAGTTAGCTTTGGTGGCCAATGCAGTCACTTCAAACAGTCCTATATAAACCTGCAAAGCATTGGAGTTTGACTCAAGCTTGTGTTATTCTAGGGTTGACTAATGGTTTCCTTTGGTTGCACGAAACACTTGTTATTGAGTGCCAAGAATTCAATTTGCTTTGTATGTTCTCTAAATGGTTATTACCTGAGTGTATTTGAACATAGACAGATATACCTGACGTTCTCACAGAGCGTGCATAGGCCTACATGCATAGCTTGCAAACATCTAAACAAAGACTTTAAGATCTCACTAGAACTCTTGGCAACTTGTTAAGTGACATGATGTGCGGATCATGGTTTCAACTGATCAGTCAGTGTAACAATTAACAAAATAAAAGATGACTTATTTTATTGCTGCGTCCAGATGTGGGTTTATTCTTAGTAATCAGGAATTAATGTACAGGATACAAGCAAGAATGTCATTCAGTAAAGGCCCCAGTAGGCTCCAGCTGTGCAGAGCATGAGGTTCAACTGATCTGAGCCAGAACAGGACTCAGACAATGGTGTGTTAAGGGAGTCATTTGCGTCTTCTCTGCACGCAAAGCTGAGCACACATTCAGCGTGCTCTGGCGTTTCTGCTCTGCGTCAGTGTTTGCACACTCTACCTGGCAAACCAATGTGTTGAGACTGGCTCGAATCCAGGATGAGGCCCAAGAGAAGCAGCTGGATCCCGAATCCAGCTAGATCGCCCTATATCCCATCACTGCTTGTAGTCGGGATTTTATAATGGATTAAGCAGGACTAAAGTATCAGAATGATCGATTCAGCGTACTTTTGTGCAAAGCCAAAGCAAACGATTTGTGGTGTATGTACGATTCTACAGTGATAGCGCCAGTGGTTGGACCTTAAACTGAGATGTATATATTTTTTAAGTAAAAAGTATTGCCACAGCTAGTATGTCAGGTTTTGTGCTTGTAGCAAAAGGTCTCTGGGAATGAGGACGGATATATTTAATGTATGTAACAAGATTATGTAGGTAGTTGTTGACAAAGATCAGTGGTAATAAAGAGTATATCTACCACATGGAAGGGAAAGGGGCACGTATGTCAAAGTCACAGTGGTTACAGTGTGAGAGTATAGAATGAACCTGCAGACAGAGCCTCTGGTGTTTCTTTAGCCAGACAAATAGGCAGACGTCCAGGGCATGGTTTTCTTATCTGTCATAGTTAAAACGTATTGGTATAACAATATATGCAATTGTTTTGTGCAAACTGTCCAGCCATGGCGCTCTTTGAAACTGTTCTGCAAGGCACTTAACTAAACTATTCCAGATATGCTGCTTGTAGGTGTGTGAGTCAAGCAAGGTTTGAACATTACTCAGGCCGAAGGTTTAGTAGTGTGCTGTCCAGTGACCATGTGGACTGGCTTATCAGAAAGAACCAGGCTGGCATCCAGCACTGCCAAGTACCACACATCAGGAGTTAGACTCAGTGGCGGCTGGCATGTAAGGAGGGTAGTGAGGGGACAAAAAAGTTAAAGAAAAAAGAATCCCACTTACCTTCTTTGCGTGATGTCCTCCTCCTCGCTCTGGGCTTCTCCAGGCAGGCAGACTCCAGGTACTGCAGTAACCAATCCTGGCGCTGCTCTCATGCTGCATGAGAGCAGTGCCCGGATTGGAGGGAGCTGCCTCTCTCACCGCTCCTGAGATCACTGGAGCCCTATGCGGACTCTAACCCAGCTGTATAGGACAGCTGGGTTAGAGGGGTTTAAAGTGTGCATGTCTGTCTGGCTGTCACAAGACGGCCAGACATAAAGACAAGTGCACTTTAAACCTAAGTGCCCTGCCTATCACTGCTTTCTGCTCCTGCCTGACTGGCAGCAGCAGATAACCCTGCCCCCTGTCCTGACGCTCGGGACACAGTTTTGGAAAATAAAATGGTAATTTATAACTATTATATTTTTCTATCCCCAGGGGCATTTATTGGGTAGGACGAGGCTCCTCTGCCTTAACGGAGGAGCCGCCCCTGGTTAGACTAACACATTTTAGTGTGGTAGTCCACATCACCGCACTAAAATTCATTGAACTGCTACAGGCACCACTCTTTCCCGCAAGCCACTCCAGCAACAATACGCACAGAGGAGACCATTGATTGAGTCATCACCTGAAGCGAAGGAGCAATGGGTGCAAGAAATGGTACGGCCCAGAAGACAGGTAGGGTAATGGCAGATCTGTGAGTGTAGTGGGGCACTGACAGCAAAATAACTTTCCCTGAGCAGGAGTGGCCGGTGACCGCGTTCCAAAGTAAGAGGTGGGTAGCCCTGGAAAAGGCTCTTTGTCGTGTGTCCCAGGCCACTCTAGGTCCACATTGAACTAGAATCTTGTTCTATATATGTGAAACTGTCTGATGGTGGCACATACCACGTGAACAGCGCATAGTCAAGGTATGACTGTAACAAAACACTTATTTGTGCACCATGCGGAATTCCCATTGCTTAATTTGAGCCGATGTGGGCCACAAGCACTTATTTTTTGCCACCTGCACTTATTCTTCCACATTAGATAATTACTGAGAGCAGCTCAGAGAAAATACACGAATCAGAAAGACAGGGAAAGAGAAACACGAAAAAGCTGTCACAAACATAGAAAGCAGGAACCTGCAGGTGTGAAATAAAGGGACAGGCAGTGTCTGGTAGTGGATTAAAGAAGAATGAGGTAGTGTAAGACTGTCGTCATTGGTATTTGACACGCAGATGTTTTAGTACACCGGCCACAGGCTTCGGAGTAGACCTTTGGACAGCTGCACTCTTTCTTTTACATATCAAGCACTGGGGGTGCTAATCATAGTTCAGATAAAGCATGCATACGTGATAGGGTGATTAACTACTTTTATTGATGTGTGTATTCCAGAGAGTGCAATCAGGTGTTTGCGTTGATGAAAAAGAGCAGAGAAACAAAACGCTTCCTAGAAACTGGACAGGTATTTCGTGATGAGCTGAAGGAAGACATGAAATACAAAAATGTGTTGGACCCTGGCCAATCTTGTTTAAAACAAGGAGAATGAACCAGGTTCTGGTCCGAAATAGTAAGTACAGTAAAATCCCGTTAGCTGTCTTCTCTAATATTTTCGCTAGGGAACATTAGGAATCCTTGCAACTGACATCTCTTGGTTCGCTATGAAGTCGGCATGTGCCTTCGAAATGGATTGTGACCAAGGATCCTAGTTAAGGATGTAGTCTGTATGTTTAAAAAACATGGGGGCTGATTTACAAGCCCCTTGCGCCTCATTTACGCCGTCGTTGCGTCACTTTTGTGACACAGCGGCAGCGCAAATCCTGCGCCATGGTTCGGGGTACCTACAACGTGACACACCTGGGAGATGCGTCACGTTGTAAAGCCCTGCGCCACATGTAGGCTTTCCTGCGCAGGGGGTGGGGGGATGTTCCAGCGCAGAAACGCCTCCTAAAAGTGGCTATGTGAAATCTACAAGTTTTCACTCTGTCAGTTTTAAGCCCATGCTGCGTCAAAACCCTGTGCCTGCCTGAAGCAGGCGTAAGGATTGACCAAGCATTAACAAGATAGTGCCCCCCCAGAGCATTGCTGGAGCTGTGTCGCACTTGCAATGCAACTCCAGCAATGCGCCGCCATTAGGGCACAGATGTGTCACGCATTTGTGCCATTTTTGCCCCATGGTGCGCCGTGTTGTAAATGCGGTGCATCCATGGTGGCAGACCCGTGGCGCATAATAACTGGCGCATCCCTGCAGTTATTGTAAATCTGCCCCCTGATGTTTTGATTTGCTTATTTGAGGACATCAACCAATGAACCTTAGGACAATTAGCCAAATAGTGAAAATGTTATTGCAGGGTATTGCAACACTGGCCACATGCCACACCCATACCACTCTCCTGCTGAATAGGCGTGGCTTAGTTCCTATACTTGTTATTTGTGCAAACTTTGGATTTTTCACTTTTCCTATGACTTCTGTGATGTAACACTGATGGCAGCACCCCCACTCTGAAAATGTTCCAGCACCACTGTGTTGGCAGTTCAGCACGGGAGCATTTTGTCCCGCGGTTTGGGGAGTTCCTCTGCACTCAGCAGCAGTACTTTGTGTGCCACAATTGTGCAAAGCTATTTGTCAGCGCACTGAGAAACACTGAAACTCAGCATTTAGCTGCTACCTGTGTATGCAGCTGGGGCAGATGATCAGGGTGTGAACAAAAGATTGACAGCTGTCATTGTTAAACATCGGACAGTGTGCACTCTTTTACCAGGCTGATGGGGGGAGGCCCCTGCTCTCTGCAAAGGCATGTGACTTTAAATCCAAAGGCAGTATTCCACCAGAGAGCAGCACTACCTTGGTGCAAGTACTTTTGAACAAAAGGTCATTGGCACTTACTTCTAGCGCTTCATAGGGCACCAAGTGGGGCACTTTCTGAACTTATTCTTTATAGGGATTTTCTGCTTGGTTTTAATCGCAATTAAGTTTCATTCATAATGTCACACATAAAGCATGGAATGTCACACTTAAGCACACTTAAACCATGGCAATGTCACACATAAGTAGCCTCAAACTAGGCAGCTATTGGCATTCCAGACAAAGTCCTTTTCCCTTGATAATGCAACTCACATCTCTTGGTTCACTCATGGCTTCAATGTCAGGGAATAGGGGATATGAATGTTTATTAGCTCCTGTTCAGAAACTTTGCTGAATGCAGTGATGACATCTAAGATACTAAAATTGAACACTTCGGGATGTTAAAAAACGTACTTTTATTTTAGTTTCCAAGTCTGTTTTCCCATAACGAGTATTACATAATTTACATACTAAATATTTTGATGCCTCCTCGCATTCTTTTGGCTGTGAGAATTACCCCCAGCTACGAGATGTAGGCAACTCTTAAAAACATGGCTCTTTCGACAGACATATGACTAAAGTCATGAGTAGCGTGATGTGCTTCTGTTACCCAAGCGCCAAGAAACTGACCCGATGTATGTGCGCTCAACAAATACTAGCAACATAACATTACATAGGGCCAAACCAGGACCCTAGCTTGAACCCGGATTGACTCTTGCTGTTAATTTGCTGATGTGGCAACCTCTAATAGGGCTAGCCGTAAGCCGTGCATTTAGCCCTCTACAGATTTAGCTGATAATTACAGTGTTTCTATTGTTTACATTCTTTTTCAAAGTCTGCACACCAAACAATGCACCAGTCTCCTGAATACCAGATGCTGTGTGCAGCGTCTTCACAGCAGTGGCGGCTGGTAAGTTTAGGAGGGAGGAGGCGGACGGGACACATACACATAACACTCACAACCAGGCACTCACACGCAGGCATATACACACAAACATATTCATTCACAACACTCTTTCCCAAGCATTCACACATGCACGCACGCACGAAACAATTTAAAAAGAAAATAAATCACACTTGCCTTCAGCCAGCTCTGCGCTGGCTCGGCGGTTCAGAAGGCTTGGGACTGCAGCTTTCCCTCAATGTCTGACCTAAGATCAGCCATTGAGGGAAGGCAGCAGTCCTAACATCATCACAGAGTGGGATGGGGTCAGTGAGACTGCTGACCCAACCCCACTCTGTGATGAAGTGTTACTGATTGGCACTCGACCCTGGCGTTTCAGGACTTAAAACCGAATTGCCCAGGTGCGAGGCAATCAGTGACGCTACCCCTCGTCACTGAGGGGAGGGCCTCAGGGACCTTTTCTGAGCTGAGAACGTCACGCCCAACAGAGCTCTGACTTTCTCAGCCCAGCAAAGTTCAGTTCAGGCACCAGGATCTAGCGCTAAATGCGCATGTCTATCTCCTGGCTGCTTAAACTGAAAGTGAACAGTGTCTGTCAGGCTGACTTTTTGCAGCCTGACAGACAATGTTCCTACGGGGAAAACGGTGGAGGGGAGTGGCCCTTCCGCCCAAATGGACCAGCCACACCTGCTGCACAGTTAAGCAAAGCACCAAACTCTTTAAATGCCTACTGCAGTCTGCGCCCTTTAAAAGCCTGCATCCCAAACTGCACTCTTCTCTTTGACTGTCCCCTGCTGTCTGCACTCCTTTTATTTGCTACACTCTCTTCAAACCCTGCATGCTAAACAATACACTCCGTGATATTTTAAGGATTTGGGGGGCCTTGGGTCAAATATGTTTTGGGGTTTCCTGTTGAGAACAGCTTTGAATTTATGATCCAGTTTCAGCCCTTTCATGCCCTCTCTGGCCAGGCCACTGACACTGCACAGGCACACTGGTCCAGACTCTAAATGTGTTTAAATCTAATATTTAGGGATAGTGATATGTGTTTTCAGTCTTGTAACACAGCAGCAGCTCACTAATATTACTGCAAATAATCTGCGTCACCCTTCCATTTCTCAAATGTGAGGTCATGTTTTAATCTAAAGGAAACTTTTTTAATGGATGTTTCATGAAACATGAACACAACATTTCTCAGCAAAATATCTGAATAGACTCTCATACGTCACCCATATTAAAAATAAGTTAAAGGAAAACGGTATTTAAAACGATCTATTGTTCAAGGTCACCAGGGCTTGAATTTATGCAAAACTAGCCTCCTTTATTATGGGGCCCCATGAAAGACTAGGGGCCTGGGTCAGAGCCCACTTCGCCCATGCCTTAAAAACATCTCTGAACACTCCTTTCTATGTGGTGGAAGGGCTCATGTACGAGGGAATTGCATCTCAAATAGGCAGGAAATCAAAGGACCCCTTCTTGCAGTTCTATTCTTGTATTCTGTTCTTATTTACAAAAAGCCGTTGGCAGCAGAGAGCTGATGCTTTCTGCACGCAGACCTAAAATCTATCTGCAGCTACTGTGCAAATCCTGGGAGGGCAGCAGGCGCTGTGAAGCAAAGCGCGGCCAATTAGCATGGCGCTGACGTGGGTAGCTGCGGGGCGCACCCCAGAGGCGGTGCCAGGCGCCGCCTGATGCCCAGGGACCCCCAGACCGCTGAAACTTCACCGATCACGTGCGTGCTGCACGCGCCTCTTGCACAAAGCGTCGCGAGCGGCGTGCACGCGCTGCCAACAACCCGCGCGGCGGCCTGCAGCAGAGAGGCGCTTGAATGAATCAGGGCGCGTGGGCAGGTGCGCGCGCTCTCGGCGGTGAGAGGCCCTGGGCGCGCGGCTGTGACCTCTGCAGAGTGCGGGGGCAGAGGTGGGCTGTTCCCTCGTCTTGCTCATCTTCTGTGGCAGAGGGGCATCAGGGCCGCACACAGCCTCCCCCGCCCTCAGGTGGCACTTTACAGAGGGCTGGGGGCACGGAGGCTGCCCAGTTTTATGGAGAGAATGTTTCTGAACGGCACGCGGCTGAACGCTGCTATTTCTATTCATGTCGCATGAAAAAACACATTTACCTCTGGCAGATTTACTGATCTGTTGTTTTCACAGCTAATGATGCAGAGATTGTTCCAGAATGGTGGCTGGCACCATTTCAGGAGGCGAACAACGACCAAACACTAACCGGTATCTGTGCTGAGCCTGGTTAATGGCGAACACGTAATTACAGCAATAATAGCTAGCCAGGTGACATGCCATCCTCTGCACCCTCATCTCTCAGCTACTCCAAGTCACATACAGGTTTGCCTTCATCCTTATTATTGGATTACTGCAAACTGCCCTCACCTCATGTCAAAGGTCATGACCTCTCTTTAAAATCATACCCCTGCAATAACAATACCTGATCTATACCTCACATATTAACAACACCAATATATTTTAGCCAGGTTGCACACTAGTGTGGCTGCTGTTCAGCATGGTTAAATGTTAGTGCCGAGGAGTGTCATAGAATGGAGTGTCATTGAGTGTAGTAGAGTGACATAGAATAGAGTGGAGTAGAGTGGAGTGGCTGAGAGAGTCGGACAGCATGGGCTCAGCGGACGACACCCAGCTCATCCTCTCACTCACGAAGAATCCCGAAGACACCAGACTGCTAACAGGAGGGAATGAAGAATGTGACAGCCTGGATGAAAGACAGCTGCCTGAAGACCGAGGTCCTCATCATCGAACCCTGCAACTCCGCCTGGGACAACTCCTGGTGGCCCTCCGCCCTCCGGAATACACCAACTCCTATAGACCACGCACAAAACCTCGGCATCATCCTTGACTCTTCCCTCTCCATGAACCGCCAGATCAACTCCGCCGCCTCCACTAGCTTCAACTGCCTGCGCATCCTCCGCAAGACCTTCAAAAGCATCCCCCCACCGACTGCAGAAAGATAGTCACCCATGCGCTCATAACAAGCAGACTGGACTACGGCAACACCCTATACGCCGGAAACAAATCTCTCCTACACAGACTCCAGACCATCCAGAATGCCGCGGCCAGACTTGTCCTCGGGACTCCACGCCACGAACGCATGACCCAACACCTACGAGACCTCCACTGGCTCCCTGTCGAGAAGAGGGTCACCTTCAAACTCCTCACCCACGTCTACAAATCCCTCAACAGCATTGGACCCAAATATCTCAACGAGAGACTATCCTTCCACATACCTAAGAGGAATCTCCGCTCCCCCGACCTCGCCCTGGCAGAGGTCCCCCGCATCCGCAGAAACAGAACAGGTGGGAGAGCCTTCTCCCACATCACAACCAAGACCTGGAACGAGCTCCCGTGAACATGAGACGCTCGCCAACCCTGCACACATTCAGGAAGGACCATAAGACCTGGCTCTTAGACTGATCCGGGGCCCCCCCGCCCTGCAGCCCCTTGAGACCCTCACGGGTGAGTAGTGCGCTTTACAAACCCCTGATTGATTGATTGATTGATTGATTAGAGAGTGACATAGAGTGGAGTGGAGTAGAGTTGAGTGGCTTAGAGTGTTAGAGTGTCATAGTGTAGAGTGGAATAGAGTGTCATAAAGTGGAGTGGCATAGAGTGGAGTGGTTTGGAGTGGATTAGAGTAGTTTAGAGTGGAGTGGATTAGAGTGGTGTTTATTAGAGTAGATTTGATTAGAGTAGATTAGTTAGATGTGAATTAGCAGGGACTGGATTGAAGTAAATTAGAGTAGAGTGGAGTGGATTATCATGGATTAGTGTATTGAAGTGGATTAGATTGAGGTGGATAGGAGTGGAGTGGTTTATAGTGGGGTGGATAAAAGTGGATTGGAGTAGAATGGCTTAGAGTGGAGATGATTAGGGTGAATTGATGTGGAGTGGAGTGCCGTGAATTGGAGTGGATTAGATTAGAGTAAAGTGGAGTGAATTAAGTGGGTTAAAGAGGAGTGGATTCGAATGGAGTAGATTCAAGGGAATTAGAGTGGAGTGGATTAAAGTGGAATGGTGAGGATTACAGTGGAGTGGAGGGGATTAGAGTGGAGTGGATTCGAGCAGATTAGAGTGGAGTGGAATGGAGTGGATTAGAGTGGAGTAGCGTTGAATGGATTACAGTGGAGTGGATTGGATAGGATTAGAGTTGAATGGATTGGTGTGGAGTAGATTGGAATGGATTAGAGTTGAGTGCATTGCAGTGGGTTGGATTAGAATGGAGTGGATCCGAGTGTGTTGGAGTGGAGTGGATTAGATGGCGGGATATAAACCCCTTTTAAGGATTTTTTTTTTTTAGATATAATAGGTCACCAAGCGACAGCAGCGCCTGACGTCTCGACCTAGAAAAACTACGTTTGGATTCTGGAGTAGCGTGCTGCTCGGTCAAAGCACTTCGATCCCCCATCAGCTGTAGTAAGCACTATATCAGTGCAATAACAATACAATACAGTTAACATGTGTAGCTGGGGAGGGTAGGTGATTTCCTGTTTCTGGGGGTTAAAGGTCAGACAGGATTATCTACCACGCTGACCCGTTGGGCCCAAGCAGGGATAGATGTTTTGTGTAGTGCCCCAACCTTTCTCAGCCAAACCCAATGGATATTTGGGTATGTTTGAGATTCTGTAAAGTAACTTTCTCTAAATTCCCCTATCATATTTTACATGGCAAATCCACATTTATTTGCTTTAGTAATGGTTTAGGAATCATACAGCCAGGCCACAAATACTTTCAAAGTGATTTCTTTCTGTATTTGCTATTTTAAGTTTATTTTTAAAGGGTAGAATAATACTGGCTTGTGCTGCTTTCCTCAATATCTCAAAGTCCTTCACCTGAAAATGTTGTCCAGGGCAGTACAACAACTGCCATGTCTCCACCCTAGTTCTTTATGATATTAAAGGAACATAAACCAGCGTTGACAAAGCCAATAGGTCTTGCCTATGTGAAATTTGTTTGCATTCTCAATTTTCTTTCTCAATGTTGGACAACAGCGCAGCTGCTGTGCATAATATAGTATGGTATGGTATTGTGTGGTATGGTATGGTCTGTCATTATATACTGTGGTATGGTACAGTATGGTATGATATGGCTTGTCGTTGTATAATATGGTATGGTATGGCCTGTCATTGTACAGTATAGTATGGCCTATCAGTGTATGGTAGGGTATTATCTGGTATGGCCCATCATATAGTATTGCCTGCCATGGTATGGTATGGCAGGGAGTATCGCTATTATTTTTGATAATAATGTTAAGGCAACAATAATTGACTCCATCTCAGAAGACTAGTTAGAATTATGTATCTTCAAACTTGACCTTTCCCCAACCTCTCTTGGAAAGGAGCCCTAGTCTATCGTCCACCCGGCCCTAAAAATTATTTCAGCCATTGTCTTCTAGAATTCATAGCCCCCCTTGTACTTTCAACCAGGAGTTTCTTCTATTGGGAGATTTTCACTTCCATGGCGAAGACACAATGAACCCTGACAGTAACCAACTACTTTCTGACTTAGAAACACTGGGGTTACGCCAACAAATTATGGGCCAACTCACTCTGCAGGTCACACCCGCGACTTAATTTTCTCGATGGCACCACTAGCTAGCATTGACCCTCCTAAACCTGTGCTTTGTTTTGATCATTCACGTATCTGTTTTCATCATCCGCCCTCAAGACAAAAAGTCAAGTACTTACGTGCCATAACAAGCCATCCAGACAGTGGCAAAAAGTTACCCCGCTAGCATGGGCCAAGGAACAAGTGCCCCCTTTGCCCTTTTACATCGCTGACGTGGAACTAGCGCTCTCCAATTTCAATATGCCATTGAATTCGGCTTTTGACAAAATCGCCCCTCACAGCATTGACAGAAAGCGAACTTAGCCCTTATGCTCCTTGGTATACACCTGACCTTAGGACTGAGAAAGCCTTGTGTAAAAGACAGGAAAGGAGATGGCGTTTGGCTAATCTCCCCGCTAATAAAAATATCTATAAATTGTCCCTAACTGCATACTATCGTAACATCAAGTTAGCCCACAAAACCCAAACTGTGACCAAAAATTGATGAGACAGGCAACTCATCTAAAACACTCAACTCCTTCATAAATTCAGCAGCCTGCTCCTCAGAACCAATTCCATCGCAATCTCTTTGCCCTCGCAGATCATTTTGATGGCAAACGTTAAGAGATCTACCTAAACTTTTGTATCATCACTGCCGAGCCCCATGAGAGGCTTGTTGTCCCTACTCTTCTCACTGACCCAGCCATCAATTTAGGTAATTTCAAAGACATCTCCCCATAAATCACCTTTAATATTTTGAAGTCTGTGAAATCCGGCCCTCCTAGAGATGTCTGTCCTCCCAGAGTTCTGTCGAATCTTGCTTGTGACTTGGCCCCGCAAATCTCCCCCTTAATCAATTTATCAATAACTACTGGGAAAGTCCCCTTAGACTGCAAGTTGCCCTTGTCCAGGCCCATTAAAAAAAAAGTCCTATTTAGTCTCTACTGATCTTGCTAACTACCGTCCTATTTCAATCCTCCCTCTGTTGGCTAAGCTACTGGAAAAATACATCAATCAGCAACTTACAAACTACCAGCTCTTAGACTGGCTTTAGACCTCTTCACAGTACTGAGAGAGCCTGCTTGCAGTCACAGACCATATCAATCAATCAATCAATCAATCAGAGTCCTTGTAAAGCGCGCTACTTACCCGTGAGGGTCTCAAGGCGCTGAGGGGAGGGAGTCCCGCTACTGCTCGAAGAGCCAGGTCTTGAGGAGTCTTCTGAAGGCGAGTAGGTCTTGGGTCTGCCGTAGGTGGGTAGGGAGGGTGTTCCAGGTCTTGGCGGCGAGGTAGGAGAAGGATCTGCCACCGGAGGTTGTTCGTTGGATGCGGGGAACAGCGGAGAGGGCGAGGCTGGCGGAGCGAGCTGGCGGGTGGGGGTGTAGAAGCTGAGTCTGCTGTTCAGGTAGGCTGGTCCGGCGTTGTGGAGTGCTTTGTGTGCGTGGGTGAGCAGCTTGAAGGTGATTCTCTTGTCAACAGGGAGCCAGTGTAGGACTCTCAGGTGGGGGGTGATGTGGCTGCGGCAGGGGACGTTGACGATCAGTCGGGCGGAGGCGTTTTGGATGCGTTGTAGTCGTCGTAGGTGTTTGGCTGGGATTCCTGCGTAGAGTGCATTGCCGTAGTCCAGTCTGCTGCTGATGAGGGCCTGTGTCACCGTTCTTCTTGGTTCGGTCGGGATCCACTTGTAGGTACTGCGGAGCATGCGGAGGGTGTTGTAGCAGGAGGAGGAGATGGCGTTGACCTGTTTAGACATGGAGAGGGAGGAGTCGAAGATGAATCCTAGGTTGCGTGCATGGTCGGTGGGTGTTGGTGCTGTTCCCAGTGAGGTCGGCCACCAGGAGTCGTCCCAGGCTGAGGGGGTGGTTCCGAGGATGAGTACCTCCGTCTTGTCCGAGTTTAGCCTCAGACGGCTGTTGCTCATCCAGTCTGCGACGGCCTTCATTCCCTTGCGGAGGTTGGTTTTGGCGGTGAGCGGGTCCTTGGTGAGGGAGAGGATAACCTGGGTGTCGTCGGCGTAGGAGATGCTGTTGAGGTTGTGTTGGCGGGCCACTCGTGCGAGGGGGGCCATGTAGACGTTAAACAGCGTCGGGCTGAGGGATGAGCCCTGGGGGAAGCCGCAGATGATGTCGGTGGCCTCGGATCGGAAGGGCGGGAGGCGGACGCTCTGGGTTCTGCCAGAGAGGAAGGACGTGGTCCAGTCAAGGGCCTTCTCTTGGATTCCAGCTTCTAGGAGACGTGTCTTAAGAGTGCGATGGCAGACCATGTCGAAGGCGGCTGACAGGTCGAGGAGGAAGAGCGCTGTTGTCTAGTTGGCGCCTGATGTCGTCTGTGGCGGCGATGAGGGCTGTCTCGGTGCTGTGGTTTCGTCTGAACCCGGACTGGAACGGGTCCAAGATGTTGTTGTCTTCCACGTGGCGGGCCAGTTGCATGTTGACGATTTTCTCGATGACCTTCGCCGGGAACGGGAGCAGGGATATGAGCCGGAAGTTCTTGAGGTCCTTAGGGTCCGCCTTGGGCTTCTTGAGGAGGGTGTTGATTTTGGCGTGTTTCCAGATTTCCGGGAATGTCGCTGTTTCGAAGGAGATGATGAGCTTCCGTAGTTGGGGTGCGATGGCTGTGTCTGCTTTGTTGAATACGTGGTGTGGGCACGGGTCTGATGGCGATACTGAATGGATGGAGTTCATGACCTTGCGTGTCTCATCGTCGTTGACGTTGGACCAGGAGGTCAGGTGGTTGGCGCTGGTGGTGTTCACAGGGGAGGTGGAGTCTGGCGTAGTCGGGCGGTCATGGTGTTGAAGCTGTCATGGATGTCAGCGATCTTGCGGTGGAAGAAGATGGCTAGAGAGTTGCACAGTTCTTGTGAGGGCGGTATGTCGTTGGCATTGGCGCTGGGGTTGGAGAGTTCCTTTACGATGCTGAAGAGCTATTTGCTGTCATGTGCGTTGTTATCCAGGCGGTCTTTGAAGGAGGATCTCTTGGCTAATCTGATGAGGTGGTGATGTCTTTGGGTGGCGTCCTTGTGGGCTGCGTGGTTGTCCGGAGTGCGTTCGTGGAGCCATATCTTCTCCAGTTTCCGGCATGCGTGTCTGGAGGTCTGCAGCTCGTCGGTGAACCAAGTGGCTCTCTTGCTGGCGTGGTTGTTGAAGGGTTTCTTGAGTGGGGCGAGGGTGTTGGTGCAATCGTCGATCCACTGTCTGAGGTTGCGGGCTGCGGTGTCTGGGTTGGTGGAGTCGGTGGTTGGGTTTTGGGCGAGGGTGGTGATCAGCTGGTCTTAGGTGACTTTGCTCCAGCAGCGGTGAGGCCGCTGTTGGGTGCGGTGGTGCGTGGTTGGTTTCTTGAATGTGAAATGGATACAGCGGTGTTCGGTCCAGTGGAGTTCGGTGGTGTGGTTGAAGGCGACGTGGGTGCCTGTGGAGAAGACGGGGTCCAGCGTGTGGCCAGTGGCGTGGGTGGGTGCGGTGACGAGTTGTCTGAGGCCGAGGTTGGCGAGGTTGTCGATCAGGGTGGCGGAGTTGGCGTTGTTGTTCTTGAGGTGGAAATTCAGGTCCCCGAGGAGCATGTAGTCCGTGGAGGCGAGTGCGTGGGTGCTGGCGAGGTCGTCGATGGAGTCGCTGAATTGAGCTCAGGGTCCGGGGGGTCTGTAGATGAGTGTTCCTCTGAGGGTGGTGTTGGGGTCGGTGTGGATCCGGAAGTGCAGGTGTTCAGCAGTGTTGAGGGTGTCGTCTGTGTGGGTGGCGACCTTGAGGGTGGACTTGTGGACGATGGCGATTCCTCCTCCGATTCCATTGGCGCGATCCCTGCGGGTGATCTTGTAGCCGTCTGGGATGGCTATGGCGATGTCGGACGCCGAGGAGTCGTTCCACCAGGTCTCGGTCAGGAAGACCACGTCTGGGGCGGAGGTGTCGAGCAGATCCCAGAGCTCTACGGCGTGTTTACGTGCGGAGCGGGTGTTGAGGAGTATGCAGCGGAGGTGGTTGGGTCCAGTCCTTGGAGGTTCGGTGGCTCTGTCGCAGGTGAAGCTGCAGGGGTGGCAGGAGAAAGGTCCGTGAGTCAGTTTCGGGGCGGCTTGGAAGCAGGTGTGGTTTCGGCCGGCATTGAGTGCGTGTAGGGTGTTGGCGTCGTAGCGGAGTCTGGTGTGGTGGCGTTCGTGGGGTCCAGGGGTTCTGGCGCTGGGTGCGGTCCAGGCGTGGACGGGCACAGACGGGCTTGCCTTTGGCGCGCCTTCGGCACGCCAGCGGCGAGGCCACTGCGCGGCCTCCATAAGAGGGGGAGAGGGAGGGAGGAGCAGCTGGGAGGCGGGAGCGGGGTGGACAGTGGGAAGCAGGGGTGCGGGGCCGCAGGTACGCAGCGGCGGGAGGAGCGGGAACGGCGGGAAAACAGGCGGGTGGCAGAGAACAGGCACGAAGCAGCTGGCGGCCGTGTGGTGGCGTGGGGAGAGACCTGCCTGCGAGCAGGGTCAGAGGTCGCTCCTACACCACTGCGCGGTCTCCTTAAGAGGGGGAGAGGGAGGGAGGAGCAGCTGGGAGGCGGGAGCGGGGTGGACAGTGGGAAGCAGGGGAGAGGGACGCAGCGGTGGGAGGAGCGGGAACGGCAGGAAAACAGGCAGGCGGCAGAGGCACGAAGCAGCTGGCGGCTGTGATGTGCCGTGAGGAGCGATCTGCCTGCGAGCAGGGTCAGAGGTCGCTCCTACACCACTGCGCGTTCTCCTTAAGAGGGGAGAGGGAGGGAGGAGCAGCTGGGAGGCGGGAGCGGGTGGACAATGGGAAGCAGGGGGGCAGGGCGCATGGACGCAGCGGCGGGAGGAGCGGGAACGGTGGGAAAACAGGCGGGCGGCAGAGAACAGGCACGAAGCAGCTGGCGGCCGTGTGGTGGCGTGGGGAGCGACCTGCCTGTGAGCAGGTCACTCTCAGATGCTCTCTTGATGCAATGTCCCTACATCGCTGGTTCTGCTACTTTTGTCAGCAGCATTTGATACGGTGTTTCATCCTTGGCTTCTTGGACTACTACTGGAGATGGTTAGCAGACTTCCTGTCTCCGAGATCCTAAACGGTCGTTGTAGGTCCCTACTAGTCTAGAACCATGTCACTTGACTCTGGGGTCCCCAGGGCTCCTGTCTAAACCCTACGCTTTCTAATATCTCTAAGGCCCCACTTGCTAAGCTAACCAGAGTTTTTGGGATTGAGATTACTTCATACGCTGATGATACGCAACTAGTTTTTTCCTTTGGGAAAAATCTGTCTAAAGCTTCATTCTCCTTCGGGATGAAAGCCATAGCTACCTGGATGTTGGAAAACAGACTACAGCTCAACCCTTCTAAAACAGAAATCATGTTATTTGGACAAGCCCAACTTCTTTGGGCTCTTGAGAGGTGGCCATCAGAGCTGGGCCCCTACCCTGTACCCAAACCAGGGGTAAAATACCTTGGAGTCCGCCTGGACCAATCCCTCTCTATAAAAGAACACACCTCAGCCACTACCGGCTCTTGTTTTGATATGCTACGTCAGCTGAGGAGAGTTTTCCATCCATAGCCACTCTCCTCAAGGAAAACCCCTGTCCAAGCCCTGGTAATCAGTCGTCGCTACGATTACAGCAACGCACTTTTGACCTCCATAAATGAGAATTTGTTCTCTAAACTTCAGGTTTTCCAGAGCACTGCCGCTCGACTCGTATGCTACTTCGCCCCCCCCCCCCCAGTGCATGGCAACAGCCCCTCTTTTTCAGTCTCTACATTAGCTACTGATGAGAAAGAGAATCATATTTAAGCTATGCTTTCTAACCCACAGCGCTCTCCATGGTCAAGGGACCTCATACTTAGCCTCCAAGCTTCTGTTCTTAGATCATGCGATAAGACCTTGCTCAAAGTGCCTAGGTTTAAGAAGGCCAGAGCAGGCTGTAGATCTTTCTCTTTCCTTGTCCCCCATCTCTGGAATAATTTGCCTACGTAATTACACTTCTGTGGAAATCATTCCCTTTTCAGGAAGGAGCTTTAGACCCACCTATTTTAGGTTCACTTTCAGCCTGTCCATATTGTCCTGGCCCCGTGCCGACATAGCCCTTTGGGGGGTGATTCGAGCGCGTAATAAATTAAAATAGCATAACATAACAGGGAACAAGGGCACTCTATCTGCAGAAGGGGGTCCCTCCACGATTGCCATCAGTCGGCACAGAGTCACAAGGAATATTGGAATGTCCCTGAGGCAGAGTTAGAATGTCCCTGAGGCAGAGTTGGAATGTCCCTAAGGCAGGGTTGGAATGTGCCTGAGGGAGAGTTGGAATGTCCCTGAGGCAGAGTGGGAATGTCCCTGAGGCAGAGTTGGAATGCCCCTTAGACAGATTTGGAATGTCCCCGAGACAGATTTGGAATGTCCCTGAGGGAGAGTTGGAATGTCCCTGAGGCAGAGTGGGAATGTTCTTGAGGCAGAGTGGGAATGTCCTTCAGAGTGGGAAGGTTCTTGAGGCAGAGTTGGAATGTCAGTGAGGCAGAGTTGAAAAGTTCTTGAGGTAGAGTTTGAATGCCCCTTAGACAGATTTGGAATGTCCCTGAGGCAGAGTTGGAATGCCCCATAGACAGATTTGGAATGTCCCTGAGGCAGAGTTGGAATGTTCCTGAGGCAGAGTTGGAATGTTCCTGAGGCAGAGTTGGAATGCCCATTAGACAGATTTGGAATGTCCCTGAGGCAGAATTGGAATGCCCCTTAGACAAATATGGAATGTCCCTGAGGCAGAGTTGGAATGCCCCTGAGGCAGAGTTGGAATGTCCCTGAGGCAGAGTTGGAATGCCCCTGAGGCAGAGTTGGAATGTTCTTGAGGCAGAGTTGGAATGCTCCTCCGGAACATCATCCTGGGAGATGGCTAGCCCCTGTAGGATGAGGTATGTTGTTGATCCAGCCTGGGTCCTCACTGGTGGTACAGTGAAAAGCAGTAGAGTCTTTACTATACAGTGGGTCATAGCATCAGGACTCTGCTGAGATGGTAATGGGTTAGCGAGTGTGGATAACACATATTGAGACACAGAATCAGTGGTCTCCTGGTTCTTCGACTTGGAATAGAGAGGTGAGCGATAAAACGCATCGCCCGAGAGGTACAAGCGCAGGTCCATCTAGAAGACCCAGAGGCAACAGCTGTCCCGACTTTCAGGTGCACCAAAGAGAAGAGGAGTTGGGGAGAGGAGTTGGCCTAACTGCTAAAGTGGTCAACCTCGAATTCGGGGAACTGGGTTTGAGTTTCGGCAATGACGCTGAACATCCTGTGATTCCGGGCAAATCACTTAATCTCCCCGTGCCTAACAAAAATTAATGTGTCCTCATGTAATGCAACTTGTGTTCTGTAAAGCTCTCTGATACCCGATTCGACTCAAGTTTGCGCTATATAAAACTCTGTAAAATAAAAATAAATAAAAGTAAGAAGAAAGAGGGCAGCCAAGGAACCCTCTCCGTGGGACTGCTGTCATCAATAACCATAGACTTCAGGGTCTGGGGTCTTATAATTCCATCATGGAAGTCATCCATCTCAGCTCTAGAAGAGGCTCTTGCATCCACAAGACATTTGACTACAGAGGGCATGCAGATGTAACATCCAGTGCTCTTTCCCGGTTCATGCACAGCTCCTCGGGAGGCCTAGCAGTCCTGCGTCTTCCATGAAGCCTGGGTCTTTTAGATAGCTATACTCTATCTGGTCAGCTACCCTACAGATGGGTGTCCTCTGTCGATCAGTACTTGAGTGGTGTTGCAGCACATGGCTCCTCCTATAATACAGTAGGCAGAATTCTAAGCCCCTCCCAGCCCTGTCTTGGCTGGAGGGAAAGAGCGTCACAGTCTATGGTTGGAGCTCTGGCCATGCTGGGCTGCCCCAAGCCAGTGATAGATGGCAATGTGGCCCTCGGGGTGGGGGGTGGGCGATGTAGGCCAGTGATGCCACAGGAAATGATTCCCTTTACTGATCATATTTTATATGAGGCGATATGGCAAAGGCGAGGTATGGGCAGTTATCTGATAGAGAGTGAGAGACAGAGCAGGGAGGCTGTCTACAAAGTCCTCCAGTAGGAAGCAGACAAAGGAGGTGTACTTTCCTGACTTTTCCTGTGTTCCTATGCACGTATTCCCTCTATTCTTCACCATCCTTCTCTCTCTCTTTTTCATCCTTGTCTTTCACCCCTGTCCCTTCTACCCCTTCTTGCTCCCTCTAATGGCCTACATTGCTCTGTTTTCCCTCCCACGCTTCAGTTGATTTATGGCAGCACCAGTGCATAAGAAGAGCATTTTCCCAGTTTGTACCTCAGGGGCCAAAAGCTACCTCTGCTGTGACTACATCACATATTGTGGAGAGTCAAGCATCACCTGGACAATCAGAAACACATCTGAAACCTGGACACACCAGCCCAGATCCACAAAACATCTACAAGAATGAGATGTAGTACTCCTTTACAACTACCTCACATACTCATAAATTGCGATTTCCAAGGGTTGAACGTAACTCTATGCACATGGGCCTCCTATCGTAAAAATAATTGTAGGCTGCATCTGCGTATTAATACTCACTTGTAAATCTACTACTGAGGAGTAAATGTGGGAGTGGTATGGGGCATTGACTCAAAGGAGCAGGTATGTCCTCCAAAAAGAAAATTATGTATCTCGCTAAAAAGTCTTATCTCAATGCAACGGCAACTGACGCGCGGGCTGCCTGAATTTAAGTGAAATGTTCATGGCTACATGACTCCTAATGCAACCGACGCCAGGGCCATTTCTCTACCTCGAGTTAGCCCTTTTAATTTTAATGCACAGAGCTCTGTATTTTACCATTTGATTTAACTATCTTTTCTGATATTTAAACATCTCTTCCTGTGCGCAAGGTCAATTGCTCAATTGCATTATATATATATATATATATATATATACATATATATATATATATATATATATATATATATATATATTCACTGAAAAAACCATAGGTTATAGACCATATATCGTTAGGAATTAGCATTTAAAAAACCTTATTTTACTCACACAAAACCATTGAAATTCCATATATAGTTAGTTGCACTAACTATATATCGCGCACCCGCAATCCACTGCTGATGATGTCACATATTACATCATTCATGACATGGTCAGTGACATCACTGATGACATCACTGATGACATCTCAAATGACATCACTGATGACATCATCCAGTGACTGTGTGTTTCTGTAAAGTCTAAAAATGTTTTACATATTGAAGAATGAGTAGATGTAGAAGTGTCTGGATGAAGGATTTAGTAGGTGCGTGACTGACTGTATGAGTGAGTGATTAAATGTGTCTCACTGAATGCATGGGTTAGTGACTAAACTGTCTTAATTTGTGCATCATTATGTCTGTTGTTCTGTAAACTGCTGCATGTGTTGATCAGTAGCTATATGAGTAACTATATGGGTTATTGATTGATTGTCCAAGTATTTGTATGGGAGACTGAGTGTGTGTGTGGCTGGCTGGGAGATGTGTGACTCTGTGCAGATCAATGTGTTCTTGTATCAATGATTGTATAAGAGAGTAAGTATGTGTTAGTATATGTTTGAACATGTAAGGTACTCTATGTTTAACTGTATAGGTTAGAAAATGGAAGTGTGATTGATTCTTTACAGGACTGACTAGGTGTGTGAGTAACTCCATGGATGAGTGGCAGACTGTGAATGTCTGTATAGGTGTATGAGTGCATATGATAGTGTTGTAAAGATGAATGATTGTATGTATGAATGATTGTATGGGTGAATGAGTGAAGGTGTGTGTAGACGTAGGAATCAGTGAGTGCGTATGTAGTAACTAGTATTGGTGTGTCAATGGTTTCAAAAATTATACTCTGTATTTAACACTGGGTGAAACAGAGGTTATATTAAAATGTGAGGAGATGCATTGTATTGTCACATGAATGATATCATCAGTGATGTGGTCATTGATGTCAAATGAGATGTCATCAGTGATGTCATCAGTGATGTCATTTGAGATGTCATCAGTAATGTCATCAGTGATGTCACTGACCATGTCATGAATGATGTAATATGTGACATCATCAGCAGTGGATTGCGGGTGCGCGATATATAGTTAGTGCAACTAACTATATATGGAATTTCAATGGTTTTGTGTGAGTAAAATAAGTTTTTTTAAATGCTAATTCCTAACGATATATGGTCTATAACCTATGGTTTTTTCAGTGAATTTTCAAGGTTTTGTAAATGCTAATTCCTAACTATATATGGTCTATAACCTATGGTTTTTTCAGTGAATTTTCAAGGTTTTGTAAATGCTAATTCCTAACTATATATGGTCTATAACCTATGGTTTTTTCAGTGAATTTCAATGGTTTTTTAATAGCAAATATCATAAGCTGTCGAATGTCAAGTACGTGGTAAGTAAAAACATTTTCGTGTTTATGCACACTGATCTGCTTTGAATGCTGCCCCCCCCTCATTTCTATTAGGAGTACTCTCTCTTTGCAGATAGTGAAAGGTAGTTAACGCAGGCCTTTGCAGCATGTTTCGGTCACCTTTAACATGCCTATGTAACGCAAACATTCAAAATCTAAATTTGCCATGCACAGGTGGGAGCATATTTACAAGCAATTTGCTCCACAGAGAAACATCTTACATTAAAATGGGAAAAATAACATCAGAGACACTCAATTGCCTTATAAAGAAGCATACACCATTATGTCCTTGTCATAAATATTAAAACCATTCCTTTTCCTCAAAAACGATTTACAAGTCATAATTTGAAAACACTCCACAGCTCCTATGCACATAAAAACCCTGTCAGTACTAATACTTCACATTTTCTCCAATTACAATTTCTCAAAGAAACAAAATCTAATTGTAAAACACTTGAGACAAAGCAACATTTGAAAAACACAACTTTCTTCATAATTTTCTCCTTAAAGCACACTATTTTCTATCTAAATTAAAGAAATCTTTTCTCACCTTAGCAAATACTTTGAGTTTCAAAACAGTCTCAGAAACACACCAATTTGTCTTCAGCAGAGCAAAAGGTATGCACTCCAGAGTCTGCAGCTATCAAAAGCACAGAAACGCTGTAATTCTTCACACATATCTCTCATGTCACCCAATCAAAACTCTTCCCTCACTTTTTTTCAAATCAAAACCCTTCCCCCCTCTGCCCTTCTCTGCTTTTTTTGCATAGCAACCACCTCTTGCAAGACCTCTGGTGTTTGCAAGTTCACACAACAATGTTGCAATTGAACTCTGAACTCTCAGTGCACCTGCATATCCAGTGCATTCTTTCATTTAATGATTTTTTCTTCGCCACTCAAAATACATCTTTCAACGAACTCATCCATGCACCCTAACTTTCTGTTTTCAGCAATCAAAATCCACCAATCACTCTTACTGCTTCATTAACACAGAAACTCCACAGTTTTTTTCATTTTACACTCTCATTTTTTCAACTGCCATTTCATTGCCACACTTCATCTGACTGCAGGAGAACCTTCTCTCACCATGTTTTCTGTCTGGATTGTTGGACATAGTTACATCTATTGGGCTCAGAGGTACGCTGAAAACAGGAATTTACCTAACCTCAATTTACAAGATGTGGAAATTAAGTGGTTTGGCCACAGAGGATTAAAATGTCGCCAATTGATACCATTGGTGAAAACCTTTATGCATTTGCCAAAACCTGACCTGTTAATTGTGCACTGTGGAGGTAATGATTTGGGCACTTTGACTGGGGTAGGTCTGGAAATGCTTTTAAAGGACACCTTTGAGCAATTGATGGCACTTTTTCCTCAGACTGCCTTGGTATATTCAAATATATGCCAAAGACAGAAATGGAGGTGGTCGAACCAATTTTGTCCACAAATTGAGAAGTCGAGGAAGCATGTAAACAAATCTGTTTCAGCTTACATGAGAGACCATGGAATGGGCTCCTTGTACAACAATAACTTGCGTTACTACATGCAAGATATCTACAGAGGAGATGGAGTTCACTTCTCAGATGAGGGCAACAGAATTTTCATTCTGAATTTAAGACTGTGCATTGGTACCTACTTATAAGTACCTAAATGTACCATAAACCCAAAAGCTCTTCTCAGAGCTACCCTACATCTGATCACTCACAATTATTATTTTACTCTAACTTTTTTCACTAATTTTCAAGAAAGTACGCTCCCCAGAACGCTTCCCGGTTCGCGAACCGGGCGCACTCCACGCAAAAAAACTAAAAAAACGATATATTTTTTTTTTGCCCTGCGAGGCCCTTTTAAAGCCTCCACATCAAACCTAGGGGTCAGGGAGGATCTACTATGCCCCCTTATGGTCATTTGCCCCTTCGCTTTGGCCTCCTCTTCTCTCTCGATCCTACCGAGAGACAAGATGGCGGCCGCTACGGACTGTTTGGAATGTTTACAGACGCCGAAAAACCAATCAGCTTCGCAAAGCTCCGTAACGCGAAAAGTACGCGAAGCGGAGCGCTGTTACAGATATATATCTTTTTTTGAACGTTAATTTCTCAAAATCCACTGGAGCACATATATTGAGACCTAGCAAAGGCACATCGGGCTACCAGTACCTACAATTTTCCCAAGTTTCGTGCAAATCCATTCAGCCGTTCGATTATTATTTTATTTTTTATTTTTTGCCCCGCGGGGCCCTTTTAAAACCTCCACATCAAACCTAGGTGGTCAGGGAGTATCTACTATGCCCCCTTATGGTCATTTGCCCCTTCGCTTTGGCCTCCTCTTGTCTCTCGATCCTACCGAGAGACAAGATGGCGGCCGCTACGGACTGTTTGGAATGTTGACAGACGCCGGAGAACCAATCAGCTTCGCTTCGCAAAGCTCCGTAACGCGAAAAGTACGCGAACTGGAGCGCTGCCCGGTCCGCTGTTACAGATATATATCTTTTTTTGAACGTTAATTTCTCAAAATCCACTGGAGCACATATATTGAGACCTACAAAAGGCACATCGGGCTACCAGTCCCTACAATTTTGCCAAGTTTCGTGCAAATCCATTCAGCCGTTCGGGCTAAAAGTGAGGCCAACCGCCCTATGGAAAACTCAATGTTAAAAACACGTTTTGGGACCCCCCTTTTTTCTCGGCCCCCCCTTGACAAACCCCCCCCAAATTTTCAGGGGCTGCTCAGAAACAAAATGTTCCATTTTCCTGAAAATTTCAGCCAATTCCGTCCACAAACGCCAAAGTTATTAGACATAGAATTTTCAAAAATCCCATAGAGAAAAAATCCTAACTATATATACCTACTGGCGACCGCCAGTAGGTAATATATATACATATATATATATATATGAATCATTCTATTCTGCCTATCGGGCTTCCATACGGATTAGTGATTACATGTCAGTGAGGCTACTTTCTCAATGTAGTACTTTTTGCTATCTAGTTCTGTCTATCCCATCTAGATAAAGCAAACACAAGGAGATGATGGATAGAGCGCTGAAACTTTTCAGACACTCACCCCAGTCACAGATCTGGGTTGAATCCATCATCGTTCTTTAGCTCACTTCGCCACCCCAGTTCAGACCCAGCCATATGCAAATCAGTCTTGGCCCTGTGCCTCATGGGAACAGTCTAGTCCGAACTGCCAAGCCGAGTCTTCCCTGGACTGGAAACAAGCATCCTGGGACCGGTTTTGGGGTAACACCCCTCATCAGCCAGGCTAGCTTGAATCCAGTGGCAAAGTGAGCAAGGGACCCACGGCTTGGCAAACCATGCCAACTTGGGGCGAACAAAGCAAACACAAGGAGATGATGGACAAGGGCACTGAAACGTTTCAGACACTCACCCCCAGTCACAAATCTGGGTTGAATCCATCATCACTTTTAGCTCAATTCGCCACTCCAGGTCAGACCCACCTATATGCAAGTCAGTCTTGACCCTGTGCCTCATGGGAACAGTCTAGCCCAAACTGCCAAGCCAGGGTTTCCCTGGACCAGAAACAAGCATCCTGCGACCGTTTTCGGGGTAATAGCCCTCACCAGCCAGGCCAGCTTGAATCCAGTGGCAAAGTAAGCAAGAGACCCACGTCTGCGCATACACTGCCAACTTAGGGCAAGCAAAGTAAAAACAAGGAGCTAATGGACGGAGCTCTGAAACTTTTCAGACACTCACCCCCAGTCACAGATCAGGGCTAAATCCTTCCTCGTTCTTTAGCTCACTTTGCCATCCCAGTACAGACCCAGCGATATGTAAATCAGCCTTGACCCTGTGCCTCATGATTGAATCTTCTTTATACCAGGTTTTAATTTTTTTTATTATTTACTTTTTAGTGAGGCCCTGTAGGGCCCACTGACATCCCTGGCCTTGTAGCACTAGGCTGACTAAGGCGTGGCAGAGAGGGGCAGGATACCTGCTCCAGACCAGATACCTCATTGGAAGACTCTTCTGCCCTCTGTGGCTCTGCCAGGACAGGTATGACCTCCTCTGGGGATGTTTCTTCACAATGGGTAGGATCAGTTTCCTGAGGAGGCTGACCTTCACCTACAGTCTGGAAGAAGGAGGACTTTTCTTCCTCCCTTGTGCTCTCTGTTGGAGCAGGGTGGGCCATTGTTTCAGGCTCCACTGCTCCAGGATTTCTTTGTAGCTATATTTGGGACCTAGGGGTCACACCAACCTGCCCAGGGAGGCCTATCATCTCTAGATGGGTCCTGAGTTCTACTTCAGCCCAGACTGAAGTCTCTAGATCAATGCCTAGCAGGAAATCTATAGATAGGTTGTGGGATACTGTAACCCTTTTAGGGCCAGTTACCATTCCCCAGCTTAGATTGACTATAGCCACGGGTTGATCTGTTCTAACACCATCAGTGTTGGTCAACGGGTCCAGGTATCCAGGTAGAAGCTGAAGAGGGGGCACACGTTTTCCTGTCACTATTGAGACACTCGTCTCTGTGTCCCTACAGGCTACAGCTTTCTGACCATTGATCAGAGGCTCCTGTGTGTCCTTGCCCAATGTATTGGGCATTACAGTAAAAGTGGCAAACCCATGCCACCATCACAGACCAGGGTGGCCTGTGTGGGAGATCTGGCTAGGCCAGACTTCACCTCAGTACCCCAGGAGAACCCAACTAAACTCTTGGGTGCACTACTACGACTTGGAGTGTTTCTACTCAGGGCACTAGGGGGTGTAGTTGTAGGAGTAGTCGTAGTGGTATCCTTGTTGCTGGCCTCGGGGCAATTGGAATCCCTTGCCTTATGGCCTTTCGCTTTGCAGAGATAGCAATAGAATTCCTTACCAGGGGAAGACGAGGATTTGGACCCACTCCCTGAGGAAGACTTTTGGGGACCTTCAGGGGACTTCTCATTAGACTTTTTCTCCAGCTTTCTCTTGGGCCTTGGAAGAATCTTTCTTCTGGTCACTACCACCTTGAGCCTTAATATTAACCCTGGTATAAACCAATTTTTCTGGCTTCTTTCCAAATTTTGGGGAGAGGTCAGATCAGAGTTTACTAGGTACTGGTACAGTTGCTGATTTGGACAATTATAAGAACGTGCTTCCTCACTAGTAATTTGTACAATCCTGTGTAAACTTGCACATTACCTCCATGAAGCCAACCTTCAAGAGCCTTAATAGCACTGTCTATAAAATCTACCAAGTCTTGGGTGGGTGCCTTCTGTGTGTACCTAAACTTAACCCAGGACTGTTCAGTGGTTAAACCAAACCCGTCTATAAGGGCACTCTACAAGACTGAGTAGTTATCTGCATCTTCCTTCCTGACAGTAAGGAGTTTGCCTCTACCTTTGCTAGCCTAACAGAGGCACTGGACAGCTGCCCACTGCCCTTGAGGGACCTTTTGTACTTTACATGCCCTCTCTAAGGAAGTGATCCATCTATGGCTGTCATCCCCCTCCTGGGGAGGGACTATCCTGCTCAGGTTCCTAGTATCAAAAGATTGCTCACTGACCCTTGGGACTGTAGTCCCAAATTCTTCCTAGCCCAATGTACTTCCAATGTTTCCTTATCAAGGGCCAGCTGCTCTTGCTTGATTCTGAGCCTGGCTCTCTCAAGCTTAAGCAGGTGGTATTCCCTTGTAACAGTTCTCCCTCACACTAGAGATGGAGGTCTCTATTTGTTAGAGGCATTGGGATTAGCAGAGGAGGATATAGACCTTCTCTGCATTCTCTGTATCCTCCTAGGAGGAATAAAGGGAGTCCTACCTCTAGGGGCACCCTCTATACTATCTGTACTATTCCCTGTTGAATCAGAGTACACCAAAGTGGAGTCATCTGACTCCTCCTGGTCATGCTCAGAATGTGTGTCACTGGGGTGAACCTCCACTGACCCATCTTCCGGAGCCACCCCACCCACATTGTTCTGTCCTTCTGACCTACCAGCTTTCTAATGGTCATCCTGCAGTAGCAGCTCTAAAAGTTGCTGAGTGTTAGGGTTACTACCTCTCTTTAATTCCTGGATGCAGCCAGGCACCTAAGTTCCTGGAACATAAGACCACAGTATCTAGAAGACTAGAATCTGCTGGATTCCACAACTAAAGACGTGTTAAAACTAGGTGTTGTGTGGTGTTGCACCTACCTACCCTAGAGGAAACTAAACTTAAACAGGATTGTAGAAAGGGTTGTGCTAGACCCTCAACTAGCAAACCAAAAGTTCAGCAGAACTTACTGTTATACAAAAAGTATTTTATATATGCCTAATGCTAGTGATGGTTTTTCTTCTACCCACAACTAGATTAACTTGTAAAAAGTGTAGCCTTAAATCCCAACCGCTGCACACCAATGTAGGAGGCTGGCTTAGAATATGGTGCACACTTATTTAAGTGAAGCACTCTGCACTAATCCAGACAACCCATATGCTGATTTTAGTGGTCTTAGACAACCATAAGAAGCTCTGTAAGTGGTAGCTGTGGAGAGCAGCTGTCAGGCTTAGTACAGAAGGATTGTTAAGCAGCTTGTTTTACCAGATCTAATCAGTGTAAGTTAGATGAAAAATAACTACACAGTGTAGTTATAAAAATATGTCTATTTATCACACAACACTCACTAAGACATTTGTTTATCTCCTAGCCAAAGATATCAATACAAATACACAGTAATACCTTAATTGCAAGAGGTAAGTAAGCACAATACGCAGTGGTCTCCAGGGTGACACCAAACCATATACTAAAGAAGTGGAATGCGAACTGCAACTGAAGTCGGCACTTGGGCCAGGAGACTCAGAAGAGCTGGAGACACCAGGAACCCCCCAAGGTAAGTACCCAGGAACCCCACGGAGGCTGTGTACTGAGTGGAAACACAGCCGCATACTCAATACAAGTCAATAGGAAAGTCACAGTTGAAATTGTACAGAAGAAGGACCCTTCCCAGTGGACTGTGCCGAAACCCAGTGGAAGACAGAAGGTTGGAGCGTCACTCCACCCATGGATAGCCAGGAACCAGGATACCTACACTAGGGAAGCCAGGTCCATAAGTGCTAAGTGACATCAGAAACCCCCGTAGACCACAATGGAAGTCTTCAGGAAAGAAGAAGGTGAAGAAGGTGAAAGAGTCCGGTGGAATCCAAGGGTGAATTCTATATCAGAAGAACCTACAAGCAGAGGGGACAGACTCTATGCCACTTGGAGGTGACCAGGTGGCATGGAAGAGCAATGACGACCGATGACGGAAGATGTAGGAGAGATGGCGGTGACCTTGTCGCTGCAGCTGTGAGGACCAGGTGACACTGTGGAGGACCAGGAGCCATTCATGAGCTATCCCATGTCAGAAGTCGAGAACCAGGGGGTTGGTGTCTGACAGGAGCACCAAAAAGCCTTGGCAACAACAACAGATGTGGTAAATGAAAAAGGAACAACTTTGGGGCCAGCAAGGTCCAACGGACTCGCCAATTGCAGGAGAGTCATAGCAGGCCTCAGCAAGCAGGGTTGCCCACTGAAGCAAAACAAAACCCTCAAGAGGACCCACAGGCCGAAGGCACAGGAGTCGCAAGAGGACCTCAACAGCTTACCAAAGATGCAGGCCCATGGTGCATAGGATGTGGTGTGGATGAAGAGTTTGGCAGGAAGAGATGCTGGAGGCTGGAGCAACAGCAAGTCGATGCGGTGCACAGGTATTCTGTTCCAGCAGTTCTGACGAGGTGTACTGGCCTCAAACTTGCTGAGAGAACAGGGCAGGCTTCAAGGGAGTTGCAGAACCACCACTTGTGTTGCGGAGCCTTTCGAAGTCTGTGGGACGTCAGGTGCAGATGCAAGGGAGTGACTCCTTCACTGCAATGGAGATTACTTAAAGTGTTCTTGATGCCCAAGGACCTGGAGAGGAACCTTGAAGAAACACATGCACAGAGATGAAGAAGATGTGCAGAACAGCAAGACCAGGAGCAGCAAAAGTCTTCCTTGGTGCAGTCTCGGTTCCAGGCAAAGTCCAGCGAAGTCCAAGTGCCCTGACTATCAAAGTTGAAGTGGTTTCAGGTTTGAATCTTGTCTCACTATGAATCTGAGGACCCACCCACAGGTAAGCCCTTTTATACCCTAAGAAAGGGGTTAGGAAAGACTCAGGGGTCCCTCCCAGAGGAGGGGCTGGACAGAGGGGAGGATACTCCCCTGTCCTTTGTCCAATTTCGTACCAGAGCAGGGGTCAAGGGCTCTCTGAACTGGCTCAAACCAGAGTATGCAAAGAGGGCACCAAATGTGCCCTTCAAAGCAGTCTGGTGCTGCTGGCAAGAGCCCCCACCCCAGCCCAACACACTAAGTGTTGTCTGGGAGGTGGTCGGTCACACATCCCTGTGACAGGAAACCTATTGTTCTACCCTCCTCGCTCAAGCTCAGCTTGGCAGCAGGAAGGCAGAATCGTGTCTGGGGTCGGCAGCAGCACCAGCTTGCTGGCAGACGCTGGAAGGCTGCTACCGGAAGCACTGGGTGCTTCCTGGGGGGAGCCTTCTGGTGCATGGAATCATACCTCCAACACTGGTAATGGTGTTGGTGTGTGATTCCAACTTGTTTGATACCAAACATGCCCAGGTTCGGCACAGCCACTATATAGTTATCCATTGCGTAATGACGGATGGCCACTAACTATCAAAATGGCTGACCGCACTTATAAAGCCTGGAAAATCGACTCTGAGGTTTGTAGGGGGTGCCCTACTGAAGCAGGGCACCCTCACATTTATAACCAAACCCCTGCCTTCAGGATTTAAAGGCCTGCTTTAGGGATGACTTGTAGGTGTTAAGTGTTGTAAGGAACGTATATCTGTCGTAAGTGGTGTTACAACCATCTTACACAGGCTGCAATGGCAGGCCGGTAGTCAAAGTTTGAGTGGTCTGTCATGGGTAGTACAATACATGCTGCAGCCCACGGGAGACCCCTGGTGTACCAATGCCCTGAGTAACTTAGTACCATATACTTTGGACTTATAGGGGTACACCAGTGGCCAATTGTGGAGGTACAGAAGTACCTACCTAATAAATCATTTTAGGGAGGAAGCACAGTGACTGGGGTCCTGATTAACAGAATCCCAGTCAGACTTTTCTAAAGCACACTGACACCAGGCAAAAAGTGGGTGTTACCATGCTATAAGGATCCTACCTTCCTATAGTACCTATGAATGTCAGCCGTTTGAACTTCATAGTGTTGCAGCGTGGTGGTCCTTTTGTTAATGTGACTCCATATGCTGTGCATATACTATGACAGCACAAGCAATGATAACATAGCAGCCACATATATCCACCTAGCATCCATGATACATGACCTAATATTAGTAGTTGGGAAGTCTAAAAACATTAGCATTCTATGTGATACATAAGCTTTGTTATAATGCACCATATCGTTGCTACGTTAACATCGTGGAGATGATTGGAAACACATTAATTGACCACAGATCTGTGGTATTGGACATAAGGTCATATATGGATATATATCGACAAGAGATGTTCAAACATCTATGACATGTCATATGTACATGTTGCATGTATTGCGTTATCTTGTGTGCCAGTGAGTAACATTATAGTGTACATGTAGCTGATAGTTTGCAAAGTGAGAAATGCTGTGCCATTTACTTGTTTGTGCGTGGCTGGACTTGACAGCCAGTCAACTGTCTGGTTGTGTAAGTGGCCACTCCACATGGCACTGTCGAGGTGGCTGAGGCACTGACAACATACACTCTGCCACACTGAAATTCACATGACAGATACAATTGTAGGAGGGAATGTTTTTTTTTCACAACATATGTTATTTGTTTTTAAAGGTAGAAAATGGGCAATGCCCAACAAGTACATTACATGTAGTGTAAAAGACATAGTGTACCTGATTTTATAGTTCCATAACAACTTAGCCTGTAGAACACCAGGCCAAATAATTAACAATCTACACCGAACCCTGCTAATTGTTCGTAATTGCGTATGTTTAAAGGCGTGTCTTTTAGCTATCAATGTTATCTGTCTATGGTGCACTAATATATCCCATATGTTGCCATGGGGGATTATGGAAAGTCTGAATGTGGCATGGGTGGTAAGTCGATGCCCGGCTATGTCGCCCAGCGGGGCCAAATCTTCCTGTGCTTCTGGGGGTATCCCCCTGCACAATTTCACACCCACACACCTATCCATTGCCTTTTTTCTTCCCCCTAAACTTGGCGGTCAGGTCGCTTTCTATTTCTGGGCTATGTCCCTTTTAGCTAGAGTTAGGCCAAAAATAGGCGGTGCTGCTTATAATGGTTTCCTCCGATCTCCTCTGTGCTATGAAGGAGCAACAGTCTGGGGTCAAGTGGGATGGTCCAGGCCAGCACCTGTCCCAGGCAGGATGTCACCTTCTTCCAGAATGGCTTTATCACTACGCAGCTGCACACCGTGTGAAGAAAAGAGCCATCTTCTTTTGTACAATGAAGGCACTGGGAGAATTGGATTGCTCCCATCCTCGACAGCCGGGATCGAGTGTTGTATACATAGGCTATCTGGTTTTAGGTTTAAACCTATAATAACTGATAAAACCCCACTGAAATGAAAATAGCCATCACTGGTGTAAACATATAAACACTGAAAAAACACCTTTGCAACCACAAACTAAGGGGCCGATTAGGATGGCGGACGGATTGCCCCCTCCCGGCTGGCGGTAGCCACCGCTGGCCCGGAGGGGGCAATCCGTCCGCCAGCCTAATCGGAAATGACCCCCCGCCACATTAGGATGGCTGGGGTGTCCGCGGCGGACGGCAAGACCGTCCGCCGCTTTTCCTCCGATCGCATTCGCAACCAGCGGAAAAAGTGCTTACATATGGTGGTGGTGCCTGCGAGACACTGCCAACCATATTACGATGCCTGCAGTCCTATGTCTTTCCACGGCGGCATTGCAGCCGTAGAAAGGCATACGGTCTTTGCTTTGGGGGCCCGTTGCGGGCCCCCAGGGTGAAGGGGGGGGGGGGGGGGGGTGCACATGGGGGGTACCTATGGTACCCCCCTGCGTTTCAAAGTACAACATGGCAGGCACCGCGCGGTGCCTGTCATGTTGTGCTTTGAAACGCACAACATGCATTTTTAGCATTGCGGCGGGAGGTGCTGCGCAATGTTAAATATGCGGGAAGCACCCGCCACTGTGGCGGGTGGATCCTAATTCGACGCACGGTACCTCCGCCCTTATGGCGGACGGTCCCTTCCTACGACAGGATGGCGGATGGACAAAGTCCGTCCGCCATCTTAATGACCCCCCAAGTGCCATTCAAAGAAAGGAAAAGATGAGTGAAAGTAATTTTATTCCTTGCTGAAGGGCCCAATACAATGTAACTTTGCTTGAGGATTATTGTTTAGGTATGTCACTAAAACATTGTCTCTTCTTACTTCTGCTTTTTTCAGTTTTCTGGTCTTTGGTCTAAAGTTGCAGTGTTTAGAAGCATGTTTTAGGTCTTATGTAGTTATATTATAAACTGTAGAGAATCAGGAAATATCAAAATCATATTTGAAATGTTGGCTACATTTGATTTCACTGATAAGTAAAATGGCAGGTTTCATAAGAATCTTTCCTGATATGTAGCTTCACATTTACCCACAGACAGAGAATGGGTGAAATCCTTTGATACATCAGCCCCCTTTTCTAGTGAGTCAGTATTGATTGTAAGTGAATTGCCAAAAACTGCTGGTTTTTAGCTTTCAGATGTAGTGACAGGTATATGTGAAAAGAATGTTGTCACCAAGCATCTGAGATAGTGGTGAAAACATGACACCAGGCGTTTGGTAAACATGGAACACAGTGTCACTTGGAATGCTGCTGAAAAAAGTTCCTACCAAGTTCAATAAATATTGGAGTGATATTGTTTGTATTTGCAGTAAAGCAGCTACATATATGGAAAAGTTGTATGAGAGCCTGTTAAAATCGATATCTGAGCTGAGGTGCTTCCCTGTAAGAGATGCTTGTGACTTGCTAGATGGTATGCTGAAAGCATCTTTACAATCTTCAGATTTAATGAAGAATACTATTGACTTTGCAGTCCATCCTGGTGCAGTAAAAATGTATTTGGTCCTCATATACCCAGTGCACACGCTACCTGCACAAATGCACTATCAGTGCAGAAAGCAAGCAATATTTAAAATGAAATTAAAATTCAATAAACATCGGAAAAACACTTCTGTTGTTTTTAATAGCGCAAAAATGTGTAACCGTTGATAACCACTGTTATTTTAAGGTATTGAAAAAAAAACACCAGAATTTACCAAAAATAGAAACTAAAAACAGGAAAGCCTAAGTGTACACAATGGAAGTACTTAAACTGTATGAGGCCGTATCGCGAGAAAAACGCAGCGTGTCGGGATCTCTGTCCAGTCGTCGTCTGTCAAGGTCGGCACATCGACTTCCCTAGCTGCTCTGGTCTTGTGGAATGTGTTGTGTATGTGAGTAATTAATGTCTGATAAATGTGTTTGATCTTGTGAGGCCCAAGGCCCCCTATTAATAAACGACCTTCTAGTGGGTGATACTCTGGTAGGGTCTCCAATTGACTGATATGAGGGTCTAGAGCATGTCGCAGTTGTAGATATCGGTGGAACTGAGATTTATGTAGGTGAAACTCAGTTTGCGATTGCTGAAAGGATTTAAGTGTACTGCCATGCATAATGTCGCCTAAGGTGGAAATTCTAATGATGTCCCATTTACGAAAGCCGGCCAGAGCAGAGACAGAATTTAGGTATGTGCCTAGCCTAAGGAGGGTTGTTTGTGTTAGTCTCCCCATCCAACCCATGGATTTCACTGTGTGTGTCTCCATACTGGCCAGAGGGAGGGTGTCTAGAATGATCCGACTGAATAGGAATTTTTGCAAGGGGGTGTCTTTCATCTCCAGCCGCTCTACTGCATATGCCGGATCTGACTGAGATCCATACCACCACTCGTTAATAACTAGGAGATGGGATGCAAAATAATATGTAGGTGGGAAAGTTTAATGTTGACTAAACCATGCAGGAACAATGTAGGCTGTGCACAGACTGGGTTACTTGTGAGACACCGCTGTGCCGCTGGACCCATGAGGTGGTACATGTCTGTGGTGTGTGTGGGGAGGGCAGCCATTGCTCTGGCGTGTATAGGTCTGGGTGATGCCTGTCTTCTCCTAAGTAAAGCTCTTCTTTCCCATATCTGGAATGGTTTGCTTTTTGTTGGATCTTGCTAGATTGGGCAGGGTTTTAGCTTCACATGGCGTATGGCACCAGGGAAAGAGGGCAGATACTTCCAAATAAAAATGTGACTGCTGTGGTTGATTGTGGTCAGTTGCAGTTTGTGTACTTCCTTCCATTCGGGGTTTTACGCAGTGATGGTGTCATAATACATTTAGCCGCCATTGGTGGTGGTAAGCCGAATATACAATTGTACTATTACTGTACATTGAAATGTATGTCTACGTCGCCCATCATTTGCAGAGCTGCAAAGGGTTTGGAAACATACACCCGCCCATGTGCATAGATCTCTGTTTGGTCTTTGTGAATACCTTTGTAACTGCACACACAGATCTTATGTATATTATAGTGTGTGCGTACATTTACGAATGTAAACTTGCCTTTATGAATAGGGCTCAATCCTCTGCTATTTCCATCTGCACACACCTTAAAAGATGTACTAATCAATCACTATATTTTTAAGGCGACAATTTAAAATTGACAATGGTTACTTGCTTCTTAAATGTATCTAGTTCGAAAGGGCATTAGTTACAACTTCACATAGCCAGTCGTATTACACCTTTCTCGTATTACATCATTTTCAAATGCATTACAAGATAATCAAAGGCATCGTTAAAGGTCCCACCAGATACTTAAAAGGATGCCTTTGCCTGGAGATGGATTTGTGTCCATCTAAATTTGAGGGTTTGGTACATTCAACAGTTATTAACCTGCATGTAACACTTTTTTTCTATATAAGACACGTAGGGAGCAGGAAGCTGTCTGCAGAGACCTGGAGTATGGAGCTGCTGATAGCGCTGTAGTTCTCCTTCACTCTCTCTCTCTTATGTCCACCTCTTCAACTCCTACTTTTCCCTTCTTCCCAAATTTGTACCGAAACGTCGCAATGTAGCTTATCAGGATACTTAAGTGATTTACCAGTGTATTTAAATTAAACATGCGTCCCATTTTAAGCAGTAGAACACAAAAACGTCATTTAGAACCAAATAATAGTATGATGAAAAAGATAAACAACGAAGCCGGCTAACAAACGTGTGAAGCGAAGTGTTTCCTTCATTGACTCACTCCACACCTTTTTGTAGCGCCAACCGAGGTGGTGTCCTTTGGGCGCTCCAGGGACAGCATAAAAATACCATAGCATAGAGCGCACCTAGCCCCTTTAACCCAACAATGACGGGTCTTTCCGAGGCTAAGCTGGCGGCCCTTTGCCACATTCACAAACTCAGAAGAACCCCTTCCTGGTGATGCCCCCTGCCCTGCGGGACCCGTATGTACCCAGCCAGGCTGGCACCAGCACCCACCGAGGTGGAGCTAGAGATTGTGTAAGGCCCTGCCCTGGGGTCAGCAGCCATCACCCAAGGCCTGGAGCATCTCTCTTGAAGGCAGACTACATTCCGAGATGTTATCAATATGGCGCAGCCTCGTGCATGCCCATGTCAATACGTGCACAGAAGCGCGCGCGTGTTACGACAGCATTGTGTTTGCATAGGCCCTGCGATTGGACAGTCCTGGGCGTGTGCACGTGCGCCAGTGTTTAGGCAAAGAGATAAAACCATTTCATGCAAAACACCTCCACCCCGGGGCAGGGAAATCGGCCATTGTGCAGGCGATGAAAACACAATGCGGGAGAGCCCGGCTCACAATGGGCTTGTCTCTCTCTAATCTTCCAGAGCCAGAGGCGCGAAACCTTTGTGCCTCGTGATGATACCTAGTCAAACAGGAGCTGTCACGTGCGCGGGCACATGCACGCCCCTGAGCTGCTGATCTTAACAAGGGGGAATGTATTGAGGTGCTGGATTATCCAATCATATGTACAGGCCATGGGCAGGCAATGTACGCTCCCCTAGGGATGCCTGGGACTGCAGTGGGCAGGCAGATGTGGTCAGCTGAACACCCACAATTTTGCAGCTATGCGAACATTCACAAACTCATGCAATGATTTCTTCACCTTAACTGCACCCGGAAATGGTAGTATTGGGCATAGAACACCACATTTTAATGGGGGTGCAGAGAAAGGTTCCTTCCGTTCATGGCAGCATGATTTCCATATGTGATTTTTTAAACAGAGCGAACAAGACCGAAAGTATTGGAGCACCTTACATGAGCACCATTTTTATAACACAAGACACATTCTTTTTTGTAGGCACGGGGGCGCAGAATCACAGGATCTTGGGACCTAGTCGGCAGCTCTTGACATTACGCCGCATCCTCTCCCTATAGCTATTAAGGGTGCACAGGGCACACTGCAAAAGGCGTACTTTTCTGAAGGATGAGTGGTGGGATTGTGAGCTGGAAAAAAATCCAGACGTGGTTGCCGGCGTTTCTGCGTTTTCTCTTTATTGATCACCGAGTCCATTCATCTGATGCTGTAAAAGGTAAAGCTGTATATTACAGACAAACATTATCGTTGATTGGTTGAAACATATAAAACATTATCATTGGTTGAAACATATGAAACATTATCATTGGTTGAAACATATGAAACATTATCATTGATTGGTTGAAACATATCAAACATTATTGATTGGTTGAAACATTTCAAACATTATCATTGATTGGTTGAAACATATCAAACATTATCATTGGTTGAAACATATGAAACATTATCATTGATTGGTTGAAACATATCAAACATTATTGATTGGTTGAAACATTTCAAACATTATCATTGATTGGTTGAAACATATCAAACATTATCATTGATTGGTTGGAACATATCAAATGTTATCATTGATTGTTTGATTCGGCTGAAACAGTGTCAAACATTATCATTGAATGGTTGGAGTGGCCTACAACAGGGGCAGTGATGCTGCAGAGCATCTCCGGAAGTTCATATGGATACTTGCAACTGGGGACTCTGGTATCTAACTCAGAGGGGCCCTGGCGGAGGCACTGCCAATCACAAAGAGTGCCAAGATCAAAATCCATGACTCTGGCCATGCGTCCTGGGAACAGAGATGGCGATCAGGCCCCAAACTGTCAGAGTAATGTGGGTACCAGGAGCAAGGCCATCAGTGTCCCAGTACCATCCTCATGACAACATTTGAGGGGTCACAAAAGGAATGTGTAGAGGGTGTAGTACAAGGTATACACAGGCGCGGTGCGTCCATTGGGGCGTAGGGGCGTAGCCCGACTAAGCCCCATGGACCCACCGCGTCGCCGTCGTCACTAAAAACCAAATACAGAAATATTTTAAAAAATCGCGCTACCTGCCGGCCGGGAATCCGGGAGACACCCGACTTTCCCGGAGTGCGGGGGGGTGTTGGAGGGGGGAGGATGGGCCTGCTGCAGCTGCGCAAGTGTATTTATTGGCACAAACATGTCCGAGCATGCGCACATTGTTTTCCTGTAAATTCCCCCTTGGAGAGAGGACCAGGGGGCGGGCCGCAGCCCCCGGGGTTGCACAGGGCAACTGGGCGAGCAGTCATGGTGCCCCCCAGCCAATCCTGGCGCTGCAGCGCCAGGATTGGCTGGTCAACACATAGCCCGGATACATAACCCCCTGTCTGGGGGGGGCAGAGCTCTCTCCCTCCCTCGTACTGCGGCCTCTGTTTGTTAAGACTCCTTCATTTCCAGAGCCAATGTACACGGGGTGCTGTTGATAAAGACGATAGGGCAAAAAGATGAAAAACGAAACTTTACATGTATTGTAGTAAAATCATCCACTTTTTAAAAGACTGTCCCATGAAACCTGAAATCCAAATTAAAAGTTATACAAGTGAAAGTCAGTACGTGGAAAAAGAGAAGACCTATTAATGATTGAGGCCACACTTTCAAGTTCTCTTCATGTAGTGTCCCTGATCTTCTTGACCCAAATAGTGCAAAAAGCACAGCGGCATTTGTTTTTGTTTATAGAGTTAGTTTGCAGAAAGGGCAAATATTAAGATTCAGCCAATGATTGAATCTGGGGCTTCTGGTAATTTTGTTGATGCTCATTTTACTAAAACTATGGGAATAGCTATTGAAAATAAAACAGTTCCAACGCTAGATTGAACCCTTGGTGGGTAAGAATTGACATGTGGAGGTGTTTGGACAACAGGACACAGGGATTATTTGAGATCTAATTGATGCCTTAACTTTGCTGTCGGCCATTAATGCTGTCACTGTGTGGATGGGTGGGTGGATGGGTGCATGGAGGGATGCATGCATGATGGGTGGAAGGATGCATGAATGATGGATGCAGGTTAGATGGGTGGGTGGATGGGTGGATGCATGAATGAATGATGTATGGATGCAGGATGGGTGGGTGGATGGATGGGTGGATGCATGAATGATGTATGGATGGATGCATGGATGCATGCATGATGGGTGGATGCATGAATGAATGATGTATGGATGCAGGATGGGTGGGTGGATGGATGGGTGGATGCATGAATGATGTATGGATGGATGCATGGATGCATGCATGATGGGTGGATGCATGATGGATGGATGGGTGGATGCATGAATGAGTGATGTATGGATGCAGGATGGGTGGGTGGGTGGATGGGTGGATGCATGAATGATGTATGGATAGATGCATGGATGCATGCATGATGGGTGGATGCATGATGGATGGATGGGTGGATGCATGAATGAATGATGTATGGATGCAGGATGGGTGGGTGGATGGATGGGTGGATGCATGAATGAATGATGTATGGATGGATGCATGGATGCATGCATGATGGGTGGATGCATGATGGATGGATGGGTGGATGCATGAATGAGTGATGTATGGATGCAGGATGGGTGGGTGGGTGGATGGGTGGATGCATGAATGATGTATGGATGGATGCATGGATGCCTGCATGATGGGTGGATGCATGAATGATGTATGGATAGATGCATGGATGCATGCATGATGGGTGGATGCATGATGGATGGATGGGTGGATGCATGAATGAATGATGTATGGATGCAGGATGGGTGGGTGGATGGATGGGTGGATGCATGAATGAATGATGTATGGATGGATGCATGGATGCATGCATGATGGGTGGATGCATGATGGATGGATGGGTGGATGCATGAATGAGTGATGTATGGATGCAGGATGGGTGGGTGGGTGGATGGGTGGATGCATGAATGATGTATGGATAGATGCATGGATGCATGCATGATGGGTGGATGCATGATCGATGGATGGGTGGATGCATGAATGAATGATGTATGGATGCAGGATGGGTGGGTGGGTGGATGGATGGGTGGATGCATGAATGATGTATGGATGGATGCAAGGTGGTTCGGGCTCGCTCGCTGCGGTGCAATATGCAAATTAGTTTACGCCTCACCACTTTCAAATGTCACCAGCCGCCCCTGGGTATACAACCCTCGTATGTTCTTCTCATTCTGGGGAATTGTACTGGGCATGGCGAGGGGTGTGAGTAATGCTGTGTATTGTGAGCTGTACACAATACATGTGTAGTAACATATAATGTAAAGAGGACTACATGGGAGAAAGAATGCCCAACCTGCAGAGTCTAAACCACTACTTATGGTGCACAGTTAAAAGCTACGTATAGTTCAGCAAACACAAAACTGGAAACCCTCTAAAATTCACCAGCTGGATGCAATGCACAATGCACCCCATAATTCAACCCCGCCATGCTCATTACACTCCCCTAGAATGGTAAGTGTGGGGGTGACTCGTCAGCTCTTCTGCAGAGCCTCCCAGCCAGCCGGACTTTAAGTGGGATGAAAAAACTGGATGTGGGGTCCTCTCAAAGGAGCCTGGTCGATCCAGATATGTAATACTACATGTAACATTACACCTACAACAAGCCAGGACTATTGGCTTTGCCAATGGTTGTTGGTTGCATAAGATAAAATAAGCAACAACTATGGTTTCGTTGTATAGTACATTAAAATTGTTCAGTTCTAAAAATGGTGAGCCTGAAAGAACTGTAACACGTCTCTTTGAAGTTACATCAAAGGCAGTGAAGGGAGGGACGCTGCTGAGTTAAGATTTTTTTTTTCACCGAGGGTGAGGCCAAAATTGGAGAGCCTGAAAGGGACCCGTCTCAGCATCTGCTTTTTAGAGCTGCCGGTGCTGAGTACCGGCAGGATCCGGCCTACTTAAAGTCTTGCGGGCCAGTCAAGCAAGGGCAGGTCAGTCTCTGGTGCAGATGCAGAGCAGAGGCGGGACAGGAAGTCAGAGCCTCCCAGGGGCCGTATTACATATTGGCATTGTTTGTGCCTAGCGCACCTGTGAAAAGGTGTGTTGGACGCAAACAATGGCAATGCACCTCATAATGGTGAATGCGCTGCCATGGGAGCAGCTGCGAACTTGCGCTGCCTTGGGGACTTTCAAAGGAGACTAGAGAGCCCGTTGTAGGCGGGTGCAGTCGGTGACCGAACCCGCCTGCAAGGGGATGACTGAGAGGTCCATGGGACCCCCATTACCTCTTGCAGAGGGCTGCTCTCAGGGGGCGCACTGACAGTGCGCCACCTTTTAAATGGCGCAGTCAGTGCGCCCCCTGAGGGCTTCTTTGACTCTGCGCCCGCGTCTGCAATATGGCACAGGAGCAGAGGCAAAGGACTTCCCTCATTTGCATAGGACAAACCCCCTATGAAAATGAGGCAACACCCTCTGTTGATAGCACTGGCGCTTTAAGTGCGTCATCGCTATCGGTATTATAGAAGGGTACGCACAAGCATCTGCTCTCCTTCTATAATACCAAAGTGCCCAGGGTGCGCGCAAACGCCCGCTGCACCCCCGGGGCACCTTATGTAATATAGTCCCAGATGGGCTTCAGGGCTCTGCTGGTAGAATCAATAAGGGGACGTCACATCCACAATGTAACCTTGAGGGGACTTGCCTCCTGTGCTGCGGATGCAGCCCTCTCAGATGACATCACTCACCCCCTGCATGGACTCACTGGCTTTCAATATAAGGCCTGCATCACCTCTGATCATGTCCCAGGGCACACAAACCACCACATGCACAGACTAGAGAGAGGAAGTGGAGTTATCGGCTGGGGGAGTGAACACACAGGAGGAGGGACAGTGGAAAGCCCTTTTTCGGCAGTAGAGACTCCCCCACCAACAACCCTCAGTCTCCTTAGAGTCTGATGTGGGATAGTCGCATCCCTCCGGTGGGGGCACCCCTGCACTGTACTGGCAAAACAATTTCACACATATATGCAGAACCTCCAGAGGGCTCACAGGTGTTAAATCAAATGGAGGAAAAACACAGGGTCATCCTGTTGAATGTTGAATTACGAAGTGAACATTACCAGCGCCATCTTGTCCCATTTAGGCCTTTTTACGAGCGCGTAAACGGCAGCCATTTTAAGACTATGGCCACTCTTGTAACATTGCCGATCGCCTGCACGTCTCCCCGACCTTGCGATCATCCCCCGCGTGCTGGCAACCCCCAAACATATGTTGGAGCCATAAAGTAGCTGCAGCGCGACCCAGCCCCGGAGCCACATCCCGTGCTGAACCCACATAGTCTTTCATCCCTTTCATGCGAACGGGCCCTTTGATAACCTCCTTCCGCCATGCCCGATTGTTCGAGCTGATCTCAGGCCATCACCTAGCCCTGCGGATGCAGTTTATTGCCCCCTACAGTAGAAACTCGCCTCTCTTCAAAGGGGCTGAGATTAATCAATGTCCGCACACCACAAGATCCGACCGATCATACATATTTCTGTTCCCAGCAGAATGTCCAGCTGCGCGATAGCCATCACCTGCTGAGATTGGGGTGGGGACTTCTACTGTAGATATGTGTGGGAACTGGCCTGAAGCGGGGATTCCGAGGATGTCTTTCCGAACATCAAAGTATTGCCAAGAATGTGTTGTATGTAATAAAGCAATAAACCTGTGTATAAGAGGCCAGGCCTCAGAGACGCTGTTAGAGCACCTCGAGACGATACCCTGCTTGTCCGATCTGACGTGTTCTGCTCCGGAGAGAATTAAACCTGTTTCCTGCTTTCCAATTTCCAGCGCCTGCCTCTTTATTTGATAATCATCGAATGGTTTCGAGGCGAATAACGCCATGCAGTGTTAGAAAAGGTCGTCCTTAGAAACTGCTTTCCTACAATTGGCGTCCCAAACGTGGGGCCCATCAGCGACACGTGGATCCAGCGGGAGAGGTCCTGTCGACGGAGTGAACGACAGCAATGATCCGGAAGAGCTCACGCCCGATAGACCCTCGTCTGGCGGCCGATCATCTGAACTTCACTGGTTCTGAACAGACCTCTCTCGAGTGATCTACGGTCCTGATTAGGAACCCTCAGGAGTGCCGCGGCAATAACAGAGAATAGAGGACGATCGGGCGCTGGAAGTGGAAGACGAGAAACTGTCCATACGGTCCGGGTAAGGTCGTGCAGCACGACTCTTTTTGTTTGATTGATTGTTTGAAAATACTAGTTAAAACTCATTGATTGGATCGCTTAACATCGGTTGTTAAACGAGATTGGTTCTTCTTGAGACATTCTCTGTCTACAAACGGTGAAGAATAGGAATATTCTCTCTCCCTTTGCAGATAGTGAAGGATAGGTAGCGCGGACTTTTTGTCCATATCGGTAAGGGCTGATAATACGCCGCGCCTATCTTATCCCCACTGATTGTATGGTTCTATTGGTTCTCTTGAGATATTCCCTGTTTGCAAATAATGAAGAATAGAGATATTCTGTCTAGTCTTTGCAAGTAGCGAAGGATAGGTAGTGCGGACCTTTGTCCAACATTGTTTGAAATACTTTTTATCCGTTATACGTCATGCCTATCTTCTCCCCACTGATTGGTAGTTGGTTTAGCCCGGACCGTTTATTAGAGGTAGATCATCCAGCTCCACTGGGGGACATGTTCATGAAATATGGATTAGTTGCCGTAGCCTATACTAAGTTATGGCATAAAAATACCAAGACAGATCGAGAAAGTCAGTGGCCACTGATAGGATCTTTTGAGATAAATAAAATAGAAGCACTAGAAATAGCCCTTCGTAAACATAAAACGACGCCAACCATGCTTGATAGTCTCGGCATGTGGCGCAAAGAAGCAACGCAACGTAAAAAGAGAGACGAAGCAAAGACAGATAAAGAGCTACGAAAGGCAGCTCACCTAGCTGGTAAAAAGCTAGAGGAAGAGATCAAAGAAAGAGAGAGAATTAAGAAATAACGAGAGTCCGAAACATCGGGCCAATGCCCTGTTAGAACACCCACTGTGCTCTACCCCGAGCTACCCTCAAAGCAAAAGGCAAACGATGAGTTACTCTTAGGCCCCCCGATCATCTATCTGCCCCCTCCATATGCCCCCTCCCATCCTTTAGTACAGCACCAACAATCCCTGAATCCAAATGAAGGTAGTGCCAGGGCCTCTGTACCCACGGCCTCCGTGCCGACCGAACCTCTCGTACTAAAAACTGCATCAACGGAAGCTTCAAACAAGCCTGAGCCATAGGAAAAGAGATTACGAGAACGAGCCGCTTGAACAGCCATGAACGAGCGGGTATTGACAAAATCGTAAAAACGTTAATAGAATGAAAGGAAACGGAGGAATACATTTCGGACATGTACAACTCATATACCAGCAGCCATAGACGACACTTTGTTGTAAGTTTTTGCTATCACACCCTCACAGCCTATGAGGAGAGATACCAAAACAAAAGACCTGAACGCCTTGCAGACTTGTACAGGAAGGTAGACACAGGAGATGAGAGCGAGTGTGATGTGACGGAACTCTTCTCGCATACGCTGGAAGTCTTCCGCCACCTCACTGAACAAGAACCGATAACTAAGAACACAACTCCCGTAACGACCAAATCCCCATTGGAGAAAGTTGATACCATGATGCCAATAAAGGAAGCCGCTCCCTACTGGGTCCCCCCACGAGGTCAGGGCACTAATGATGACATTAACCATCAGGACGCAAAGGGAAGGGTGGTTTATAACTGGGTATACCAGCCCTGGGATCGACAAGACATCCTGACATTCCGAAAATACTTACCGGATTTGCGGAAGAACCCCACAGCCTTTTATACAGAACTAGGCACGGCCCTAGGTTCAACAATCATGACCTTAGCAGACATCGACTTGTTTTTCGGGTTATGTCTACCAGCTGATGTGTGGAAGCAAATCCGGAAAGTCAACCGCCTTGAGCTGTTTGGACATACCTGGATACAACTCGATGGCATAGATAAACAACGAGATCCCGGGCAGAAACCCTTAAAAGCTATTTTAGAACTTCCAGACAAAATCGTTCAAAAATTAAAGACACTAATCCCCGAAAAAAAGGTAGACTGGTCGATCATAACAGCTTGCCGTCAGAAGCCCCAAGAAGATGTCTCCGAATACTTTTCTCGATTCGAGACGGTGTTTTCTGACTATAGTGGTCAGGACATGACCACTGCAACCGGACATCACCTGTTTGTCCAAAATTATGTTAAAGGTCTGTTGCAGGAGGTCTCACACAAACTACAGACTAGCGAGAGTAGCTGGGCGGCCTCTAAACCCGTGGCTGTCCTTCAGATGGCCAGTACTATGAGCATCAAAAGAATGAAAATGATAGGGCGACGGAGAAAAAGAAGAAAGACCTCAAAGAAAGGGTTATGATCGCACAGTTGCAGGGAGTGACTATAGGAAAGGAACCCTACAAGGGAAACTACCAGCCGAACGTCCCTAGAAACCCGCCTCCTAGAGATAATGCACCCACATCCTACGCTGGACGTAGAGACTTAAGCGAAAACCAGTGTGCGTTCTGTAAAGGACTCGGACATTGGAAATTCCAGTGCCCGATTCTGATAGAAATGATCAGAAATAAGGAGACGAGGGACTCAGTGAACGGACCGAGAAATAGAGGACGTGGACGAGGGTACACGAATGACAATAGCGACGAAAGGCCCATTAAAACGAACACATTTGACCGTCCCCAACAGATCCAGTGTCAACAATCCGATTACGACAACACGTACGACTTTGCATAGGATTGCCAAAGGCAAGGGAAGGATCCAGTCGAGCTCTATGTTGACCAGCAAGGTCCTTATGTCACCGCTAAAGTCCTAGGCACGAAGTCTCCATTTTTGGTAGACACAGGAGCAACACGTAGTGCTTTATCTAAACGACTAATTCCAAGGGCACCCTTGTGTGGCTCACATGTAACATCGATAGGTTTTGATGGAACGCCCTCCACTAATCCCTTGTCCACTCCAATCCCTTTCGCCTTGGAAAACAACACCACTGAAACGACATTTCTACTTTCCTCCAACACCCCTGATGCCATTATGGGTCTTGACCTGTTGAAACATTTCCGAGCCACCATCAGATGTTCCCCGGACGGAGTCCGAGTCATTTTATACGACAACCCCAATCTGCTCAGACCTTGTCCCACACGACACATGTTTTCTGTCACTGACGCCGAAATGTCGTTGCTCGACACCTTACCCCCGTACTTATGGGCAAAGACCGACTCAGACGTAGGATGGATGATGATCGACCCTGTGCATATAACTGTACGACAGGACGCAACACTTCCAAAACTCCCACAATATAGGATATCACCCGAAGGCGAGAAGGCATTGGTAGAGATCATTCAATCCTTGGTAGATGCAGGAGTGGTAGAATAGGTGGTCAGCAACGTTTGTAACAGCCCTATCTTACCGATTATCAAGTAGCAAGGAGAGGGAGATGAGAAAGCGTACCGCTTCATCATCGACCTGCGGGAGGTTAATAAAGTAGTTGTGCCACAATACTCCGTGGTCTCCGACATCACCACCATTCTGACCCTGATCCCGTCCACTGCCGCCACTTTCACTGTCATTGATCTCAAAAACGCCTTCTTCTCTATCCCTATCCATCCAGACAGCCGCTACCTTTTCGGATTTACCCTAAAATCCCGCTCGTACTGATTTTTTCGAGCACCCCAAGGCTACACTGAGAGTCCCAGCATCTATAGCCAGGCCCTCAAGAGACAGCTAGACGCAGTCCAGTTGCCGGATGGAGTGGTGTAGATACAATATGTGGATGACATCCTCCTAGCAGCCGACACCACTCCACTTGCAGTCACAGCCACCATCCAGCTCCTACATTTCCTTGCGGAGAATGGTCACAAGGTCTCCAAGAAGAAATTACAGTTCTGCCAGCCCCAAGTAACATATCTAGGCCACCTCTTGTCCAAAGAAGGGAGGAAACTTACGCCCGACATAATTCAGACCATTTTGGAAACTCCCGTCCCTAAAACCCAGAAGCAAGTCCGCTCTCTGGTAGGCCTCACCTCATTCTGTCGACAGTGGTTGCAAAACTTCAGCCTCATTATTAAGCCATTACTTTCCCTCCTGGCCAAAGATGTTCCCTTCCCACTCCCTTGGACCCCCGAATGCCAATCTTCCTTCAAAGAATTACGAGATGCCCTTTGTTCAGCTCCCGTTCTAGGAACCCCAGACTATTCCAAGCCTTTTTCCCTTTATACTCACGAAAGGGAGGGATGCGCTTTATCTGTCCTAACACAATCCATTGGCTTCAAACAACGCCCTTGTGCCTACTTCTCTGCCACTCTTGACCCTGTAGCTAGAGCTTTGCCTGCCTGCCTTTGAGCCATAGCGGCCGCTGCTGTCTCCATACGACAGAGTGAAGGAATTGTACTTTCTAATTCCCTCACCGTGCTAGTACCCCATTCCGTTGATACCCTTCTGAACCAGACCAGAACCCAACATCTGACTAGCGCATGACTGACTGGGTACGAACTGACTTTACTGGCACCCCACATAACTTTGAAAAGATGCACCACTCTGAATCCAGCAACCTTACTACCCTTACCCGAGAATGACCCCAATGTCGCTCCCCTCCATGACTGTGTGACCCTCACTGACGAACAGACTAGGAGCAGAGTAGACCTCCGAGATACTGCTTTTCCAGAACCTGACGGTGAACTGTGGGTAGATGGTTCGTGCATTAAACTCCCCGACGGCACCACTTCCGCCGCATATGCTGTTACCACGGCCCGAACTGTTGTTGAGACAGCTCGAATCACACAGCAATCCGCACAAGCAGCAGAACTGATTGCCCTCACACGAGCATGCGTCCTAGCTGCAGGGACGACCGCTAACATATACACAGACAGCCAGTATGCCTTTGGGGTGGTTCATCACTTTGGGCTCCTTCGGAAGGAGAGGGGATTCCTGACCTCACATGGCACACCGATCCTACATGGAGACCTAGTCTCTGCCCTGACCGAAGCAGTCCTCCTCCCCAAACAACTAGCTGTAATCAACTGCCAGGCACACAAGAAAGTCACAGACATTGTAGGACAGGGGAATGCACTAGCCGACATCACTGCCCGAACCACAGCTGAAGATAGGACGACATCCTGCATATACGTAACCAGGTCTCAAGCAGAAAAATGGAAAGACGCTAGAGAGACTATAAAGGACATTCAAATGACTAGCACGCCACAGGAGCTCACTGAATGGGCGCGGGTGGGACTAAAAGACGATGAAGGCTGCTGGCGGACGAAAGACACAAACAAATGGCTGCTACCCAATTCCTATTTGATCCCTCTACTGACCATGGCACACTCCCCTGCACACATAGGATCTGCCCCCATGACCGAGCTCGTTTCTAGAGTTTGGCACAATGACAAAATAACCGACGCAGCAAAACGCCTGGTTCAACAATGCCTGATATGTCTAGAACACAACCCGGGGAAAGGAACTGTAGTACCCCGGGGAGGGTTTGGGGTCGCCGACCATCCATTCGAAGTCCTTCAAATGGACTACATTCAGCTAGACAGGTGCCATGGTCTGAAATACGTGCTTGTCATTTTGTGTGCGTTCAGCAAATGGGTGGAAGCCTACCCCACTAGAGACAACACCGCCATCACTACTGCCAAGGTGTTGTTGAAGGAATTCTTCCCACGCTACGGCCTTTGTCGGATTTTGTGGAGCGACAACGGCCCCCACTTCGTAGCCGAAGTTATCCAACTCATATTGAAAGGGTTGGGCGTAAAACAAAAATTTCATGCAGTCTTCCACCCCCAATCTGCAGGCTTAGTAGAACGACATAACGCCACACTGAAACTCAAACTAGCAAAGATAGTTGCCACCACAGGACTGAAATGGCCAGACGCCCTCCCACTGGCATTGCTATCGATGCGCTCCACTCCTACCAAGCACCACCTAACCCCGTATGAAGTGGTTTTTGGCCGGCCCATGAACATCTGGACCGCGCCGAAGCCAGCATCCATCCATGATGTCCCGGACATCCTGATGTCTGATTACCTGCATAATTTAACAAAAACACTAACTGTTATTCACCAACAGGTGCAGCAAGCCATTCCAGACACGTCCAGGGGCCCCGGACACGACATCCAACCCGGAGAGTTTGTGCTGATTAAAAACTTCCAGAGGACGAAGAGTCTGGAACCCAGGTGGACAGGCCCTTGGCAAGTCTTGATCACCACCCGAACTGCACTCCGATGGGAAGGGAAACGAAACTGGCTACATGCGCACCATTGCAAAAGAATATCACCAATCCTGACAACAAATGAAGATGTGGACACCCAAGAAGAGCTCCTGAGCAAAGACAGACCAGCCCTGAGTTGCTACCCTGACACAGAGACACTCGAATTGGCAAAGTCTCCCGATCCCACTGTGCCATCCAGGGAAGGGTACAACTTACGTCGAAAGGAAGGGGCTCCGGCAAAGCAGGCCACTGACTGAGTCAACAGTCTCAGAGCGGTAGCTAACACTACAAAGGCTACCAGGAGAGACGCCAGATGAAGTACGTGGTTCTGCCCGCTACCGGGCTCTCTTGAAGGTGATGGAAGCTCCCGGCATGAAGATGATGGAAGCAACCGAACGTCCGAAGATCCACTGTAAGAGTCCCAAGACTGAAACGCTGCATAAAACAAAGACAATTGGCCTCTTCATTTCTTTTCTCTTCTGCCTCCTCCTCATGGCCACCTTCTGGATTGTGGAAGAAAGCATTCCTGCCCGTAAGACTTTGATACCCACTGTGCAACCCTCCACCAAAGGAGAACATTATCTCATTTCACTTCCACCCCAGCTCTGAGAAAGACGCAAGGAGTTCTGGAACAATTCCTTTGTCCAATTGCTACACCAGCACAACCTCGCTGCCAACGCCACCAACTGCTGGATCTGTGGGTTACTGCCCCATGCAACTGAACATTCTATCCTCCCCTTCATCCCTTCGCCTTTCTCCATTCATGGGTCCTGCCTTGCCTGGCTGATACTCTTGCAAGAGAGTTACAAGGACAATGCAACTTCTGGCGAAACCATTTCACACTTCTACGATGGGTTCTGGCTGGGCAAAACCGAAAAGACTTCCACTCCCTTTTGCCCTCAGACCTCAAATGCAACGCTTCAAATGGACATCCCGGAGAAGGAACGGCTCGAGATGCAGGTATTCAATAATCCAGCCAGACCCACTGTTTCATACCTACGCAAACGGACTGCTGCAACTCTGACTGTGGCCCTGTCTGTGGTAAATGTCTCCGGCCTTGTCTGCATCGAGGGCCATGGGACAAAAATTGTGGGCCACAGCTCCTGCCCCATAAAAAGGACACTGAATACTGCCGACCCCCCTTCATTTGTAGCATCTCCCAACATGTATTTCGTCTGCGGCACTAAAGCCTACACTTGGCTCCCTAAAGGCTGGGGAGGCACTTGCTACATCTCCTTTGTCCTTCCCCCCACCTATGTGGCTTCGGCAGCATACCACAGGCAGAGGCGCTCATTGGATAAAGAACGAGCGGATTCCACCTCTTCGCAGTTCCTTGATGCTGCGAAGGGACTCATTCCTTTCTGGGGCCCGATTTCAAACAGTCGAGCCATCCGTCATCTAACCCAAGCAGTCGAAACAGGTTTAAACATCACGGCCGGCATCCTCGCTAACAATACAGCTGAGCTACAGGCGGTCCGCCTCGTGGCTTTGCAGAACCGCCTCGTGCTCGATGTGGTACTGGCGGACCGCGGAGGAGCATGCCGCATCATCGGTGCCAGCTGTTGCACCTTTGTCCCAGAGTATTCGCCTTCTGTCTACAAAGCAATAGAACACCTCCACAGACTATCTTCGGAAATCCACCAGGAGCAAGACGGCTGGACACTCGGAGGCTGGTTCTGGACTACTTTGAAAGACTGGGGCTGGAAATTATTGATAATAATATTGGTGCCAATTTTTGTATTATGTGGGTGTTGCCGGGGATACAATGCATACCACCCTTGTGCTCTCTGTTTGCGAATTCGATATGCCCTAAGACTTTGGACAATAAGTTTGAACACATGAAAGTATTGTACGAGACAGAGATCCACCACATAATGAACAATGACATAAATGAGCAAGATGTCGGGGTATGTTCAAAGGGCACACTGTTGAATGTTGACTTACGAAGTGAACATTACCAGCGCCATCTTGTCCCATTTAGGCCTTTTTGCGAGCGCGTAAATGGCAGCCATTTTAAGACTATGGCCACTCTTGTAACATTGCCGATCGCCTGCACGTCTTCCCGACCTTGTGTCATCCCCGCGCGCTGGCAACCCCCAAACATATGTTGGAGCCATAAAGTAGCTGCAGTGCGACCCAGCCCCGGAGCTACATCCCGTGCTGAACCCACATAGTCTTTCATCCCTTTCATGCGAACGGGCCCTTTGATAACCTCCTTCCGCCATGCCCGATTGTCCGAGCTGATCCCAGGCCATCACCTAGCCCTGCGGATGCAGTTTATTGCCACCTACAGTAGAAACTCGCCTCTCTTCAAAGGGGCTGAGATTAATCAATGTCCTCACACCACAAGATCCGACCGATCATACATATTTCTGTTCCCAGCGGAATGTCCAGCTGCGCGATAGCCATCACCTGCTGAGATTGGGGTGGGGACTTCTACTGTAGATATGTGTGGGAACGGGCCTGAAGCGGGGATTCCTAGGATGTCTTTCCGAACATCAAAGTTTTGCCAAGAATGTGTTGTATGTAATAAAGCAATAAACCTGTGTATAAGAGGCCAGGCCTCAGAGACGCTGTTAGAGCACCTCGAGACGATACCCTGCTTGTCCGATCTGACGTGTTCTGCTCCGGAGAGAATTAAAACCTGTTTCCTGCTTTCCAATTTCCAGCGCCTGCCTCTTTATTTGATAATCATCGAATGGTTTAGAGGCGAATAACGCCAAGCAGTGTTAGAAAAGGTCGTCCTTAGAAACTGCTTTTCCACAATCCAAAAATTAAAAAAAGGACAAGATAAGACGGCTGTCCACACAATGCGAGGATGTTTGGTCCCACCCGCAACCCTTAGTGAATTACTCGGTTTTAGGCAGGGTCTCACCTTCCTGGGCTCCAATCAGCTAAGTTGTCTCATCCTGCACCCAGCACTACTTAAACAAAACCAGGCAAAAAAGGCAGAAAATAGTAGCACATTTTATTCAGTCTGTCCTCCCTAGCCATTTGAGTTATCAATAATAAGCACCTTAAACCTGACGACCCTCAGAGACTGCCAAGGTGCTGTGGAAGTGTCTAACATTGTAGCCGAGCTGTGCAATTGGCTAACATTGCAGAGAAACTGTGGAATTGGCTAACATTGCAGACCAATGCATGGTCCCAGAAATTCAAGAGTTAGTCATAGTCATATTTATTGTACAGTTAATAAAAACCTTTACAAAGAAGCAGATATTTAAAATACCAAGTACTGTTAAAAAAGCCTTTTCATGTACAAGCGGTGATAAAGTGCTAAGAGCTGCTAAACATTGTTGCACTTAGTCCATAGTGAGGCTTGTTACAGTTGGCCTTTTTTACAACAGTTGGTGTCCTGAAGTGCTGTAGCCTTGTAAAAAGATTGCACAATTTAGTCTGGCATCTGGTTGGTAGGTTCAGGCAGTCCATGTCCAGAAATCAAGTTTTGAGGCTGGCTGCCTGCTGCTGTTGCTCCTACCTTCCCCCAGGCATTCAGTTTAAAACTTTTTGAAATTGTGAATCTGATGTGCTTCAATTTGTGAGGTGCAAGCAGTGCTTAGAGTCTAAGGGGTGCAGGTCATAAATGGTTTTGCTCCTCCTCAACCTGAGTATTCCAATCGCTTTTGATCCAGTTAGATGTTCCAGGTACTGCTAGTTGTACCTGCTGTACCTAGTTTGGTAGCTATTTTAGGATATTTAATGCTTTATATGTTGAGTTGACAATTCTGTGGATTCATGCTGGCGATTACTGCCTGCCGGCATGTGCGTACGCCTAGGTTGATAAAATCGGCACGAAGTAGCAATTTTCTTTGCTGTACGAGCTGAGGGCAGATACATAGGATGTGGACTAAGATCTCTATTCCGAGTCCACATAGGTGGCTGCTAGTATCATGGTTGGCAGAGCGGCGCCAGGCTGGAAAGCAGTCCAAGAAATTACACTCCCCCATTCATAGTGCCATCAGCCTGTATTTAATCCATAGTGGATAAGTGTTGGTTATGTAACTGTTTTTTTGTGTGGAGTATGAGTTCATCACTGAACACGCGTGCGTAGAATTACACAACGCTGTCCTGTTCTCTAGTGTCGAAATTGTTTTGGGTAGTAACAGAAGTCAGTTTTTTAAATGCTTGTTGGGAAAAGTATTTGCTCCAGGCTTCTATTCATGAGTTGTCACTCAGAAGGTTGTCTGGTTGGATCTTATGTACCAATCGTTGTACTGACTGCTCCAGTTCGGCCCAGATTAGGGTGTAAATGTAAATGTACATGTATTTATATAGCGCAAATCACCGACCCGGTATCTAAGCGCTTGATTAGGGAACCTGTCCTGGTATTCCCCTGTGAGATACCCCAGCAGGGTATCCACAAGGTGAAAGCCAGGCATCCCGCCGCGAGCAGCCATAGTGGAGATTAAGCAAGCTATTGCCCAGAGTCGCAGAGTGTGACCCCGTGAGTTGAGTAGGCACCGGAGCGAGAATTGTCAAGTCCGTGGAATTTTTGAGCCCGAGACCCACCGAGGCAGGGAATCGAACCCTGGTCCATGGCCGGTCTCAGCTTCCGGGTCTGCCGCCTCTAACCACTGAGCCACGCTTCTCCACTAGAATCCGGCCGCGCCGATCTAAACCGGTGGCACACATTGAGAAAACAACTGACGGATGGCCAGGACTGCTTGGTGATGGCGAATTCTAGTCTCACTTGGGCAGTAGATGTGCTTTTTGGCAAGTGCAGGGCTGATTTGTAGATCCTTGTGAGTAGTTTGTCAACCTGCCCGATTTTCTTTCCCTTGAGTAACTTCACTGCCATAGGTTAGAGTAGGGCCAATTTTTGCCTTCATTACCTTAAGCAGTGGGTTGAGACTAGGGCTTTGTATCTTCTGGGAAATAGATGTGAAGATGAACAGTAGGCTGTGTTTGGGTGTCGCCATTAAATATACCACCTATTCGTCAAGCCGGATTTTAGGCTTAAGGCTACCTTTTTGGTTTTAGATTGGTGCATGTTTGCTGCTGTGTAGTCCTGAAGCATTGATACTAGTTGTTCTAGACCTATCTTTATCTGGATGAGGAGCACTAAGTCATCTGCATATAATAGATAAGTCATTTTTTGCTACCAAGCTTTGGGGGGTGGCAATTTGCGTAGTTGAGGTAGTCGGACACGTCTGCTATATAGGGGTTGATGAGCGAGGGAGCCAACACACAGCCTTTCTTTAGGCCAGAGTTTTTTTTTTTTAATTCTGTTTATTGATTTTCAGAAACAAAGAAAGTACAACCATCGAAAATGGCAATACAACAAATACCAGTACATTTCCGCATCCTTCATCCCAGCATGTATGATACAGAGGAATCAATGTTATAGTCAGCACAGTTTATAGGCTAGCAGTAAGTTAGTGCACATGTGTTGTGTATTCAACCTATACAAATTGGTGCATGATGCATTAGACTTTATGGTGTTTCGGAGGCATCAACATTCTGCAAATAAATCGTTAAATAAGTCCAATAGTCTTTTGGCCTAGATCTAGTCGGTAGTTCCTCCTCATAAGTCTGCAGTTGAGCTCTGCAGTGCGCTATATCTTGCAGCCATTGTTTCCTGTCCGGTACTCTCGTGCCTCCCCAACATTGAGATGTTTGCCGTTTGGCTAACAGTAGGGAAATCGCACAGTACTTACGTTTCCCGGCTTTGACCTTGGGGAGCAGACCTAATAAGCACACCTTTATAGAGCATTCAATCTCTACCCCCACCATTTTCTGAAGTATTGTGGTTACTTTCCCCCAGTAGTCCTGTATTTTCGGGCAGGGCCAGGCCAGGTGCACAAAGGCTGCGTCCTGTTCCCCACATCGTTTACATCTAGCATCGTCTCTTAACCCAAATTTATGGAGACGCAATGGGGGTGTGGTATGATTGATGGAGATACTTTAGATGGAGGATGCGGTAATTACCATTTGAAGTGAGTAACTTAATCAGTGCGCATGCGGTGTACCATTCTTTTTCAGATAGTGGGTCTGGTAATGCCTCATTCCAGCGTGTCCACGCTTTAGTGGAAGTGAATGGGATCTCGCTTTGGGCGGTTTTGTACAATCGTGAAACTAGGTGTGTTGAATTGGAGGAGGTGATGATGTACTGTAGTGTTTCCAAGCAGGGGGGTTCTGTCGGATAGTTCGGGTATAGATCACGGACAGCTCTTTGTAATCTATAATATGTGAAACCGAACAGTGTGGTTTGGTTGCTAATGTAAGACAAATCGTCTATGTTCCTGAAGACGCCGTCATGGTAGAGGTCCCCAAATGTGTCCATGCCGGCCTGTTTCAGGAGACCCATACCCACTTGCTCGCTAGTGACTGAGATCTGGGGATGGTGGTGTAATGGTAATGCTGGTGCATAAAGCGGTGTTTTGTGCGTCAACCGGCCAAGTGACCTCCAAGCGGCCGCAGTTGTGTCAACCGTGTTGATATCTGCCGCGTGTAATGGCGGGCGTTTGTGCGTAATCATCGCTGTCAGTGGTATTGGAAAGGCGTCCCCTTCCTGCACCGCTGTATGTGTTAAATAAGGAACCGCATGGTACCAGTATGTAGCATACTTTGCCTGGGCACAGAGATAGTATAAATAGAAGTCCGGCACACAAAAGCCACCTTTTTCATAGGGTAAAGTCAATGTCTGTAAGTCTATGCGTGCTTGTTTACCCGCCCATATGAGTTTTAGAACCAGCGTGGTTATGTTTTTGAACACTGCTTTCGGGGGTGTGATCGGTATATTGTTAAATAGGTATAAGAGCTTGGGGAGGATATTCATTTTTACTATGGCAATACGATCTGCCAACGATAGTGGCAGTTGTATCCACCGGTCGATTTGTTCTGTCATCTTATCTAGTACTCTACCATAGTTTGTGCGGATAATCTCCTCAGGGTCTCTGCTGTAGCATATCCCTAAATATCTGATCGGGTCAGTTTGCCAATCTAGTGGGAAATCTGTGGTGTGTTGTGACGTGGTGTCAGTAAGTGGGATTATGGATGATTTATCCCAATTGATCTGTAAGCCAGAGTTTCTGCCAAATTTAATGTATTCGCGTAGTACCGGGTTCATATTCTGGTCGGGGTTTCTAATATATAACAGCATGTCATCTGCATACATGGATATATGCAATGGCCGACTTGGGAAGTGTAGTGCTGAATGATTGTGTGATTGTCTAATGATGCATGCAAGTGGCTCTAACGCAAGAGCAAATAGCAAGGGTGAGAGAGGGCATCCCTGCCTCGTGCCTCGTTTGATGTAGAAGGGGTTCGAAATGTAGCCATTCACACGTACCCTGGCTACAGGGTTAGTTTAAAGAAGCGATATCCATGTTATGAATCGCGAGGGAAAGCCCATGCGCTGGAGTATAGTGAGCAGATATGGCCATTCAATCGAATCGAAGGCCTTGGCGGCATCGAGCATAACCGCCACCGCCTTAGTGTCAGGTGTTAAATAATGGGACATTGCAAACAATGTTCTAGTGTTGTGGGAGGTTGCCCTTGTGGGTATGAACCCCGCCTGGTCTGGCAATATCAAATTAGTCATCAAGGGCTGTAACCTGACCGCCAGAATTTTGGCCAGTATTTTCGAGTCTACATTCAGTAGCGATAGAGGACGGTAGGAGTCACAGAGGTGCGGGTCCTTGTTGGGTTTCAGGAGTGCTATCAGTACAGCTTCTCGCAGTAATGGTGGTAATGTGGCTTGATCAAAGGCATTGCCGTACATGGCGACTAGATGTGGTGCCAAAGTGTCTGCGTATGTTTTGTAAAATTCACATGTATACCCATCTGGGTCGGGTGCCTTTCCATTTGGTAGTGAGCGAATGATGTCTGTCACCTCTTCTACTGTGATGGGCATCGCTAAATATTCACGCTGCCGATCTGATAGCCAGGCAATGGCAATATCGTGCAAATATTCAAATGTTTCTTCCGGGGGTGGTGTTTGCTTGGATGCGTACAGTGCGCTATAGTTATCTACAAAGCAGCGGAGTATGTCTTCCGGTTGTGTCAGTAGTGTGCCCTCGGCATCACGGATTTGTGTCACAGTTTGTGGTATCTTCCCCTCACAGATTTTCGATGCAAGCACTCTACCTGGCCTTCCACCCTCCCCATACTGCTTGGCTAAATGTCGTTTAGTGACAAATTTTAGTTCATCTGCGGCATACGTTTGATGTTCGGTGTACGCCTTTCTGAGGTCACCTAGAATAGTAACATCCTGTGTCCTTTCATAGTCCTTTTCAAGTGTTCTTATTTTAACTTCACATTTCGTTATCTGATCTCTGATATCCCGCAATATCCCTACTTTAGTGCTAATACAAACTCCCCGCAGAGTCACCTTAAACGCCTCCCAGAGTATGCCTGGGTCGTCGACCGTCGCTACATTAAACTGGAAGTATTCTTTGACAGCTGTAGCAATTGTGTCCGCATATAGTGGGTCCAGAAGTGCTTTAGCATTGAATCTCCAACTAAATGGTGGGGTCGTGTAGTGCGGTATTTGTAACTGTAACATGATCGGATTGTGGTCCGATATAGTCCTAGGTAGTGTAGTGAGAGTGTTTGTCCACAATAATACATTATCAGAACCCAACCAGTAGTCTATCCTGGACCAACTACCGTACATTACATTGACGTGAGTGGCAGTGGTCACTTCCGGGTTCCTGACTCTCCAGATATCTTGTAGGGGGAAATTATCCATTATGTCCCGTATCTTACCCCTAGCTCGTTTATGTGGTTCCATGGAGGTCCCAGAACGATCTAGCGTGTCATTCAATGCAACGTTGAAATCCCCCCCCCAGATAATGTTCGTGTCAGCGAATTCCAAAATATGATTCCAAAGCTCCTGAAAGAATTCAGGGGAGTCTATATTTGGGCCGTAAACATTTACCAGTGTCAGGGGCTGCCCACGTAGTATCCCAGATATAATCACATATCTACCATTGGGGTCTAAAATGGACCTGTTGATTTTGTAGTTAACACCTTTTCTGAATAATGTCATTACCCCCCTGGAGTAAGATGAATATGTGGAAGAGTAACAGGATTCGGCCCATCTCGTTCCAATCCTCCTGCACATAGTTGGAGCTATATGTGTTTCTTGCAGTAATGCAATGTCTATATGATGCCTATCCAACCCCGCGAAGATCTGTCTGGTCTTTTTAAGATTAATGATGCCCCGCACTTTCCAAGTCAACAGGTTTAAATCACTATTTCTAGCCACACTGTTGTGTGAAATATAACTGTACAAATCTTATCAGAAAATCAGTTGGCATAGTACTTATCACAAAATACAGACGAGAATGTTTATCCTGTACTTGATACACACTTTGGGAATTAGCAATGCATCTCAAATGTCCTGGTATTGTCGGTTTAACAAAACCCCAACTTGTCCCATACCCACCCACTTCAGCAACCCAATTTTGCCGAAGCCATGTCCCCCTAGTAACTTCCTCGGAAACCATAACTTTGTGGGGATCTCCCATGTGGAGGTCCGCCGGGGATACACTTTCACCACCCTACTGAAAGGATGGGGGCAGATCATATTATATAAATGCAGAGTGTAGGTTGAAAGTTGAACAAATAATCCAACAGCAAACGGATAGGATGCTCTCGGACTCCGTCTGTATCAAAGTCTGCGACTGTGTTCGTGTGAAAAACTCCCCTTGCCAGTTTCGAGTCACTTCCCCGTACTCTTTGTACCGGGCTGTCTCTGCTTTCACCCTCAGATCAAGGCCATATGTGGTTCATAGTATTAGTACCAGGGTGATGTTACGTGTGCCATGACAGCTTAATGGCGTGGTAGCGTGTCTCAGAAATACAGCCCATGCAGGTATTGTCCATTTGCCAGTGATTGCTGAATGTACATAAACCGGCATGCTGGCCTGCTTGATTCTAGGGGGATGTAACTCAGCAAGGTATCCAGTAACCGATAAGATGCACATCCCACATTGCAAATTAGCAGTTCGTCACCTTACCTTTACTCAGATTCTGGTGGGTTCTCCCTGCCGTTCACCTTTTTACTCTTTGACGCCGCCTTTTTGATGAATTCCATGGCCGCCTTGGGGGTTGTCAGGAAGATCGACTTTTCTTCCCATGTGACTCTTAGACGTGCTGGATATAGCATGGCATATGGTATCTGCAGGTCCCGAAGCTTGGCTTTGGCAGTGTTAAATTATTTTCTTGCCTGTTGCACCGCGTACGTGTGGTCTGGGTAAAAGTCAAATTTATTACCTTGGTGGGTGATGTTACCTTTTTCCCTCGCGAGTCGGAGGATGGTGTCCCTGTCTCTATAGTTTAAGACACGAGCGATTATAGGTCAAGGAGTTGCGCCTATTGGAGGTTTGGGCGCCAGAGATCGATGCTCCCATTCGATGATGAAAATAGAAGACATGGAATCCTCTCCAAATATGTCCCTGCATAACTGTTCGATATATGTCTCCATGCGCCCAGTGTTGGTCGTCTCGGGAAGGCCTGCGATGCGTATGTTGTTTAGACGCGACCGCGCTTCCAACTCCTCCGCCTTAACTCTGATTACTTCCAGGACTTTCTCCATGCCTGTGCATTTGGTGGTGGTGGAATGCGTGTCATCTTCCAACGTGGATATGCGTTTCTCAGCGTCGTCCAGCCTCTCCCCATGTTGCTCCATTTTGGCAGCCATTCTATCCATTCGTCCTGTCAAATTGTCTAGTTTGCCGTTAATGTCTTGAAGGTTGGTTTTAATGCCTTGAGAATGTCCACCATATTGCATTCTTCTGAGCTTCCCGATGCTGTGTCTTCTTCTATCGGTGCCGCCTGACCTTTTGGGGGTTTGCGTGCCTCAAAGTTTATTTTGGATTGTTGTCTGTCCGGTTTACCCATAGTTGCCAAGGGTAGGTGAAGCACCAGGTGGGGTTCAGCAGCGATCCGGTACTAGTTGCCACGTGTGAGGTCTCGTGAGGCGTGGAAGACCAGGCAGTGATGTCGGCCGCTTCTGGTGACCCACCAAGAAATATTCACAAAACTCGATAGCGATTGCCGCCTTCCAAGGGCTTAATCAAGTATGTGGGCGATGCAGGCTGGATAGTGGAAAGCGACCCCCGGCGCGGGTATGTGAGTTCAAGTCGCACCGCGTGCGTAATGGACACGCGCCTGGCAGTTCGCGCCACCTGGTGCAGTAAATTGCTCTTCGTTCGTGTCACTCGCCCTCGAAGATCGCGGTCAACCCTGCAGCGCTCAGGCTATAAAACTGGTAATAGAGCCACAGGTCAGCTAGCAGGGGTGGCAGGTCGGTGGCTAGGAATTCTGTGATTGTCCGAGTAAGACTCGTTGTTATTGACTACCATTCGAGCGTTGGGGGAGGGGCAAAGGTGCGATACTGGTACTGCCGGCAAAACAGGAGTGCGAGCTCATCGGGGCACTTACACAGGTCCGCTGGGGTCAGCAGCACAGACTGGACCATTTCCGAAATACTGGCGCAGTAGAATCATTGCAGGAGACAGCAACTTACAGCAGGAGTGCTACGTGAGGCATGGGCACCGCCATCTTGCGAGTGCATATTCCCATAGTGTAATCACATAGCCAAAAGTCATAAATGTGGCATAAGGGCAGAGTCACGTGGAGATATCACGCTGATGCACTGTAGAAGCGCTGAGCTATACAGGATTCGTACCTTGGTGTGTGTGTCTCTGTAACGGCTTTAGGTGCCGGTGAAAATTGCCGGTGCTGGATTATCGGCGCCGCCATTTTGCGCGCTGGATATCTGCCGAGTCGGTCTCCTCTCGTTCGGGTAGATCACGGGTCGCCAAGTCGGGGCCGCTCACCTCTTTTGTCTCATTGCCAGACACGGCCAGCGATGCAGTTCATGCAGGTATGTGGCTTACGGCAAACGCCAACAACTCAGCGCCGAGCCGGGCGGTAGGACGCCATGTCACCGCTGGTCCTCCGATCGCCGGCCGGAGCTGATTTATCTGAAAATGGAGCTTGTCGTGGTCATTTAAGCTGCTCCGATCGTGCATTTAAGGCTCCTATTCATCTTCGCATGCTTCAATTTGGTAAGGATGATGTTTTAACAACCAAAATGCGTTATTGTCAGATCTGCCCGGCGGAGCTGCTCGTTCAAGCAGCCATCCCGCTGTGCGCCCCCTAGCGCCTCCCTTCTTTAGGCTAGAGTTTGTTTGAATCCTTCTTGACACACAGCGGCCATCCCCCAGCTTGATCTGCAACCAGGTGATCAAGTATAGGTCTAATATTGCCCTCAGCAAGATGTCTGGTAAGCCCCAGTCCCGTAACGTGCACCTCAGATGACTTCTAGAGATGCTATCAAACGTGGCCTTAAAATCCAAGAAGCAGGTGAAGAGTGTTCCTTTCCGTCTAACAGCTTTGTCACACATTAGGGCAAGGACCATTAGATTGGTAGAGGTGCCGCCCTTGTCTCTAAAGCTGCATTGATTCACAGGGACAATCCCCTGTTCTTTCTCCCTTAATCTTAGGTCATCGCGGAGCAGGCTTGCTGCATGTATCTTGGCATCGTTATCTATTAGTGCAATCCACCGGTAGTTACGGGGATCTGATTTGGAGCCTCCTTTAAAAATTGGTTGAATAATGGAGCCTCTCCATGAGTCCGGAATGATGTTAGCTGTTAGGCAGTATTTGAACAGTGGAGTTAGTATCTCAGACCAAAGTTCAGTCTCAGAGGCAAACAGAGCTGTGGGAAGCCCATTGGGGCCAGGGGCACCATCTTCCCATAGTCGTCTTAGTTTGCTGGAGCAACACTCTTCCATGATGATGTTGATCATGACAGAAGATGGAGAGTCAGATGAGTAGCTTATGTTCTGATTCGAGCATGGTTTTCTTGACAGTGTGCTGGGAGGCCATGTCGATTGTGTGGAGAAGTGAGCCATAAGGTTTGAGGCCCACATAGGCTCCGAGATGTTTGCACTCACAGTTCTTCTAGGACCAATTGTGATGCGGTTAATTAGTGACCAGACTTTTTTTGCATTTTTTCTCTTGCTGACTGTTAGCAGTTGCAACCAAAAGTCCTCTTTTTTCCCCTACTAAAATGCCAGATGGCTTTCCTAAACGGTGATCTTGCTCTGCTCAGGCTATTTCTGACTGAGATTGAGGACAGCGGGTTTATAAGAGCTCGTAATTTGCAGTTAACGTTTCTTTTCAGCGATTTTAGGTCAATAGTTGTGACCGGCCCTCTGAAACATGCTATGATTACCCCTTCCTAAAAAACGACCACAGACCCCAATACTCTATTAAACTACCACCCAACCCCAAATGCCAATTTCCCTGCAAGGTTGTTGCAACAGATAGACACCACTCTTGGTAAAGATAGAACTGGATCAAACAGTTGTACACCCACCTCAATCTGCCTTTCATGGATTACATTGTTAAAATACTTGGAAACATATCACGGACAGTATTTATTTATTGATTTTTATAGTTCTTACATAGAGCAGAGTAGACACAGTGTGAGTGACGGCGCAATCCTAAGGAAAAGTGTTCATTTGTTCACCGTTTCCTATATTTAATAATGTCACAATCTTAAGGGACTTCATTTAATCTAGGATCAACTACGGCAATGAAATCTAGTTAGGTTTACCTTATAAACAATAAAAAGATTGCAGCTTCTACAGAATAAAGCTTCCAGGTTACTTTTAAGCCTAACTCGCTGTGACCCTATGTCTCCTGGCCTCTGCATACTGGTTGCCAGTTTCTTTACTTTTCCGACTCAGGTTTTGAGCTGTAAATGGACGTACACTGGCGGAAGACATTTTCATACAGCCACCACTTCATGGAGTACAATGCCCTTGCCTCTACATAAGTAAATTATTCTAACCAGATTTAGAATCCTGGCTCTTCGGATTAGTGTTTACCTTGCGACTACCTGCGTCATGCATCTGTTTTTGCCCTAAGAATCTCTTCATGCATTCCGGTGAGTTGTAGCACTTTAGGAATTCAATAAATAAAGAAGTGTCTTGAGATTGGGTCTGCCTAAGGGTGGAATGTTTGGAATACAGGAGCTGTCCTGGGAATGCAGACGATGGCTACATAGGTCTGTGGAGATGCACAGTGACATAAACCACTGCAAGGGGGTCACTTGTCGGGAGCTTGATAATACAAGATAAACTAGTCGAAGATGCAGAGGGCCAAGAGGAAGGTTTCATTGGGGTACGGCCACCTGTGGATTCTTCTCCAGATTTAGCACTTTTCTTAGGGACTGGAGAATTTTTCGTGCCCACTTAACTCTAATCAGGCCTAATAACTGCTGAGTGATGGGCATGGTTTTGAGATAGACCATATCCCATCCATTGGCCAATGTTCAACCTGAGGCTCTGGATAGATTTGCCTTAGATCCTTTGACATAGTTCAAGGCATTTCATCAAATCTGAGTACAAGAAGGGTGTTTTACCCCTTTCATCAGCTACCCCTGATGTTTTTTTTAAATTTATATCAGTGACACCCCTTGCTAGGGGGCATTAAAGTTCAAAGCTTTTTGACATTTTCACATAATTTCCATGACTAAAGTTAATGTAACTTTCAAGTGATTGTGTTAAAAACGTTGTTCTTTGTGCTTTTCAAACATGAAGATACTATTTTATTATATTATCATGATAAGTTTCTCATCAAACCTTCCGAAATGTTATCTTTCATTTTTATATATCAATATAAAACAGCTTAGAATTCGTCCTGGTTTCTCATCAGACGTGTTTCACTGTAAAGACTGCTTTATTGAATGATGGAATGATTAACCTGAAACATTTTCACTTTCTCTAATGCAATTCTCAACTCCAAAACACTTATTTATTAATTGTAAAAATTGCCTTTTGTTTCTTTTTTTATTCACTCTTTTAAAAGCCACGATACGGTCTATTTTCAACATCAGTTGCAACATGGCTCCTATTAAGAGATACGGAATCGTGAAGTAGGACCTGGGGGGAGCGGGGACCAGAACTGATGAGAAGAGAGACGAACACGACCTGCAGGGCTGGGATGAGTGATACGAAGAGGGCCCATAGGATTATCATTATCCATGCAGTCCGCGCCAGTAGTACCAGGTGAAGGGGAATCGAAGGAAGGTGAACTGGATGTGGGTGGTAAAACTGATGACTCCTGTAGAAAGCAGTGTTTGTAGAGCATGGCAGCCAACATTTGCAGTAGTCGAGCCTGCTCAGGGCGCAGGTTCTAATTAAAGCGCCTTGTTTTCCATTTTTTACATGAAAAGCTTAGATTCATGTTTTTTTTAAAATTATTATTTTATTTAGAGAGAGTAAAAATAGTCATAAATACAAATAATGCCATTTGGCCATCAGTTTTCGGGAAATTTCATGTATATATACATTCCGTAGAACACAGACAACCAAGGAAAAGCAATGAAAGAGGTAGAAGAATATTGGCAGGGAGCAGATATATTTATCTTATTAAAAAAGGGGACGCTCTCACACAACCCTGCACCCTATCGGCCGTTATCTCTCATTAATGTGGTTGCCAAGCTATATTCTAAAATCTTAGCTACTCAGTTAGGGAGGATCATAGCCCATCTTCTCTCACCATGACAACATGGGTTTATACCTTGAAGAGGCACCACTGACCATATCAGGCGTTCTATTGCACCATTTGACATATCAGAGGTAACAGGAGATAAGATGGCCATGATCCTCCTGGATGCAGAGAAGGCATTTGACTGAGTTTCTTGGCATTATCTATGGGGTATCTAGGTGCAAAAAGGGTTTGGGCCAGGTTTCGTAATGGCCATATGGGCAATGTATTTAAGACCTTATGCAAGACAAAAAATTTGGGCCAGGAATCAGGTCGTATCGAGGTAACCACAGGGACATGACAGGGCTGTCCATGCTCTCCAATTTTATATGCCTTATGTATTTGATTTATTTATCCAGCAACTCCTCCAAGATCAGACAACTAAACCAATCTGCAGCAATGGCTTTGAAACCAAGATAATGGCATACGTCGATGATATCGCCATAGTGACCACAGACCCTGAAACGGCGAAAATACAAATACAAAGGCTGGCTGGGGAGTATGGTCGGAAGTCAGGCTACCTATTAAATGCAGGGAAAACAGATCTTTGTAATTATGATTCCCCCTGTGAGGATCCCCGAAGACAGGATGCAGCAGTTTGGCTTGGGATCAGGGTTAGCAGCAGAGTTAGTTCCACTTAGGAAATAAATCTGACCCCCATGTTAAATAAGATCAGCACGGACCTAAGGTACATGGATAGGCTCCATCTCTCAATAATTGGAAGGTGCAATGTACTTCAAATGGGAATTCTTCCCACAATACTATATTTATTCAGATCTATTCATCTTGAAATCAAAGGCCAACTCTTAAAGAAACTGGACTCGATTTTCAGTAACTTCATCTGAAGATATAAGAAAGTTAGTTGATCCCTTAAATTGTTAACTCTGTCGCAAGAACGCGGAGGATGGGAGGCTCCTAATCTAGGATTTTATTATTATGCAGCTTTCTTGCAGCAGATGGCGGTACTATTATCACCAGTTAACTGTAATGTGACTACCAGGAATCAGGAGGTCAGCAGGGATATCCCGTCTATATACGAGCTGCTATAGGCAGATCAGTGCTTGGCATACTCCTTCGGCAAGTAGAGGCCAGTTATTATAAGAAGACACGGTTTAAGGTGATAATAGCTGTAAGAACTGGGGTCACCAGTTCCCCTGGGGTAGCCTTGCACGAGCAGGTAGGCACCCGGAAGCTTAGGTGTTAAGTGATTACACAGCACACGCATCCACTGAGTCAATAAGTGCACGCAGAGACTGAGTCCACACCAGTATGGTTGTTTTCAAATAAATAAGTTTTATCTGAGATCAGCATTAGAGCAATTGAGAATCACAGTAGGCTTAACTTGTTAATTTCCCTTAAAAACACATCTTCGGCATTACTCGGTCATAAATACTTAAATAAATAAATAAATATTAAATATTAAATAACTTTAGGCCTGGCATCAGCCTTGCTCCTAGTCAGCACCTGCAAAAGAAGTCATGGAAGAGACATTCAAGAAACAGGGCATCAACCCGGTGTAGGATATTTCATTAGGGTCAACTAGAGGCTTTCATCATGCAAGGTTGAGCATCTCATTAGGCAAGAACTAATCTCTTATTAGATCAGGGTCAGCATTTCTGTAGCACAAGCAAATCAATAATCACAGTAGCACTCTTTTTTAAAACATTTCATTAGGGGGATCACAGGAAACATGTCAATCTTGTAAAACCAGCGTTTCCTTAGTTATGCATCAACATTACATCAGGTAAAATTGGATCAGTTCATTTAGGCAAGAACTACCACCTTTTTCAGGTAAACAAACCTTCATATAGGCCAGAATAAATATTTTATATACACAGGCCACACTAGCCAAAACCATACCAGGGGTTTACTCCTCTGGCTTAAAAGTTACTTGTGCCTTCACAATGCTAGCGTAAGTTTTTAGGGACCTGTTAGGCCTGCAGTCACACTTCCACAACAACCGAGGGCCAACGGGGCCTCCTTCAGGGGAGGGGCGGACTCGGGCCTCCTCTGGCCATCCGCCCTCCTCCCCAGGGAGTTATCTCTCTTGTTAGGCTCCTCGGGGAGCCCTTGCGGAGATTCTCTTGGCTGAAGTGACACCCGGGGAGGCGCGCGCTCTGTACAGCGCCCTCCGGCGGTGCCTACAGCTGTTGGAGTTGGTACCGGTGGATGGGGGGCTCTCCTTCGTCGAGGAGCCCCCAGTGTTAGGTCCAGCAGAGGTTTCAAGCCTCCCGATGCTTTCAAGGCCCCAGGACCAACGGGGCGGCGGCAGGAAGGAGGCGCGCCCGCAGTAGCAGCGCGGCCTGCGGGGGCGTGTAGGCCTCACTCTCGGCAGCCGGGTGAATCTACTGGGAGGGTGGCTGGTGAGGCGGCTAGCGTTTCCCCCCACTACGTGACAGGAGTCTCCGCGGCTTCTGAGGCCTAGCGCAGCCTCTTGGAATCCCGCGGCAGCCCTATTTGAAGTCGGGGCCGCGGCGGGAAGCAGCAGCTGAGTTTCTTGGGCCGGTGAGGTGATTGGTCGAGGGGAGCCCAGCGCAGCCTACCAGACATTGCGGCGGCCCTCTCCTGGCTCCGGGGGCCGCCGAGGGGACAAGGAAGACGGCGGAGGCGCTCTCAAACAGAAAGGGGGTGAGTTCAGTGACGAGGCGCCCCACTGGTGGAGCGCTCGGTCCTCGCGGCGCTTTTGGAGGGACAAGGTGCTTCTAGGCGCCTCACGGCAGTCCACAGCGCTACTCAGGTTACATCGCTCAGGGGCAGTACCACTGTAGCAGGCACAGGTGGCAGGGGTCCAGCACTTATCCAAGGGCACAGAGGGGAAGCGCTGGAGCGGAGGGGCAGGACAGGCAATTCAGTCAGTAAAGGCCAGGCAGGTCACTCAGGACAGCGCAGGGGAGGGTCACAGTCAAGGCAGGACAGATGACCAGAGCTGGTTACCTGTTTGTTCCCCAGAAGTCCTGGTTAGGTTTGTTCTTGGTGCTTGTTGGTTCCTGCGCCCTTGTTAGGTTACAGTCTCTTCTCTTGGTTTCTCAAGGAGAGGGAGGAGGGGTTGAGTTGAAGGCTTTCCTCAGCAGGTCACTTCAGATGGTCCCTGGGTCCCCTACCGCCGGGCCAGATCAGTGGGCTAGTTCAGTGTTCCTTACACAGCTTGGTGGGCAGTGCCTAAACCCTGTCACCCCCAGTGATATAGGTTCCTGACTAGGCCCTACCGCCTAAATCTCCTGCGTAGGTTTCCCAGGTCAGTGATGCTTCAACTGACTAGAAGGTTTCCCTCCTTTTCCTTATATAGTGTCATTTGGCAGTTGGCAGTGGCAGTTGGTGTCCACTCCCCTGTTCCGGAAGGTTCCAGGAGCTTCCCTCACTCTAGCTATGGGCAGGCTGGCATTGCAACATTGTTTAAGGGTTCCAGCCAGCTCCTGGCTACTAGAGTGTGCCTAAAAAGACCACGCTGCAGTAGCAGGGGTCAGTGGCAGCCATGTTAGGGGAAGAGAGCACCTGCACCTTAGCATTGGTAAGCAATGGGAAGGTGCCCAGAGCCCTAAAGCCAACAAAAAGAAGGTGGGAAAAATTAGGCCAAGGCGAAAAAAAATAGGGAATGACCACCCTAAGGCTGACAGGTCTAACAATAGCGATCTGGAAAATTTGGAGTAAAGTGGTCGGACTCATGCAGATACACAAATATAATAGGTACACACACCTGTGGCGATCCGCCTTATTCCCCAAACCTTGTACAATACTATGGCCAGGCAGTGGGAAGAAAGGGGTATAGCGAAGGTAGGGGATTTATACTCAACTAATCAAAGGTGAGGTCAATGTGAGGTCAATGTGGGGTCAACGTGAGGTCCCTCCCAAAGCATCACATGCAACTTTGGGACTCTATATAGAGCATTAAGCCTGAGATCTGTTTCATAACTGAAACATGGCTTAAACCCCATACTATTCCAACTATCACCTTGGGAATACCTATGGGGTATAAAATCCTCCGCCAAGATCGACTGGAGAAAGTAGGAGGCGGGATCGCCATTGTTTATAAGGACAGTCTGAATATTAGGGTTTTGGAACAAATATTGCTACCCACCATGGAGTTAATTATCTTTCATTTGAAAGTCAGCCCTAAATTTCACTTTAAAGGAGCCCTAGTGTATCGCCCACCCGGACCTAATGCTGGGTTCTCTCTAGTTCTGACAGAACTTCTAGCTCCACATATGAAAACGAATGAAAACTTCAGTCTACTAGGTGATTTTAATTTTCATATTGATATTGTAGACCACCCCGACACTGTTGCACTCCTGGCAGATCTGGCTTTGTTGGGTCTTCATCTCCGAAGTAGTGGCCCCACTCATTCTGGTGACCACACTCTGGATTTAATTTTTACTACCCTTCCTAATGTTCATTGCTACCCTCCCAAATATATTTACTGGTCGGACCACAAAATGTTAGATTTCTCCTTTCTCCATCTACCCAAACACATTAACCGATCCACCACGCAAATGACCAAACGTAGGCCATGGCACAAAGTCACCCCGGATAGGTTTACCCAAGTCTGGAAACAGCCAGTCTTCACAAACCTGGATGACATTGAGACAGCTCTCTCAAAATTTGACTCCTCACTGATGGAAGCCATTAACGCCCTGGCTCCTCAGAAAGTAGTCAAACAACCTACTACAGCCAAAAGGGAAGCATGGTACACTGAGGCCCTCAAAATAGAAAAACAAGGGTGCAGGAGATTGGAAAAACTATGGAGACGAACACATAAGGAGGAAGACAAAGATCGCTACTTAACATCTGTGACTACCTACTATAAAAACATCAAAAAAGCAAGGAAAGTCAGTCTTACCTCCCAAATAACAGAGGCAGGTAACTCCACTCGAGAGTTATTTAAAATCATACAGTCCTTTACCAACCCTGTAATATGTGAGAGCCCGGATGTTTTTTCTCAAGATCTCTGCAACAACATCTCCCAATTTTTTGAGGAAAAAATTGAGGGGATATATAAGAAAATTATGAAAGTTACAGGTTCTCTGGAGACTATCGATCCTGAGACCCCCCCCTTAACGACCCCTGACAAAACGCTCCATGCAATCCCAGAAGTTACCTTAAAAGATCTGACCACCCTTATTGGTAACATGAAGACCGGCTCCCCCACTGATTTGATCCCTGCAAAAATGATTTCCCCTCTGGTGGAATCATTAGGCCCTACCATTCAGGAGCTTATGAATCTTTCCTTTGCCAAAGGACAACTTCCACAACCTTGGAAAGAAGCGGTTGTGAACCCTATACGGAAAAACTCCACCCTTCCCTGGTCAGAGCTCTCCAACCTTCGCCCTATCTCCCTTCTCCCTTTTATTAGCAAGCTGGCTGAGAAACACGCTAATACCATCCTTTCCAACTTTATCGAGGCGACAGGGGGCCTGGACCAATCTCAATCTGGGTTCAGGCCCAACCACAGCACTGAATCGGCCCTCCTATCTGTGACTGATAAGATCAAAATGTCACAGGATAGAGGAGGGTCTATGATATTAGTGCTGTTGGACCTGTCTGCGGCCTTTGATACCGTGTCCATTAACATCCTTCTCAGCCGCTTGCAGGGAGTGGGAATTGGAGGCTTAGCTCTATCCTGGCTGGAGAGTTTCCTCTCAGGGAGATCGCAATCTGTCAGCCTGGGCCCTTATCGCTCCACCTCGAAGGCGCTCACGAAGGGGGTGCCACAAGGCTCATGCCTCAGCCCTACATTATTCAATGTATATGTGGCCCCCCTTGCTGAGATTGTGCGGAAGTATGGGTTCATACCAGTTTCCTACGCTGATGACACCCAGCTCCTCTACCCTTTCAGCTCCCTTGGTCCTGCAGTCAAGGAAAATTTTGCTGAGGGTATGAGGGCAGTGTCACATTGGATGGCCGCCAACTGCCTCCAATGTAACGTTGCAAAAACGGAGGTTATGCTCTTCGGTAGGGCGAGCCTTCTATGGTCTCCTGAATGGTGGCTGCTGGACCTAGGCCCAGTTCCCACTTCAAAGCCCCATGTAAAAAATCTAGGAGTCAAGATTGACCAAAAACTGACCCTTAAGGAGCATGTCAATCACACTGCAGGACTGTGCTTCTTTACCATTGGTCTTCTACGGCGAGTATTTCCTTATCTTCCTGATACCTATAGGAAGACACTCGTGCAGACTTTGGTTACTAGCCGCCTAGACTACTGCAACGGCCTGCTGACGCTAGCAAATGCTGATGCAGTAGGTCGTTTGCAGGTGGTCCAGAATACGGCGGCTAGGCTGGTCATGGGTGTGCAGGCTAGGACCCCCTCTAAGCCTTTGTTGATGGAGTTACATTGGCTCCCGATACGACAGCGCATCAATTTTAAAATATGCTGCACGGTTCACAAATGCTTATATGGGAACAGCCCCAAATATCATTCCCAATCTGTTGAACTGTACCAACCCAGCCGCTCGCTTTGCTCAAGCAACCAAGCCCTTTTGAAACCCCCTGCAACAAAAAGAGCTAGGCAGGGAGACCGAGCTTTCTCATCAGTTGGCCCTGCCCTGTGGAACAAACTTCCTACAGAAATGAGGATGAACATCAATCATCTGGCCTTCCAGGAAGCATTTCAGTCCCTCTAAAGCACTTCAGTCCCTTTAGCACACGCTGGCAGGCAAAGCGCGGAGATACCCCATGGGATTGATTCCAGCGCGATATAAGAAATTAAAATAAATAAATAAATTAAAATAAAGGTGCTCATTTATAGATCTGCAACAGAGATATGGAATAACGGCAGGGACTCACTTCAAGTGCAGGCAGATCGCTTGTTTCTAAACTCAAATAGGGACCGAAAAGATTTCCACAAATAAAATTCCATCAGTGAAAGTTATAACTTATCCTCAGACTAGGATCAAATATATATATATAAAATCTTAATGGATACAGTTCCTGATGACTGGGAAAAGGTAGAAACTAAATGGGCCAGGAAATTGGGAAACCCTGATGTGGATCTATACCAATCGATCGCATTAGGGAAGGGAATATTTCTCTTAGCCAATTTAAAAGCCCAGCATTATCAAACCATTTTTGACCTCTATTTTACTTCGGCTAAGCTTTTCTGCTGGGGTAAAAGAGGGGACGATAAATGTTCTTGGTGTGATCAAGGACCGGCAGAAATAATACATATGTTTTTCGGATGTGGGAAACTGGTGCAGCTAATGGAAGGGATAGAGGAATTTGTTGCATTGGGGGCTAGGGTTCTTATAACTCCATCACTGATGCAATTGGGCTATGACAATAAGGAACAACTTAATGCATCGGAGAACAACTTTGTCTTTATTGTGGTGGCTGTAGCTCGGCTCCTCATTGCTACACAATGAAAGGATGCTGATCCTCCAAATATCACTCCTGTCTGGGACGTCTGTTGGCCATATATCATCTTGAAAGAACCCTGTATAATTGTAAGTGCTGGTGCCAAAGCAGGGGAGGACATAAAATCTGGGCGCCAATGAGCAAATGGCTTACAAGGCATAAGGATGGGAGAGACTGGCTAGCCTAGGATGGAGGCGAAAAAAACGGATGGGTTTATAGAAAGGCCTTCTAGGTATGTCAGCGTAGGAGAAAATTGTGTATCTACTGTTCCCCCCACTAGGGCCGCTTTTTATTAATATCCCTTTTCCCCCTTTTATGTCTTTATAGTGTACCATGTTAGATTTTATCCATTCTTCTACCTCTTTAAAAAAAAAATCTAAAAAGAAATAAATAATAAGATTTTTTTTTTTGAGTGTCTCTCCACGGTGTCATTCAGGTCTGCCAGGCCAGTATCTGCACTTATTAACAACAGAGAAAGCTAATAAAACAGTTGATAATTCCTAATGATGCTTTACTAGTCAAATAAGTGTATGTGCCTTAATAATGCAATGCTGGTGCTTTTAGGCAAGTATATATCTTCACTATTTAGGGCTACTTATTTTATTACAAGTCCACAGGCTAAAAAATGGGAGACTGCGTTTAGGTTATCAGTTAAACGCCAAGTGAATATGCGTATATATCAATTAGATTACGAACAAATATGAATAAATAAGATGGGAATATAAAAAAAAAATGACCATGAAACAGGGAGCCCTGTTACAATTAGGGATCTGGGTTAGTGGAGTGTGCGATGTGTCTGATCCTGGTGATGTCAAGTAGATTCAGTCTGGTTCAACTTGTTACATCAGGCTGGAATTAATTAAGATATATTAATAGAACACTTGTGTCGAGAATTATTTCTGAGGAAAATCCTCCATTAAATGAAGTGATATGATGAAGTGAAAATTTCATGTGAGAGGATTTAGAGAAGCACACTTGTGTGCGGATAGAGATTAAATTATGTTGTACTATATCTGATGCGAGGAAAATAGATTAAAAAGATTATTATGAAAAATTAGGAATCCAGCCAGATGGATAATGAATTGGCAATTGTTTTGCAACAGAGCGGTACTTGCTTTCAGAAGGAGCAGGAACATCAAAGATATGTTAATTTCTATAACATTGTATGAAATCAAGAGCAATTTTCAAGCAGAATGAAAAAGAGGCTTTATCACTATTAGCACAGTTTCAATTATACCATTTTACCAACATCACAAAATTGGCCCTTGTCTGTCACCCGCCTACAGTTAAGAAATACCACAAGGGTTCATACACATTAAAAAAAAGCAGGGAGTAAATTGCAAGTCTAATGCTCTGAACATGAAAGCAAAATGGACATTTGGAACTGCCTAAGGCGTTTCACTTTAAAGACCATAGCCGCAACTTGTGGAAAATGTGTTTAAAAATTTTAAAAAGTGAAACCGCGTTTACAACGCGGGCTATTACCCCACAAGCACAACCACGCTTGCCTTAACCACGTATATGTGTGTGTGGTTAAGGCATATGCGCGGTCTAGATGCTGAAGTGGGCGAGCCCAGCAACAGGAAGGATCTGGAAAGGATTCAGTGAGGTTAGTGGGACTGGGGCCAGCTTTTGGAGGGGTGGGGTCTTTTTTAATGACTGGGGTTGTTTTTATGGCTGGGGGATCAGGGCTGTCTTCAGTGCTCGTGGCGGGGACGTTTTTAGGGCTCTGGTGGGGTAGGGGAAGTCTTTAGTGTTAAGGGGTGGTTGGGGTACATTTTAGCGTCTAGGTGGGGAGGGGGTACTTTCTAGGGCTCTGTGGGTGTCGGGTTGATTTTGGGGCTAGGGATTGGGGTCGTTTTTAGGTCTCGGGAGGTGGGGTAGTGTTTAGGGCTCAGGATAGTTTCCATGGCTCGGGGGGTCGGGTAGTTTTTAGGGCTCAGGAGAAGGTTAGGGTAGTGTTTGGGGCTTGGGAGTAAGGTAATTTATAGGGCTGGGGGGTCGGGGTAGATTTTAGGAGTCGAGGAAGTTTTTAGGGATTTGGTGGTCGAGTTCATTTTTAGGGCTCGGGTGAGGGCTCGGGTGTGAACTTTACTACACATATCCTGATTCCAAGTATTGCCTTTACCATGAAATCGTGTGGTGGAGGCATGCGTGGTAAAGGCATGTGTGATAAAGGAATGCGTTGTTCTGACGCATTCGTGGTTAGGGCATCATTTTGAGGTACTCGTGGTTTAGCCATGTGTGCCTCGATCACACAACCTTTTATAAATAATACAGCCCCTCAACAGAAGAGGAGATCGAGGGCAACTTTTGTTAAGGAGACACACCTTCTGGGTTAATTAACCGGATATAATGTTCCTTCAGGGATTAAACACATATCAGGACCTTTCATGTTTTCTATAAAGAGTGCACAGAACTTTGTTGTTCCAATACAAAATAGAACAAGATGTGGGTGTCATTCAGACATTGATTTGAAACTATGAAATAGAGCAAATAAGTATTTACAGGAAAACATGACAGGATATTGAGGAGTACTGAGGCAGGGTTTAATAGTGAACGACGATGACATTATTACAAATTTGAAGAGTTTATGGGTACCAGATGATGAATAAGGTTTAGTTTGTGGTGATGTATATATTAATTGGGGTCCACACAGACCAGGAGGCCTGTTGAACAGCACCAGTAAATCGGATTGAAAGGTTAAAAAACTCTTATAATGTAACTAAAACATGCACAGGAAGCAACAGTGTTTTAAACAAATTAGACTCAAGGGAGCAGTGACGGTACAGGTAAACTGACATCATCAACAGGTAGTGAATGAGTGTTGGCAAATCTAAGGACTGAAAATATCACATAAGTCCCTGACCTCTCAAACTCTTTAGACTGGTTGGACCATTGCAAAAGGAGGTCACTCCCTGCACATCAACCCAAAGAGACCCAAGGTTCCAGGTGAAAAATCCGAATGGAAAAGTGAGGAAAGTGTTACATTTGGAAGAATACTTTTTAATCAATAGATTTGAGAGGCACAGTTTTGAGTGGAAATTGAATATATCTGAATGAATAGTAAACAACAGAAGAGTGTAATTACTATAATCACAACTTAAAGTTGTGATTATAGTAATTACACTCTTCTGTTGTTTACTATTACTGATCGGGGAATAAGAGTGTAGTATCTACATCTTTCCCTCTCTCTCCTTTTGATTATTGATATATCTGAATGAACACAGCTGGGTTTCCATAAAAACAAATGTTCCCCATCATTGTTTGTGTAATCTTGATTGCATTCAGCAATGTTTCCTTCTTTTTTGCATTTTAAACTCTCTTTCATTTTTTAACAATGTCACTTGTCCTGAGAATGAGCCCTTGTGAACCGGAAGTACCTGTTATTTATTTGCTATGCCTATGTCACCGCTCCTGCAGTCCCTCCTTCCTTACAGTTTCTTGGGTGCAGGAGCAGCACTCAACCTCCTTAGCTCTCTGTCCAGTTTAGTTCCCCTAACCACTTCTATCCCCTCCGCAATCTGCATTATCTCTATGCACCTCGTCCTCGTCCCATTCATTGCATTTTAGGTGACTCAACCTCAGACAGGAGAAAGAACAGCCAGTGAAAAAAATAATAATTCTGCCCACCATATGGATACTACTATAGGCTAGTTTATCAATGGTAATAGCCACGTCTAGTGGCTGAGTGGACTAATGCATCGGCTGCAGGGGCCTGTGTTCAGTCTCATGGTCACAGGTTCAAATCCCAGCGGGTCCACTCACCTCTCATCCTTCTGAGGTCGATAAAATGAGTACCATTGATTTGGGTAACAATAAACATTCATTATTCAGCGCCAATATACCCTTGAGTGAATGTGCTCTTTACAAATACATGTTATGTTAATAATCTTTCCTGTTTTGTACCATGACTGGGGCCCGGATAGTAGTGGGATCCCTGCTGGGCTCAGATCTGCATCCTTTCATACTGAGATCTCTCTGTGATGGGTATGCTGAAGAGGGTGTGCAACCCAATGTTCTGGAGACTGGAGGTTGCCATGGATTTCACCTCTACAGACGAGATGGCTGTCTTGCGAGGAGAGCCTGAGCAGGCTGTGGTTCCAGTGTCTGTTTGGTGTCCACACAACCCATGGTGATGACATGGCTCCAGTCCTGCATGACGCCATTCCTCTAGGCTATCAAACTATCACACATAATTGTATGGGCAAAAGAGGAGGTGCCCTAGCTGTTTTGTTCAGGCAAACATTACATATAACTAAAGCTGACTACGTCTCCAAACAACGTTGTTTGGCCCTTTTCACCAGATGCAATCCTACACTATCTTCTTCCTGTAACTTCATGCTCCTTTAGAGACATCCACCTAGCAATGCAACATTCCCTGACACACTTCTAGATACAGTTTCAAACCTGATAACACTACACTCCAACCTATGCATTCTGGGTGACCTCAACATTTGGTTTGACAAACCCAATATGTCCCATCCCAAAACAATCATCTCTGGCCTAGACGCACTGAACCTGCATCAGATCGTCCACAAACCCACACACAACGCTGGACACATCCTAGATGTCATTTTTGCAAATGTAGAACAACCATTTGCTTGCTTTCCAACATAAAACAAAACAAAGTAACACACCTAAAACCACCTAACATGCATCACCTATCGACCATGGAACAAACTCAATTTAGAGCACTTAGAAACAGAGCTAACATTCAGCACAAATCTAGACACAATACATTCTGTTCAAAAACTATATGAGTGGCTACAGGAAGCTTTTGATAACCTAATATCACTAAAAAATACACAACACAACAAAAGAAAACATGCCCCTTGGAAAATACAGAGATAAAAGAGACACAACAACAAATTAGAAAGCAGCAACATGCCTGGCTCAAAACAAACACCAATCAAGACAATCTTCGCCTACAGAAACTTAACAGATTATACAAGTCAGCTGTCAAAAAAGCTAAGAAAGGAACTATTCTGACAGAAATTAAAATGCTAAATGTGCAAATAAAGAACTCTATAAAATTCTCACTTAATTCTGTAAACCAAATTGCCTAGAAGGAGCTCATTCCATTGCTCAAGATTTCACAGACAAACTGGTAAATCATTACACGGCCAAAGAACACACATTGGACTCATATTTAAAACAAAGAAAAAGCACCAGCACCACACCAACCCTTTTCCAAAACAACAATCCAAGAGTAGTCTAATCCAGCCTCTCCATTCCTTCAAACAAATTTCATACAATTACTTTATGGACCTGGTTAAAGCAAGCAGGCCTTGCAGCAGTCCTCCTGACCCGTGTCCACCACAAACCTTCAAGGGAATTCTTCTAACAACCTCTGCTGCCACACCAGTAAGAAGAATCATAAACAATTTCTTGACTATGGGAATATTTCCATAAGAACTGCAAATGTGAAACAGACGTCCATTACTAGAATAAACAAACCAGGACCTGTAGAACCACGACAACTACAGACCAATTATAAATGGACCTTGCCTGGGCAAATTGATAGAAAAAGCAGCATTTTCCCAGATGTCACAATTCATCGAAGATAATGCAATATTTTCAGTCTTTCAAACTGGATTCCATCCAGGAAGAAGTACAGAATCTGCCCTCGTTGCCATTTGGGATGACCTTAAGAACAAAGTTGACAGGAACGGGGTTGCTGTGCAACTTCTCTTGGACCTGTCAGCGGCCTTTGACATGGTTCACCATGATACTCTGATACAAAGACTCCACGAAGCCAGCATAGAGGGCACTGCTCTAGACTGGATCACATCCTACCTTTGCAATAGAACTAATGTCATCCATACCCCACCTTTCTTGTCCAAACCGTACTCAACTCTATCATCTCGCCCATGCTTTTCAACATCTACATGAAGTAATTACTGGCGCTGATCAATCAATTCCACCTCCCGTGCTATAACTGGGCAGACGACACAGAAATACTTCTTCAACTGGAATGCCCCAAACACATTGGAAACTCACCAATTTTCAGTTGTCTCAGAGCCGTGGATCAATGGATGACGTGGAGCCATCTCAAATTGAATGCTTCCAAAACAGAAATACTCACGTGTGGTGATTGGAAACATTATGACCAGCTCACCGTTTGGCCTGATGATCTAGGAACACCACCTAAAGTATCGAAGCAAGTAAGAAACCTTGGAATGACCATGGACTCAAAGCTGTCAATGAATGCCCAAGTGGACAAATTAGCAAGATCAAGCTTTGATACTATAATAACTCTGCAACGCAACTTCTCCCACCTGGGATTTCCACACAAGGTCCAGGTTACCATCTCTCTTGTTCTGTCCAAACTCGATTATGCTAATAGCATCTACGTAAGATCACCTTTAACAACTACAAAAAGACTACAACGGATACTGAACTCGGTTGCCAGACTACTCTTACATATAAAGCTGCAAGCCCACATCTCCACATTTTAAGCTGCTTTGTATCACCCACCAAGTGATAACTGGAACAGGACTGATATTCATAAGGAATAAAATCACAAAATAAATTCAACAAAGAAACCGCCGCTTTGGCGTGGCACCTCACCTCAAAAACCCACCGTACAAGAAAAAAAAACATAGGTGGCACATGCTTTTCTATTCAACCAACCAAACTATGGAACTTATTACCCCCAAAAATTAGATCCACGTATAACTACCTTATCTTCAGAAGACTACTCAAGAATTAGCTCTTCCCCACATAACCACCATACTCAAACATAAATATACAGCATATCCCTCTGTATATAAACATTTATTTGGACTATAGATGTGTACCAACATATGTATATTGCTTTGTCTAAATGAGTATAATATTTTTTTTAAAGATATAGCTATAAGTTAGTACTGCTTAAACCATTTACATATTACTTACTGTTATATTATTCTATGTTCAATATGTATATACGTGGCTGTTTAAATAAGTAAATCTTTTATCATAACTATTTATCTACAATTGCTTCACTATCGAATTACAAAAATAGAAACAAAACCATTTAATTTAAAATACCACAACACTTGAAAGTCTGAGTTTATTAAATGCAACTTTAATGTACATATATCCCCTTCCTTATGCACATATTTACCTGCCATGTACTTATGTATCTATATATTTATTACTTTGCTTCTAATTCAGCATATCCACTGCACTACCCTATAGCTCGCCCAATATCTCGCAATATATCCTCTACCTCCACTCTGACTCATCTCAAACCTCTTTCTCTACTCTTTCCAATGCACTACCCTATTTCCCACCCTATACCGCTCTCAATATATCCTCTACCTCAACTCTCTGACTCATCTGAAAGCTTTCTACTACTCTTTCAAGTGCACTTCCTATTGCTCACCCTCTGTCTCTATTCATCCAAACACCACATACACCCAATAATGATCCCCAAAATAACCCTTTCTACACTCTTCTCTCCTCTATCCCTCCTTGTATCATCTCATACATTTTACTATTCAGATCTCCCAAACTAGCCTTTCTAAACCCTTCCCTCTGACTCTTCCCCTCCACCTCCCCTTTACTTACCCCAAACCCCCTCCTACAGCAATAAACTCCAAACAAGCACTGGCGTTGCCAATAGGTTTCGCATTTGGAAAGTTGGAGCTATTGGTTTTGTAAATGACATTTTATATTTATATATTGTTATTGACAATGCCAATAACGATATATAAATATAAAATGTAATTTACAAAACCAATAGCTCCAACTTTCCAAATGCGAAACCTATTGGCAACGCCAGTGCTTGTTTAAAACGAGTCACGCGCCATTGAGTCACAGTTTGTATTCATGCGGTAACATCAAATATTGCATTTATGCGGTAACATCAAACATTGTATTTATGCGGTGACATCAAACAGCTCCCCTCGCACAGGGGCGGTCACTGCCTTCGTGGCTGAGGACAAGCAGATGGTCTGCCTGTTACCTGAATGCCTGTCTTTGACGCCTCGTGTTTAGCCTGTATCTGATACACATTGCTGGCGATGACAGCTATATTCCTTTAATTATGTCTACACCCCCCTTTTACCCTAATGATTCTCCATATCGACCAGTGCCGCTTTGGCTGGTCAGTCAATATCTCTTTGCAACAAATATCTGCGCGTGCTTTTTCTCGCAAGAAGACTGGTGCACGCATGCAACAAACGCGTTTGTAATAAGACATCGGTCAGCTCTGTTAGTCCCGTCATGTGTGTTTTGGACAGAGGGACATAACTTGACTTCGCGCTGTCTTCCAGCCTGGACATTACAATACATGGGAAGGCAGGGATGGACTTTCCCTAGAAGTGGGTGCCTCCCCCGGAGTCACGTGCTCCCGTTTTGTTTTGAAAGGCTCCCCGACTCAGTACTTCTACCCAGATGTCAAGCAAATGTTTTGTTTTGTGCGCGTTCGCTTTTTTTGTGATTGGTGATGGGGATGGTGGGCGGGGGGAGGGGTTGTTGAAGGGATCTAGGAGAAAGGGAGAGACAATTGCGGTGCTGTGCACGGATGAAACATCTTTTGTGAATAACACGAGCGCCAAAATCCATTCCTAATTCTCCGTGTTCACTGCTAAGCCCTTGCTTTTTTTTCTCTCCCTGTCTAGAGGTCTAGAATCCGAGCATGCCGTGTTTATGAAAAAGTGCAGCGTAGGTTAAAACAGTGCCATTAAGATTTAATGGTGGAGCAGAGGAAGCGTGCTACTTAAATTAGTTCATCAGTGGGACGTTTCTTAGTGAATGTAATTTAATGATTTTTACACACTGACTCAGATTTTATAAACGGAGGTTTCTTTTTTCCCAAGTGATACATGTGAAGCTTCTGCTGGAGGATTTTCACATGCACAAATCTGACTTAATTAGGATCGTTATCGCTAATTCCTTTAATGCTTCAGGGTGACTGCCCAATGACGTCAGCGTCAGTCATGCATGTGACAATAGGGTGATGTAAAATAAGCGTTCCACATGGGACACAGTCCCAGAAATATGTGAAATACGATGACATGGGGGTTCTGGAGCACCAGAGCTGTTTTCATTCAGACATGCATCTTCTCGCCCGCCCTGCATAACGATAAATTTTTTTTTCCAAGAATACAAACCTGTCACGTCCACTAACGAATGACAATCAGGCTCCAAGCAAGTAATCTGCATAAACCTCTATTAAAATGAATTGCAATCAATGCGAGTTTGGGTGTGTAATACCTCTCAAAGCTCTTGAACAATGGCATTTAGATGCCAGATTTACGTTGGTGGCGACCTCGACTGCAGAAGCTGTACGTTCGAGAAGTGTGAAGACGGCAGCGAGCAATGGCGCTATCTTTATTTTCGTTGGTTTGGGGGTCTCACTGTAGCGTGCTAGTAACCAGGGTTGTGTGAGTTGTTACGCCGCGCTACTAACCCTAGAGGGAGGCCAGTGGTGGTGGTGGGGGTGGGGGTGGGTGGGCGAGTTTTATCGGCTTCGAAACCCGCAATGTGACCACTGGCCCTTGGAGAACTGAAAGAGACATCAGACCCCGCTCGTACCAAATGCAGTCTGCAGATAATGATACAGCTGATGAAAGGTGGCAGCAGGGGCCACGGGCAGTCTAGGACACGAGATGGAACAATGAAGAGGCAGAATTTTGGGGGTAGAAAGACACTAAACCACTGGATAAGAAGAATGCGAGCGAGGGGAGAACACGAAAGACAATTAGAGACAGAGGGAAGGACAGTGGTGGCAAAATAGAGAGAGAGAGAAGTAGAGAGAAAGACACATTGCGACAAGGGAAGAATAAGATCGAGAAACAGATCGAGCTAGACAGTCGCGCTGAGAGTAGAGAGAGAAAGAAAGAGTGAAAAAAAGCGGGAGAGCAAATGGAAGAGACACAGGACAGAAAAAGCGAGGCATAGAGAGAAAGAGACGACGAGGGAGGAAGAAGCGGAGTGCGAGCGAGGGGAGGAGAAGTGTGGCAGGCAGATGCGCGGAGGGAAGCCGGATGGGGGCGTGAGAGCCTGGTGGGGGGGCGGGAATGCGAGCGAGGGGAGGAGAAGTGTGGCAGGGAGATGTGTGGCAGGCAGATGCGTGGAGGGAAGCCGGATGGGGCGGGAGAGCCTGGTGGGGGGGCGGGAATGCGAGCGTGGGGAGGAGAAGTGTGTGGTGGGAAAATAGAGAGAGAGAGAGAAGTAGAGAGAAAGACACATTGCGACAAGGGAAGAATAAGATCGAGAAACAGATCGAGCTAGACAGTCGCGCTGAGAGTAGAGAGAGAAAGAAAGAGTGAAAAAAAGCGGGAGAGCAAATGGAAGAGACACAGGACAGAAAAAGCGAGGCATAGAGAGAAAGAGACGACGAGGGAGGGAGAAGCGGAGTGCGAGCGAGGGGAGGAGAAGTGTGGCAGGCAGATGCGCGGAGGGAAGCCGGATGGGGGCGTGAGAGCCTGGTGGGGGGGCGGGAATGCAAGCGAGGGGAGGAGAAGTGTGGCAGGGAGATGCGCGTGCTTGTGTGGTCACGTGACTCACATGCACTTTGAGAAAACCGCAGTGGTTTGACGAGTCGATCAAGCCCTTGAATTTTCGCCTATTACATTCGCAAGCGAATGATAATAGGCGAAACCTAAAAAAGAAAACATTGCTAGACCCTCCTCTCTTCTATCCCTCTAGTGTTACTTTTCAATCCAAATAACAGACTAACATGTCCACCACTCAAATTAATTTCATATTTCCCTATACTAATTCACCACTAATCCTGTTTGCGTTCCAGACAAGCGTGCTACCCACCAAAAAGCGCTTCAACAAGTCATCAGGGGTAGCAAGCACTATAGAAATGGAAACCCTTCCCTCTTCCCTCCTTCCACTATCCTTTTCAATCCAAATAACAGACTAACATGTCCACCTCTCAAATTAATTTCATATTTCCCCAGACTATTTCACCACTAATCCCTTTTCGATTCCGGAGTAGCTTGCTACTCGCCTAAAAGCGCTTCAACACCGCATTAGGGGTAGCAAGTGTTATATAAATGTAAATCTTTTCCCTCTTCTATCCCTCTACTATTCTTCCAAATACTAATAACAGACTAGCATTTCCACAGCTCAAATTAATTTCATATTTCACTATACTAATTCACCACTAATCTTTATGGGTTCCAGAGTAGCATGCTACTTGCCGAAAAAGTGATTCGACGCCTCATCAGGAGTAGAAGGCGCTATATAAATGCAATTACAATACATTGCCGAACTGAAGGAGAGGTCATGTGCTGAGCAAACATGAGGACAACTGGTTGGTAAATTGTATATTTTCATATTTTGTATTTCTTACTGAGGACGACTGAGCTTTGGGGCACCTCAAAAGTAATGGCTGGGTGACTTAGGGATAATGCCCTGGTTACTTACTGGGAATCTTCATTGTCCTTAGTCCTTTCTGAAATTACGTGAAATTACACAAGCATACTGGAAATTTCACCCGGGCTTACCGGAAACTCCTGCTTCTGAACTGTGATTTTATTCCTCCTTTCGCTGACCCCATCATTTGCGGATAATGATCAATCACTCTACTTTTAATATTCTGATGTGAGAAACTGTCCAGGTGTCGCTAAGCTGTTTACTCCGCACACGTGTGTTGGCCTCATTGGCTGTTCTTGCTTTGTTTGTGTAAAGTTTTCTGCTATCATTTCATCAAGTTCTTCTTGCTTCTCTCTGGGCTCCTGATCACTACCCCTTTTCAGCAGTAAAATGTCATTGTTAGACAATAACACTTTATTCGGTTCTTGTGAGTTAATATACACCCCTAGGCTAACACACCCGAGAAACTGTCTCTTCTCCACATTATATTGTTTAGACTTCTTTCTGTGAAGTTGGTTTTATTGTTTTATTTCAATGGAAAGACTGGGATTCACGAGGTATTGCCACCGTTAGCCAACTAGAATCAAACAAATACCCACTAACATTTGCGAACCTTCAACAAGAATACCGGACCCCCACCGCAAGACACACCCGCAGCTAACTGACAGCAATGCCTACCTAAGCGCCTTCAGGATGAGCCGTACGCTCGTCCCTAGGCTGAGTATAGGTCCCCTCCTACACCCTTGATGCCCTACCATACTGCATTATTACAGGAGTACAAGCCACCCATCGGTTATATCCGCTCTTAGTACTCTGCATCCCATGAACCCCCACACCCAGTTTCTCCCCCCAGTTACATTCAGCATGTCCCTATTGGAAGACTTCTATAGCGACTGGACACTTGACTGGTAATGGCATGATTACTAATGTGCTCTGAGATATATGCTAAGAGTTATTATTATATGCGACTGCTATCTGATATACCATGCCACTGTCAATGCAAAATGCCAATAAAAACAAGTTACAAAAAAAAAACATTTGCGAACCTTCAATGCACATATTCCCTAACCGATGTAGATTTTCATAAATTCTTAAAACCTAAATCCTGTATACGGAAGTTGAAATACACCGATATAACACCATCCTTTCCCCAGTTTCTCAATCAAATGGGTCACAAAGTCTCAAAAACCTATAAATTCCTATCACCAACATCCCTTAAACCAATGGAAACTATGCAGGACAAATGGAAAAAAAGATGGCATATCAAGAGGAAATGATAAGCAGTGATCTATAACATTAAAATCTTAATTTTCACATAAGATCACCCCAGTCCTGTCTCAAACTAAATTTGTGCTGATACACAGCACCTTTTGGACCCCTGCCCGTCTACCACAAACTGAAACTCAGGGACACACCTACATGCAGGAATTGTCATCAAGGTGTCAGAAATCTCGCACATGTGTTCTTCTACTGCCCATCCCTAAAATCTTCCTGGGACCTTGTTTATGGGTTTATTTGCAAACTAGTCCGCGTTCAGCCTTGTAGAAAATTTCCCTTCCTGCTCACAAGGCCACTGGATGCAAACCTAAACAAAGAAAAGGACAGACACTTATTAGATCTTCTACTCACACTAGTGTGTAAACGTATTCTTCACAACTGGAAAAACACAGGTGCAATCTCTTATAAGGCTTGGATAACCGGCATCTCTGTCATTAGGGGGGCTTACAACATTTCACTACAGACCACACCCAGGAAAGCCAGAACTAGAGCAATCTGGTACACCTTAGATAACTTTATGGCCAACACAAAACCCCCATAGAGGACTCTCATTCCCGTCCGACACCTGTCTTTTTTTTTTAAACAGATTTTATTGGCATTTATCATTCAGCAACATACAATTACAGTATCATCCGTTCAGGAAACATCCATTATTCCCCATGAAGGATGTCCGACACCTGTCTGTCTAAATCTCGCTACCATGACCCATCTCGAGACACTCACGAAGATTACCCTCATCACTCGCATCCCCGAAGGTTACTTACAGGAGACTCATTAACTCGTTTTATCGGTCATAATATGTTATTATGGTATATTTTAGGTAATGATATGTTATCATCATCATTATTATTATTCTTTTGTATGAGCATAATTGGATACCGTGTATACAGTCAAATAGATCATATTTGTTAGTTTTAGAAGGACAAACTCTCCATAATTCTTGTAAACAAAATTGTATGAATGGGCATACCAAGCACAAATGGAATAATATGTTATCCCATATATGTTGTTATTTATGTTTGCCACTTTTGTCAAAGTGATACAAGTCAATAAAAGTTTTTGAAATCCATTGTTGTTTGCTCTGCTCAATTTGTGAACTATGACCATTTTTTGTAAAGCGCTCTGATGCTCTTGGCCCTTGTACCGCAATTCAAAATTAATAAAAGAATTAATGTTAAATAATACATTTATTTAATATGTATTTATTTAATATGGAGATTACTTGCATGTATGGTTGGCATGTTGGGAACCTGATTGGATTACAAACTCTGGTGGCTCAAAGAGCCGAGCCCTAATTATGCTAGTGATTTTGCCCTTACAACTCTTACCTCAAGGGGTGTGGGGCAATATTTGTGAAGAACTTCCTAATGTGACCCGTGAGCCCTGCCCTCTCCCAAGTGTTAACTCATATACCTTTTTTGCACAGCAGGGTTGTCAGCGTAGGTCACACTTTTCAGATATCCACATATGACATATTTTCATTTAGTGGATCCAATTGAAGCTAATTTACCAATTCTGTGGTTATCCTGAAAATATGGCTTGGATCTGACCCTCCTGGACTTATGTTGGACACCCATGCTCTGCCTCAGTGCCAGCAGTGGAACCTGTTCACCTCCTCTGTTGCACAACAAACCAGCAATGGATGCAGGGGGCGGATGTGGTAAGAGCCCCACAGAAGCTGTCAGCATTGAATGCTCAACGTCCCAGTTCCTGAGTGTGGAGTGTGGGCTTCGGCGGGCCGGAATAACAAGCGGGGAGGCCTGATATAGTGCGCTATGTTTAAGTGGTTTTATTGTTGACACAGTCCGGAGGAAACAGAGTCACAGGAAGGGGGCCACGGGGATCCTTGATGGGGTCCGGAGAAGAGAAGAAGGTGGGTCGGGAAGGGTGGTGGACGGCTTCTGACTGCTGTGCTGACGTCGTCCGGGCAGTGTGCGTCGTCTCCCTCAGCTGCTCCGTCGTCTGGGATGTTCGTTGGTGGGCCTCGGAGGTTTGGGGCGAGAGAAAACACAGAGCCGTTAGTCTGTCGCTCTCGGCAGTGTTAACTGCCACCGACACCGGGACGTGAGGCTACGGAAGAGGTGATAGTGAGGGAGGGTAGGATGGGGATGTGGAAGAGACCGAAGGATAGGGGGGGGGGAAAAGGGGTGACAGGGTGCTCTCTGTGTGAACGGGGCCTATATATATATTTATAGTGTTATGGTGCTCAGGGTTGTGCGGCTTTACAATTATTTACAACTATCTACAAGAGGCACACGGAAACGGATGGTGGTTACTCACGTGGCCCGCCGCAACTCCCTGGTGAGTTGCGGCCGCTCTCCAGCCACCTCCTGGGGACTCCACCAGTCCTCAGTCCACACGTCGCCGTCGGCGTCCTCCTCTTCTTCAGCTCGGCTTTCGTTCTCCTCGCTTCTCTCTCTCCGCTCCGGTTCCGTCCTTGCTGTCTCCTGCCACGAGTCCGCGGGTTGGAACCCCGTTCCTTGAGGTTCGATGGTTTTTCTACCTTCCGGGGCGTAGCCGGGGCCGGAACTTCCGGGGTCAGAGAGGACTGCTTCCGGGTACCCGACTTCCGTATTCGAACCCTGGCGTACCTGTAGAGGATGAGAGACGGAAGAACTCCTAGGGAGAGGAAACAAGGCACATTCTGGGTTAGACGAGCCCGCCCCCGCGCGAGGATGCCTCCCCGTTAAGGTAGGGACCGTGACCGTTTCACACTGAGTGAATTGGATAATGCTTCAGGAGGAGGCCAGCAGCCTTACCAGCCGAGGGGCCCCCAGCTTTATGGCCAGGTACAGCCGAGTCCCCCTCCTCCATTAACTCACACCCTTAGGGTGGTGGCCCCATTTCCCGGTGCCCAAGCTACTCACCTCCCGTCTTCCCCCAAGGCAACCACCTTCATTAATACCAATTTTAGGCTTAAGGGTCGTAAACCCCGGCCTTATTTATTACATAACAATAATCAAACATTAATATATTTACATTATGTACACAATATGCAGAAAGTCTGGTCAGTTACATTGATAGGTACAGCATGTCATTTGGCTAACCGTAACATGTTTCTAATACATAGCCATTCCTATCCTAAGCTAATCATTCAACAACATAACATTATCTTTCTGCGTATCCCTGTTTGAGCCTACGGCAAGGTCAATGACTGGCCCCAGATCCTAATCAAGCTATGTCCCAAACTCCTACCGGAGTGACCTTGCACAGGGGCCCAGTTCACCGAAAGGATACCTCACACCTCGGGCACCCCCTACGCCCTCAAAATTATCTCCATAAGGGGCTCGTGCAGTTATGCGCAGCTTACTTGTGCCCTTGTGCATATGCGGGGTGGCCAACCAGCCTACCGGAAGCATAACTCCCCTCTCCCTGTGAAAAACAGTGAGTCTCCTAAGACCCCCAATGCTGCCCGGCGCAGGATCACCTTTAATTCACCTTGGATTCGCTATCAAAATAATGAGGCAGGCGCTGGGAACTGGAAGACAAGAAAAAGGTTTATTTCTCATGAGGAGACCACGTCAACTGCAGACACCAGGATGTCTCAGGGAGGTGTTCTGCTGGCAACTCCTTTGGCTCTTCCTTTTATACAGGTTTGACACAATGCATTTGTTTCATTATCATGGTTTCACAAGCCCAACATTGTTTCATCAACATGGTTACACAAGCCCAACATTAATTCTCCTCCCACCCAGGTCAAAACAGACCATCTAATCTTGCAGCTGGACCTTGCTTCAGGGTCTAAAACATGTGAGCCCGGCCAGATCTAAGAGTCCGTTCTGTTGGCAAAAACAAGTCTTGCTGTGTGCAGTGCAATAAACCATGTTTGCAAGAGTCTGTTTGGTATTTGGAGCCTGTTTGTTTAAGAGTGTCCATGGGTTTGCCTGTAAACAGAGATGAGAGGAAAAACGAGTTTGTGGCAGCAAGTGGTGTTGATGTTTGTCGTGGCAATAGTTTATAGCCCCCAGATCACATACCAGGTTGGTCAGAGGGATGCTAGTAAGGGCAGCGTGAAACAAAGGTGACCAACGGAATACAAAATGGGTGCGGTCGGTCAGAAGGACTGCAGTTTATGTGCTCGTAGGAACTTCCATCAGACAAGATGGTGCAGATAATGTTCATGATTGTCGTTTTGCTTTTAACAGTCGCCCCTTTGAACATAACTAGCCAGCTTGTCAGTCTATTTCGATCACCATAATGTCCTGTATCTCTTGTTCATACATTACTCTCATTTTTTTTTAGCTGAGTGTCCATAGTCTTAGGGTGCAAGGTACTTATGCAAAGAGAACACAAAGGTGGTATACAGTGTACACCCAAACAACAACCACATATTGCCAATACTGGGACCAAGAGAAACATTGATATTTTCCAACCCCAGTCCTTCAAGATGCCCCATAGCTAAACATGCAGTTGGACTGTTCATTGTAGTCTTTGGTGGCATGGGTTGTACAGGCTGATGCACAGACAGCAGGAGAAGAAGATCGCTATCAGTACAACCAGCATTGTCAATAACCTATGCAGTGAATGTAACAAACTGGGAGATAGTGTATACAAAAGGGTATTTGCTGTACCACACGTTTAAACTTGGTGATGAGTATAATTCCTAGATGCAGTAAATTCATTGTAACACAAAAACAAGTTGTTTTGTAGGATAAGGACCACTAAGTGCATTATTGAGAACTAGACTGTGTGAGGAGCCAAACTAATAAGTATATTCATGAGGGCAACTGGCGTTGTATAATCCTTGTGATACACTGTTTACTCTTTCTTCCATATGGTATGATATTCCTATGCTATTATTAATACAATGACACTATGGATGCAATTGATGTAGAATTTCAAAGGCAAAACCTTTTTCTTGTCCATTTGGGACATAATGAATACAAGGTGATTGGGAGAGAAATTCAACCTAATTTAATTGATGGTCAGGGAATGATATTTGTCAAACTTCTTCCCAGTGTCCTTTACAGTGAGCCATCACTGGTAGGCTCCCATTGTTCATCTAGCGTTGGCGCTGTTGAGCACCGGCGGTGGAGCTATGCGTCCAGCTTGGATCCAGATTCCACGTTGCAGGGTGAGGTCGTTCTTTCTTTGGGATCACAATCCCTTTGCCCTGTCCACTAACTAATCTATCGCTGGTACCTTAGACAGGGTACCCGCACCTTATTCTTGATCCGTGAAGTCCATCCCTACTAACCCTATTCTATCTTCGAGCACTGTTCCTTCATCAAGTGGATTAAAACCCCATGTGAAAAAAGGGGGTTGGGGGAGTCAAAGGAAGAGAGGGTGGAGTGGGGTCAGACTGGAGATGGACCAAGGGGGACAGATACTCCACACAAGTGAGCCCACCAATTAGGCCCAATGGGCTGAGACTTCAGGCACAAGTAGACCAACAGGCTGGGGTTTTCTGGGCAGCCCTTCTCTCTTTCATTCTTCTTGTCGGAGATAGTGCCTCGTCCAGCATATCTTTGCTCTGTGGCTCCACCTTGGTCGTGGTCATAGGCGTTTCATGACAAGCATCCAGGCTGTGCATCACGTCGGACCTCACTCTTCCAATGACTGGAGGGCGTCCTGAATCTAGTAGTGAGTATAAAACACATTTTTAGAGAACTGGCAGGGGAAGACGTTACACAATTTAGTTTTCTCTCCCAATCCCAAGCAGCTGGGGAAATATGTATCATTTACTTAAAAGGAAGATAATATGGATACTCTGAATCTTTACATCTGTGTATATTATTCACTCATGAACCTTTACTGTTGTGCAGGTCTGCAAACTCCTCTAGGAATTTCCAGCATACGTATCATCTCTTGTGTCCATTCCTTTTACGTTTATGGTTGTGGTAATTTGGTAAAATTATTAATTATATAGCCTGCCAAATTAATAATAATAATACTCACAGTGGTGTCCCCCAACATCTAGCAACGATAGTCCGAGTTGAGGTATAGGTGTAAAGTAGGGATGTCAGTCAGATGTGCAATGGTACAGCTCTTATGTTTCTATGTGGATGGAAGAAGAAGGGGTAAATCTGAAACATGACAATGCCTCTAACTTCTGGGTGGAGGGAGATAGGATGAACCCCAACCCAGGGGACCCTTCACTTCTCCATTTGGTCAGTACATACATCAAATTCATCATTCTCACTAGTGTGCGTTACTTCGGCCTAAATAGGATAGAAAGTGTTCCTAGTAAAAGTGAAAGGTCGAATACTTGTGATACCTGCTGGAGCCGGGCTCTTTGTACTGCAATAAACCTTCAGGCTCCTGATGTAAACTGCCCTCCCATTCACTGGCTTCCAGGAGACAAGTTTTTAGTAAGGAATGTGTCATATTTTAATAAAAATGCTATTTGTCTTTCGCATGTAGGCACCAGGTTCGGGCCTGTTTTTCACATCCCATTGGCCACTTGGTTAGCAACCCAGCCATACAAAAGCGTTCCCATATTGACAAATATGCACATGACACGTACACATACATACTATACAAATATTTCATGCACTCAGAGATAGTCCCCACACACAATGCACGCAATGTGTTTGTTGTAACAAGCAAGGGCTTTAAGTACGTCCTTATTAGACAGAGGTTCAGAGTGGTCCGACGTTCGGGGCAATCCTACGCGATATATCAACATATCGCGTAGGATTGCCCCGAACGTCTTGTTACAACAAACACATTCTTCACAGAACATATGGCGTTCCTATAAAATATTCCCATTTACTGGTTGTAAATCCAAACGGGCCGACTTGCTACCTATTACGTACCAGGATTCAATAGGATGGATCTTGCTTAGCTCTCTTCCACATTCTATGGCATACTCGACTCCGAATCCAAAGAAGAACCACATGACCTAAGAATCCCAGAACTTTTTCTAATCACGTACCAAAGCCAAGATAAATTGGATGGGACAATCTACTACTATACCATATTACTAGCAATAGCCTTGAGAAAGTTACATACACGTAACGAAACACGTGTCGGCTGTCATTGGCTGTCTTCCAACTATCAAGACTGGGAAGGCCCTAGGACTAGGACGCCCCCCCTTGGCCGTTACTTCTTGTCTTTAGTGCTCAATGTGCTCAATGCAACGATGTATCATGTACTTACTGTGAATACCTTTTGTTATGCCACTTGATGTTCAATATTACATGGTGTCTAAATACTCTTGAGCATACATTAAATCAAACACGTCAAATACAGGAATTCTTGGATGTTCTCTTATTGTCAGATACAACTATAATGTTCCTTTACTTATAAGGTATATGTTTTTTGTAAGACTCTGAATACTGGCCATTAATTTCGATACCTTATGACAAATATTGCAAATTGCTGAAGTCTAAATATTAGAGTGCCGAGGTACAAGTAATTCTTAAGACATTTGATCACAGGCATTTTATACTTCTGGGTTAGACATCCTTGGTAGTGGAATTCCTGAGTTACCTTGAATGGCAGCGTAATCTCTTTACATGATATCTACAGAATAACTTTGGGTTACTGAAAGACTCTGATGTGCAACTGTTCTAGCCATCACTACCGCCCTTTCCATTTTGTGTAGCTCATTACCCAGCTTAGAGAGGTGCATGCCATCCTGTGCTACCCCTAATGCACCCATACGCTATCGTCTGCAATTTGGGGATCTGAATAGTCTATCAATACGGTTATTGATTCTTTTAACTGAATGGTTCAAGGCCCACAAGGACTCACCCCCCTCCACTGAAATCTTGGAATAATAGGTGACCACACCAGTTTAGCCCCAGGGCATCTTTTGGCAAACCATCCCACTTCAGTGATCAAGGCTTCCACTACCCCCTTTCTACTCAGATGTACCAAGTCGTCCCCCCCCCCTCAGATGCAGATTAAAGACTTTAGGGGGAGTCTGCTCCTGGCCCAGCAGGCCTGCCACCAAATCTCTGAGTTAGCCAAAGCGCAGGCCCCCCTGCACATGAAAAGAGGCCCTAAAACCAGCCTCTACGCTCGTAATTGCCTGTAAGAAACAATTGTTGCAACCTTTTCACATGAGTGGCCAATGACCCATACTTCATTTGCTCCATGTTCCCAGGCGAGTACCTAATCCACCGTAGAGGCTGACAGACGAGGAGCCGCTGCAAGCTTCCCTCCCGCGGGACAGGATGTAGAAACTGCAATTCAAACCAGAAAAGACAACAGTCAGTGAAACCTTCCTCCCACCCCTAGAGCATATGCAGCCTTACATAGCGCTTGTAACAATTTGAGGACCACCTACCAATCCTCTGCACCTCGCTCCTAGCAAAACCTCTAGCTACAGCTTCGGTGGCGGCCCCTATCCTGAAAGAGTGGGTCCCAAAACTGCTTGGATCTTAACCAGTTTTTTGTATGGCCAAGCCCATGACCCTTCTGAATTGAAAATCGAGTGAGTGTGGTACCATTCGCATGAATTAATAAAGATCCCCCGCGTATTTTGGCATGTGTTCCAGGAACGCCTCCAGCCTGGTGATGGGGCAGCAAGCACTCCCCTGTGCCCGTCGCAGTTCCACCCCTTCCCCTCTAGCCTCCTGATCAGTCTTAGACCTGGGGTTTGAAATGAGTAAGGAGTCTCCTTGCACTTTTACATGGCTAAACTGCAGCCCCCCCCCTGCCAGTCCTGCTTAGTCTTTGCCACCAGTTCCCCAATCCTGAAAGCGCTGTAAAATGCCAGCGAAAAGGCTGCTTTAAACAATATTGTTTCTGCTTCTGTGTTACAAACCTGACTAAGCACCTCCAGTAATGCGGCCAAAGTGTTAACACCTATTGGTCGCCTCGCATCTGGCTGTGAACCTTGCAAACGCTGCCACCCTTTCAACGCTTTCTGCACCATAAATGTGCTAGTGGAATCCCTTCTGCCCTTCACTTTCGCAAAAAAGGAGATAACCGCTATGTGTCGCCTTGCTGATGCCACTAAGCGCCCCTCATCTTTCATTGCTCTAAGGTAGGAAAACACTGCCCGTATCATGCCAGCTCTTCTCCCATTCCTCCCCCAAAAAATTACAGTAAGCCCCAAATGCCCCTTCGTATGCCCTCCTGGTCCTGGGTGCTAGGCTAGCTGCCACAAGGTCCGGTAGTTGGGGGCACCAAGCTGCCAAAGCTGTTCCTGGAAAGGCGTTGGGTTCTCCGCCACTTCGGGGTGATGGAACCTGAATACTTGCATCTTAAAGCGAGAGAGCGCGTCAGCAGCATGATTCAATATCCCTGGGACATGTTTGGCCCTAAACCGCATATTTAGTTTCATGCACAGCAGTATTATTTCCTTCAACAAATACAGGATCATCTTACACTTTGCTGATTGATGATTGATGCATTCCACCACGAACATGTTATCTGACCAGAAAACCACTGATTGGTTCCTCAGTTGCTCCGGCCAGACAGACAATGCCACCTAGATGGGAGCAAAGCATATCGATAAAGGGTTCTGGCCCTTATTCAGTAAGGTTGGACCAAACTAGAAGTGATACAACAGAAACTTTGCCACTACTGATAAATATTCACCGTCTCATTCAAAGCAATCACACGTGGCACTCATAGTGATTGGAAAAAATAAATACTTTTTTTTTTTTTTAAATATTCTGTATCTTTTATCAAAAAGCACTAGTTCATGTTAACAACATGTTTTCCTTTTATGGACCACAGAACAATACAACTATAAAACAACAATTTTACATTTACAACAAAGGCATTACAGTGCATTTACTAATCCAAAACCCTTTTTTTATTTTTTATTTGAGTGAGCTCAAATTCTAAAGCAATAAAATAAGAAAAAGAAAAGAAAAAAGAAAAGATAAAGGATTCCAAGGTAAAGGTTAGAAAAGAAACACCACTGTTGTCAATTTAATATACAACACAAACCCAGTATGGAAAACAGCTCCAAGAAACCAATGTTACCTGTTAACCCGGCTTCCACCCACCATGCCGGCCAGCGTTGTGCCATCCATTCTGTACCTAGTATGACGCCAAACCCCTCGCTACCTGCTGCGTCAGTCATCAACCCTATCTCTGTACTGGACTTGGGAGGGCCAGGCCACAGTACCTTACCATTGAAGTCATGCAGGAATGACATCCAAATCCGCATGTCGTGCCTGACCTCGCTGGATAACCTGGTGTGGTGGGGTTTTTCTTTGAGTCCTGACATGGCCTGTGCTATGGAGCATGAGAATGGTCGTGCCATTGGGATGACCTTTAGTGCGAAGTTTAACTGTCCCACTGTTTGTGGAAGCTGATGCAATGTAACCTTCTCCTTCGCCAAGCATTGCTGCAAAGCTGACCTGAAACTCGTGATCTTTTCATTGGGCAGACATAACAGACCTTGTACCGAATCCAACTCTATACGCAAGAATTCGATCACAGTAGATGGCCCGACAGTTTTACCTTGCACCAGGGGTAGCCCAAATTCCTGCATGAGCGCACAGAATTTCTGTAGCGCCCAGCCACAGTCCTGAGAGCCTGGAGCTGCCAGGAAGAGGAAGTCATCTAGGTAATGCAAAACGTACTGGTGCCCGGTCACCTCCCTGAAAACCCATTCCAAAAAGGAACTGACCTTCTCAAAGTAAGCACAAGAAACAGAGCACCCCATAGTCATGCATTTGTCCATGTAAAACTTCCCCTGGAATTGGAACCCCCACCAGATGGAAATCTAGAGGGTGTACCGGCAACAGGCGAAAAGCTGACTCGATATCTGACTTTGCCAAAAGTGCACCAGGGTCCAGTCCTCTGAGCATCTCAACTGCCTGATCAAAGGACGAGTTCCTGACCGTGCACAGTTCTCCATCAATGGCGTCGTTCAACGACTGGCCCCTGGGAGCAGAAAGATTAAGAAGCAACCTGAACTCCCCTTGCTCCTTTCTGTGGACCACCCCCAGTGGGGAGCAGACAAAGCCCTTCACAGGTAAGCTGTCAAATGGACCTGCTGCACTGCCCAGGCGTAATTCCTTTTCAATTTTTGCTGTCACCACCCCAGGATTAGCCCTCACCGAAAGCTGATTCTGGCATTGTGACACCGCTTCGTAGTCAGGCACGGGGATTCTGAAACCATCCCAGAAACCTTCCAATAAAATTCTAGCGGATGTGGGGCAGTTGTACCTGTTCAACCATGGGATCAGATCACTGGCAATTATGGGGGACCGGGCCTTCATGAGGGAAACACAATCATTCTTGTTTCTTACCCCCTCTATCTTTTGATTTTTTTAAAATACTTGGACTCCGGGTGGGAAGTGTTGCCACAGAAGGAACATGAATGCTGGAACTTACACGTGCCTGCTGCCCTGGTGCACGTATGCCTATTTAAGTCCCAGCATGCCCCCTTTTTTCCTCCACCACCCCCTGAGCTAACAGGGGGGCCTGACCGAAAGGACTGGCCTTTTGAGTTGTCCTGCGACCCGTGCCCCATGTGGTCTAACCACAAAATCATGTCAATTTGGTCCCAAGTGAGGGCAGGGTCATTAGCCTTTGCTCTCCTAAAGTCCTTATCATATTTCTTCCGTCCAATGCCACTATACTTATCGTGAGCGCCCGCGATCCTACTCTGGTAGCATACCATTTCCGCACCCAAGCCTGGAAAGCGTTCGGACATGACTGACATGTTAATTGAGGAACCCCTGAACCAATTAAACCAAAGACTCCTTAACCCTATATTTTTGCATTCGTATAGCCCATTCCCTCGGGTGCATCCACTCTCTGTTCTTTTTGCCCTCCTCCCTTTCAGTTTCAGCAAGGAAAACATATTCACATAACTTCCCTTCCAAATTTTTTCTTTCACCTCCTGTGACACATATCTCGCCAACTTTTCCCTGGACGAGCGCACTTCGCCTAAGCCTAACACTGGCAATGTCCGCAGCGTACCTGTTCCAGCTGCTTTGGCTGATTTCTTCTTTCCTACGTCCAATGGTGTGCTTAATGCTAGCGGTTCTTTTCCATTTCCTGCGGGAGCTGCTCCACCCGTTGCTGCCCCACCTGCCAGAACTGGCTGCCCCTCCCCAGACTTACCACCCACTAACTGCACCACCATCCTTGCCACTTTCTCAAGTGTGGACTCCCCGCTAGCCAACACCCCTGCCGCTGGGGTCCAAGTATCTGACTTCTCTAACCATGGCAGAACTGCTGCCAGGCTCACCACTAAATCAGGCTGCCCTGGGGCACCCCCTGACAGTCCACCTGTGGCCGTAGGGTTTGTACCCGACGGCCCTGGTTGGCTCCCTGACGGGTCTCCCACCATAGGGATAACTGGGGCCTGAGGCGGGGGTGCAGCACCTGACATCCCTAGTAAAGTACACCCTGGGGGAGAGGTACCCACTGCACCTGGCTGACCACCCCCATCAGAAGCCTGTGGCACCACCCCTGCTGGCACTGGCGGTATCGCCTGCGGCACCTCCCCCGCTGGAGCAGGTGCCGCAGCCCATCCACTCCCTTACCCCCGGTGGAGGAGTGGCAGGTTCTACCCTTCTCCCAGGTTTCGCCCTTTTAGGCACAGGGGCGAATGCTGCCTTAGGGGCCACCCCTGCTCGCCTGGGCCTGTCTTCTGTCCCATCCTGCCCATCCATCTTGTTCCTCAACTCCGCTATAGCTTGACCCATGTCCTCTATTTTTTGCATCATGGACTCTATAAACTTGTCCATGCGCGAGCGCTGTTCACTTCGCTTTGCCTTAGGGGCCATGGTACCACCAAAAGAAGAAACCCCTTTTTCTAGTAATAATTTACAATTGCGCAGCCACTGACTACAGTGCTTAGTAACCCCCAGGGAGATTACACCCCACAAACTACAACTAGATGTTCTAAATAAATGTATACCGGACCCACTTCCTTGCCAACAAAAAGGTGGGCCCTCTTACTGTGGTTATCGTACAACACAAAAACGCCCATCTTAACCAGACAAAGAGAGCCCCTGTTACCCCGTTAAGGCTTTGCCACCTAGCACACACAGCTTTCTAGCCCCCCCAGCCACAGAACCCCTTCACCTGAGGAATCCTGTAGATGTCCTGCAGTCAAAGCACCAATGTGCCTGTGTGCCCGGGCGTCAAAAACACCAGCTGGAGCCACCACCGCAAACCACCATGTGGGACCGGCGAGTAATCTCAGCCTGCGTGGCCCCAAGCTGGCTAAACAGGGCACCCTGGGCAAGGGGGTTAGGCTTGCTCCCAATGCTCTCCTGTTGTGGTGATCCCCCTGCAGATTCCCCAGCAAGAGCAGCTGCAGGCGACTGATGTAGGCAAATGCAGTGAAACCTTCCAGCAAATCCCTGGAAAAATGAGAAGAAAACGTGGGGGAAAGAAAGAGCTCCTGACGATCCAACCTGCAGGGGAAACAAAAAAGAAAATTTGTTGGGACCTCCGATCGAAGTCCTGTTGTGCAGTCTGCTGTGGAGCAGCGAAAAAAGAAAACGTCCCAGCCGCTCCACAGCCTTTTAAAGTCTTCCTTCGCCGGCAGGCGGTTCTAACCAGCTTTGCTGGCGTTAGAGCGACGCGTGACCCGAAGCAATTCCAACTGCTTCCGGATCGCGCGCCATTCACCAATCAGGATTGGGCAAGGGAGGCGAGAGGCGCCGTGTCACTGCTGGCTGTGGGGGACCGGCACGACCGCCATAATCACAGCGTGTCCAAGTTCGTCCACGCCTTTTGAATGATGTCTTGTCAGCATACTCTAAAGACAAAGAAATTCTCAGAGTGCCTGCTTCACTCATTTCGCAAGCATTCCTCATGAACTTCACTCACAGGCATAGCTTTGAAGGCTGGGGGGTTTGGGGTGTTACACCCCCTAGTAAATGAAATGTGTGATAAATAGTTTGGTACAGGTGCTTTCGTTCAGGTATGGTGAGGTGTCTATCATATTTCACCAGGAATTTTTACACACACAGATTAAAAATGCACATGCACCCTCTCCCTCTCTCTGTTTGGAAACAGAATGAGAAGAAATACTGGCTATTTCACCAAATAATGTGTTTTCTCACTATGGGCGATATGTATCAAGCCTTTTGTGATTCGCAAAGGCCGAAATTCGCAGAATTTCGGCCTTTGCGAATCGCAAACGGCCTTTTTGCATGTTTTGGGATGTATGAAACATTCCCAAAATAAGGAATTGCAAACTTGTGCGATTCCTTATTTTGCCATAGCATTTAGGGAATCACAATTTTGCGATTCCTTAAATGCTATGTATGTAGCATTTTTGGCTAGCGAATTCAGGTTAAGAATTCGCAAATTACCACCAACTTGTAGTTGATGGTAACTTGCGAATTCTTCTAAAAATGCACAATTTGGCATTTTTAACAGTGGCATGTGATGCACACACATGCCCATAGGGCATGTATGTGCGCCATATGCACACACATGTAGATTTCAGGGGTGCAGCAGGGTGTCTTTGAGACACCCCTGCACCCTTGAAATAATTCTCAAATTGCGATTAGCAAATTGCGAAATCGCAATTTTAAAATTATTTTGCAATCATTCCTATGGGCCTCCTGGCCCATAGGAATGCATTGGAAAATATTCCTTAATTGCGAATTCGCAAAATGCGAATTCGCAAATAAGAAAGAGTAAGGAATCGCTAAAAAAAAGCGATTTTTTTTCATACATACCATTTTGCAATTCCTAAATTGCGATTCCTTAAAAATCGCTATTTTGGAATCGCAAAATACATTCTTGATACATATCGCCCTTAGTACCCCTACCAATCCATGCTAACGTTCCACTGCCCCTTAAGCCTCTCCTGTGTTCGCTGCTTGTCGTATAATGTATTTAACATTATGGGGTACATTTACTAAGATTTTGTGCCATGTTTGCGTCATAAAAGTGACACAAAATCTTTTTTTTCCTAAATGAATTTCTAGCACTAAACTCGTTTTGCACTGGAAATTAACTTGAAAGTAATGCAAAACAGCTCATAAAGCGGCGTTGCATTACTTAGCACCAGTGGGCGTTTCATGAGTGGTACATGGGCAACCCTATTTACTAAATAAAAGTAGACAGTTTTGCGTAAAAAATGCCCATTTCAAATAGGCACTATCAAGGATAAATGCTTTTATTTCTCCTTTCTTTTCCGACTTTGCATGTGTGCTGCACTGTACACCACACATACAAAGTGGGAAAAGTTCTAAAGTTTGTCTAAGCATTGTATTTTGTACTGGAAGGGTACCCTTCCAGTATAAACCCTATATCAGACTCACGTAGACACCCTTGCACTATGGTGCAAAGGTGTGTGCATGGCTCATGGCTATCTGATTGTGCTCCTGCGCCAGAGGGAGAGGGGAGAGTGCCAGATCTCTGTAAATATGGCCTGCCCCTGCTCTCTTCTCACGCAGAGCAGCATTTTTGGCTGCTTCACTGTGTGAGAATTTGGTAAATAGACCCCTATGTGCAAGCGTGATTGTTCGGAAATCTGAAACTCACATCCCCCGAGTCTTACTGACCAAGCTACGCCCCTGACATCACTGTGTGAAATAAACTAGTTTGTTACCCTAAAAGTAGTGTTGAAAGGCCACTAGGCTGTCCATGTGCTCAGAGTGTGTTTATTTCATTAAGGTATGGTGCCTGGTGCTGGGGGCTTATCACCTTTCTCCTGCCTAAGAGAGCTAGATTACAGGTATGTGTGTGCAGCAGGAAAGGACTTTATGCTTAATCAATGGGTTCTGAAGATTAGAACTCAAAGGCCTGTTGCTGTGGTCGCTTTCCAACAAACAACAATGTTTAATCAGGTGTGTGCCTAGGGGCCATATGTATCATCATCACCATTTGTGATTCCTAAATAGCGATTTTTAAGGAATCGCTATTTAGAAATCGCAAAATGGTATGTATGTAGGAAATCGCTTCTTTTTAGCGATTCTTTCACATTCTAAATTGCGATTAGCAAATTGCTAATCGCAAATTTCCCATTCATTTCTATGGGCCAGGAGGCCTTTGGATTTAAAAAAAATGCTTTTTTTAAAGAATTCGCAACATACCACCAACTAGAAGTTGGTGGTAATTTGCGAATCCTTATGGGCATTTTTGAATTAATTTTTCTTTGATAAATTGCATTTAAGGAATCGCAACATTTGCATTTTTCTAATTTGCTTGATACATATGGCCCATAGCTCTGGTAGCTTTCCTCTCTTTCTTGTCTCCTGTTACATTGTAGACCTTGTTATTGTATGCTTACAGTTCATCTACTAAATTATAGGTTTCAATAACACAGGGTATACTGTAATGGGACATTTCTATAGAGCTTCATGCCCCTGATGAGGCAGCAAAGCACTCTGATCTGCATCCTCCTCTTTTTGGGGCGTGTGGTTGGAAGGAGCCATCTCAGGGCCCTTCCCTTCAGAGAGTTCTTAAACTAATGACGGGTCTAGTGAGCCCAGGATTATGATTGTCTGTGCTTATGGAGTCACTTCTTTAAATTCACTATTTCCCAGCTGTTTTTAACCTGTTTTAACCCCGCTTTTGTCCACCCCTCATGTGCTATGTATAACATTCACCTGAATATTCTCCTATCCAGTAATGAAGAAGAGTCCTGATTTTATTAAAGACAAGTAGGTGAGTAATGGGCAGTCTCTCTTCTTACTGAATGAATGAATGAATGAATGAATGAATGAATGAATGAAAAAGCTTTATTCGATTTTAAAATACATAAAATCATAAAAGCAGCAGATTCAATTTAATACATACAGTAATTCATATAATGCGTTAAAAAAGATTAAAAAGAACAATTAAATATAGAGAATATTTAAGCTTTTCCGTTTTTTTAGTACACTTTTTAAAAAGCCTGTCATTACAGCCACAGTGTATACATCATTGAGTGACAAAAGAAACAATAGGGCCGGCCTGCATTGTCTCCAAGTTCCATGCTTTTTTAAGAGTGGTTTAATCCACCTCAACCTTTCTTGAACCTAAAATTTACAGAAAAAGGTAGCATGCAGGGTTGATTGAACTGACGTGTTGTCACACGGACAGCTACATAGCTTCCTATCCCAGTTATTCATATTTGGGAATGTTATTAGGCGAAAGAAGATATTAAACCTAAACCTTGTCAGTAAATATAAATCAAAACCATTTACACACCAATTTAAATAAGGTTGTATAGAGTATGTCACTAGCATAAGTTGATGATGAGACACAGATTTCTTAACCAGTTCTACACCAGCTCTTAAGGTTTCCAGGTGGTTCCAGCAAAGCAGCTTCAAATCCTTCCTAGTAATGTTACACTGTGATTCAGGTGTGTAATAAAACTCAGGTCTCCCTAAATCGTTAGCAAACTTACAGCTATAAGTCAACCAGGGGATTCTAGTTGCCCAGTCTAGACTCATGCAATCAATGATAATATCCCTATTCAGGCCAAGATCAGGTGAGGTCCATACTCGGTGCCACAGCAATAGCGGTTGCATGCTGATAAGGTCACTAATGTACCGAATGCCCAGCTCAGCGTGACAGTTAAAATTAGGTGTACTTTGGGGAACAGCCAGAATGAATTTTAAAAATGCATTTTCAATCTTCTGCATAAGTATTGAATCGGCTATGCCCCAAACTCCGGCCCCATAAATTGCTGTACTAATACACTTTGCCTGATAGATTTTCAGTAAGATGTCTGCAGGTCTTTTCCCCATTTTTTTGGAGAATAACATCAGGGCCGATGTAGCTCGTTTGAACATCAGGGACCTAGATCTAATTGCAGGGACCCAGCTACCTGTGTCGTCTAAGACAATGCCCAGATAGGAGAAAGTTTTGGTAGGGGCGATCTTCTCTTTCCCTGCAAACAGACGACACTCTCCATTCTTGCGTCTGCCACAGGTCATTACAAATGTCTTTTTTACGTTAAGTTTCAACCCCCTTATGTCCATGAAGTTCATATATGTATTTAGGGCCGTTTGTAGACCTCTTTGAGTTCTGGCCATGACCACAGCATCATCGGCATACTGGAGAGAAACAATTTTATTGTGTTTGACCTGGGGGGAGTCCAGCACCCTTTCCTTCAACTCTTTCTCTAGATCGTTTGTATATAAGTTAAAAAGGAAAGGGGCGAGAACGCATCCTTGTCTGACACCCCGACGGACATGGAATGGCTTGGTGCATTCGCCGTTAGTGCCAAATCTAACTTTTGCCCTTGCACCCACATAAAGCTGTCTAAGAAAGGAAATTAGGGCCTCGTCCACCTTCATCTCCTCAAGGATTTTCCATAAGTGGCTGTGGTTAACGCAGTCGAAGGCTGCACTTAGATCTGCAAATACAGCATAGATTTTTCCATCCTTTGCCTTGGTATATTTTCCTTGGAGTAATGAGAAATTAAGGACTTGTTCGACTGTGCCCCGACCTTCCCTAAATCCGTATTGAACAGGTGACAACATTTCTACTTCTTCAGCCCATTGCTGCAGTCTGTTCAAGATTACTCTTCCAGTTACTTTCATAAAAGAGTCCAGGAGCGATATGGGGCGATAGCAGGAAGGATTATTTCGGTCACCCTTTTTGAAGATAGGGATAATTATTGAGTCTGACCATGTATCGATGAAACCCAGGTTGCAACTGGCCTCAAGCACACGTACAAGGAGCGGGGACCATAGCTCGTTCTTAAACTTGAACAGATCAATCGGGATACCATCCGCTCCCGGCGCTTTGCCTCCCTTGCTTTGATTTATGGCCTCTGAGATTTCTTTAACAGTGATAGATAAGGACAAGGGGGCAAAACTATCCTGACTCTCCCCTGTTGATACTCTGGTGTCCACGATATTATTTACCACCCCCGGATTGTATACTTCTGAGAAAAAGGAGATCCAGGACTTTTCAGGTATTGCCACTTCAATTTTTGCCAGATCTCCTGGGTTAAAGAATGGCGCTCGAAGTGCGGCCCAAAACAAGGAACTGTCCCTTTTTTGTGAGGCTTCGTGTAAGTTCACCCATGCTTCATTTTTGATTTTTTGCTTGCGTGCCTTCCTTGCTAGATTATACTCCTTCCTGCACCTTGTTATATCTGCCTTGTTTCTTGGAGTTTTATGCAGTGCTTTTAACAATTGTGAATTAGTCTTTGTGCAGGATGCGTCAAACCACCTGTTATCTCCATGATTCTTTTTGCTAGTTGGTCGCTGGAGGTTTGTTTGTATTATCCTTGTTATCTCAGCAAAGGAGTCTAATGTATCCAAATAAGAACTCTCATCCTGTAGGCATTTAGTAATGGGTATTATAGCTTGCTCAATGATTTTTGAGTTAGTTACCTCAGGATTGCATTGTGTCCATCTCAGTGTGTAACCATTTTGACTGGCCAATGTGCAACGAGAGGTCCAGACCAGCCTTTCCACCAATGAGCAAACTTTATCCTTAGGGAGTAAGATTCTAAGACTAAGTGGGAGATGGTCACTAATTCCTATGATATTGGTTGCAAAATCTGCAAACCAAGTTACATAGGAGTTAGAAATTGTTATGAAGTCAATCAGAGTACTATGACCTCTTCCCACAAAAGTTGGGCTAAACTCCACTGGGGGTAGACAAAGTACGTTTGCAAAGCCCAGGTTGTGGGTGGCCATCATCTCATTGAACGCATCGCCCCCATTTTGATGGACAAAATGTGGTTGAAACTCAGTTTCATCTTCGGCGTTATCGCCACATCCGCTCTGGAAGTGTTGGCACAAGTTATGGTTAAAATCGCCACCCCAGATAAGGATCGAATCCATCCCTGATTTTACCACCATACTCCTAATTGCCACATCAATGGATTGTACCATATCGGTTACTTTACCCTTTTCTAGACTATTATACATGTTAACAATTGTTATCTGCACCTTGGAGGAGACTTGTATTACCACAATTTGGTATTGGCTACACGAACTCACCGTGCCAATTGATACCACTTCAAGGAGATTGGACACTTTTACACAGAGCCCCCCTTTGGACCTCCCAAGTCTGGAGGGATCTGCAGGCACGTGATAGGTTATAAAGCCTTCTAGATGAATTTCCTCCAAGGACCAAGTCTCTTGGAGACACAATATGTCTATATCTTTAATAAAGTTTTCCCAGATGCAATTATTAATCTTTCCACAAAGGCCAGATATATTCCAGAAGGAAATCCTTAAACATATCCCTGTCTGTTTACCCGTTGTGATCCGTGGAACCAGTAGCTTGTCCTGTGATCCTTTACTATTTACCGGAACGTAACCAGTGTGATGTACCTCGTTATTTCGCCCCTCCTTCCCAGTAGACTTTGTAAAAATCTGCACACAAGAAAGATTCTGTGCAGAAATAGGGGAAACATCCAGAGATGACCGTGTATCCCCGGGACAATTCTCCAGCTGGTCAGTAGCTGTAACTTCTGACAGGGAGTTATTAGGAGAAGGCTCCAAACTATTACGGATGGCATTCTTAACAGAGTTTGGATCGAATAAGTTGATCGAACTTTCACCACAGGCCAGTTCAAAGCCCTTACGATAAAGTCAATCCACGCCTTCCAAGCCTGACAGGGCCTCATAGCAATTTCTAAGAGCAACAGGACGATAGTCCCAATTACCCATTAGAGGTCTGGGCTTAACTATAGGAAGCATGGAGGGTCTTGGATAGAAGTAGGTCAGCTCACAGGCTGTTATAGAGCTGGTACCATATTCAGAGGGCCAGTCTAGGATGTGTGTGACTGCTCTGGGATCACTAAAATTAATTATAATGATGTCCCCTTTAGTATCCTTTTTACGCTTACCCAACCAAGGGGCTCGTCGCACATGCAGGATATTACCGTTAATGTTAGGGGGTAAGGGACGATTGTGTTTAAGCCAATATGCAACTTTATTTTTTAGTTGAAAATATCCTTCTTTCTTTCCCTCTTCTAAACTGGGGACTCCCCTTAGAACCACAACCAATGGGACAGCTTCAGGAGGTAAATCTGGGCACCTCGTGGGTTTTGCTACCCTGTCTTGACTTTTATTCCCTAGATTAGTTGAACCCTTTGTTGAGAGTGGTTGTTTCACCACCTCCTGCATCTTACTGATCTTACTTTTAGTTAGATGATGTATATTATTGGAAGATGGCTGCTTCTGGGGTTTTGCTATAGTTAAATTGTTATCTGCTGTAGTTTTTTGAGCTGAACCCTTGGGTAATGATACTACAGCAGGTAAAGCAATTCGGGGTGCTTGGGCAGACTTAGTCATACTCTCAATTAGCCCTGTGTTTTTGCCTATAGCCTGTTCTAAAATCCCCAACCAGGTTTCAATTCTCTTTAATCTCTCGATCAGTGGTAATGTAAGGGATCTAAGTAACTGTTCAAGGGTTCTCGCTATCGCGGTACTGGATATCTCTGGGGTAGTGCCCTGTTCTGAGTTAAACAGGCCTTGAGTTTTAACTGAGGGTGACAGATTGTTATCAAAAGATTTGCCTGAGTCAGCATGGCTGTCCTTATTATTTGGTGAGGCTTTCCCCTTCCTTCTCCTTTTTCTAGGTGGTGAGCCTTTTGCTCGAGATCTAGTAGCGCTTATGGCCTTATTTCGTGTGACCTCAACTACAGGAACCTGTGATTCAGTTAGGTCTTCCACTACTATACTCGCAAACCGAGGAGTGGGGGGGGGTGATTATGTGCGTTTCCTCTTTAGACCTTTCGAGGAGTGGAGAAGCGGCAGCATCTCTCAAAAGCAGTGGGATGCTGTCGCTGCGTGCTGTGTCCAGAATCTCTATCTCGGAATGGTGACTCGAGCACAGTATGCTAGCAGATTGTATTAAACTCAAGGATGAACATTTATTTTTTAATAGACTCCACTGAGCGTCGCCGCTCTGCTCGACGTTCTGCCAACATGGACTCTTTTTCAATGGCCGCATCTTTAGCTGCCCTCAAGAAATAACTATTTATTTATTTTATTTTTAACATTTATAGAGCGCGACGAATACCCTAAGGCGTCTCGGCGCTAACTATCTAGTGTTTTCCTGCACCCTCCTTTTTTTGAAGTCACTGCTCCTTCAATAGGACTCAAAGACATTTTGTATAGCAGGGGTAATTACTCACAGTTTATAGAGTGTCATGCAGAATGATCTTTAAGTGGGCGTTAGGGAGTGGGTCCGTCCCGTCCCTTGACTTCCCCGGACGGCCACAGACGGCCCGCCCTTTGCCCGGGCTTAGCCCGGCGCTCCCGCGACGCGGGGATGTATGACGTATATATCACGCCTGGAGCTGTGGGCGTGGTGGAGGTCCGGCCCAGGTGTGCTTGGCCAGAGGGGAGTCTTGGGATTTGCAGTCCCCCTCAGGTATGCTGGTAAAACGTCCACGCGAGGAGAGCGCCGCTCGCAATCAGGGCGCTGTGCTGGAAATGTTTTCACCCGGTCGAATCAAGCTGATGCTCCATACAATGAAGAAGAATGCCCCACGTTTTTCTGCTGCCTCGATACACTGGCCACAACCAACTCTGCGCAGCGTCACCCGCGATAGCGGGTGCGGCAAGCCGTTATCAGTGCGCCTTAAGACGTAGTAAAACGCGGCCCGGCCCCAAACCGCCCGACTCCCGACTCCACACCACCCTTCTCTCCTCTCCTGGCCAGGGAGCACGTACTGTATATTTACAGTCATTTAAAGAACTACAATTCCCATAAGCCTGTTCTACCGAACAGGAAATGACGACCAACAAAGCAATTAAGTTCACAGTATAGCTAGGGCAGGCCCCATGGACACCTCCTCTTTTCTTGATGTGCCCATATAGTTCAAAAGCGGTGTGTCAACCTAAAAAGCAAAAATACCAGAAAAAAACGAAAAAGTAGCCAGTTCATCTCCTCTTGTTTTTGTCCTGTCTCCATCTGAAATGTCCATCCAGAGTCCGAGTAGCAGCCACTCTTGCTGATTTGAGGAGCTGTCATTTCAGTTTGCCACTTAGTGGAAACTGGCACTAGAAAGAACAAAAACAATAAACATACATCAAATATCACTTCCCGGGTTGGTGCATTGACAGTGGTAGGTTAATGCTCACCCCCTTGTCTTTAAAAAAATCTGGACTCGTCTTCACAATAAACTAGGAGAATTTGCAGTCTTATTACAAGAGGGAGGCTCATATTATGTATGTCCAAAGCATATCAACAGCTGTCAATGCTGCATGTTCAAAAGACTTATAGTAAAAGGTCTTAAAGGTTGATACCCATGACCAATCTGCAGATTTCAGGATATCGTCCAATTTAGCTCCAGTCCAAAATACTTTAGAGGCCGTAGCTCGCCTAACCAAATGAGATCCAAAATATGCTGTGTCTAACTTCTTTAACTCATCTATCCAACATAGAGGACCTTACTGGAGCAAAAGGTCTATGCAGAGATAAGAACAACTGTAAAACACTACTCACTGTTGTCGTAAAGACTCTGCAAATACCAATCTGCCACTATGATTACCCTGAAAGATAGGCTTTTGCCAACTCCACCAATGCTTTTGACCTTGTTCTGTCTAACTTGCTGTTGTACCTCACTGCAGTCAGATTGTCCAGTAGGGTGAATACTGCACCCTTAATTCTGCCTTTTGACAGACTTTTTATTATAAAGGGGCCTGCCAGAAGCTTTAAACAATGTATGTGCATCAAGGACTTTCTTCTGGACCACCATCCTCCAGTCCAAAAGATGCCCACCTTGCACCCCATCCCAAGACATTAGATCAAATGCTAATACTCGATCTGGATACACAGGGAATATAGCCGCTCATTCCATGCCTCTATGCCGCCAGCATAGCTCCTCTTTTGCTTCCCAACCTAAAGGAATCCTCTAGGAGTATGACAGGCCCTTTTACAAATTTTCTATTTCTAATCTCTGCAATGCTCTATAATGGAGAGGCCCTTGAAATATCACCTGCATTGAAGAAGACAGGAGACCTACCACTCTTGCTAGGTGTCTGAGGGAAATCTGAGGGTGAATCAATGTTTTTCTGAACTCCCTTCTGATAACGTTTAGCTTTGAGTCCGGGAGAATATCAGCCCTTTGTCTAAATCCACCCAAAAAATCATATAAATGCATCGTTGTTAATGGAACTAGATTTGACTTCTCCACATTTACTATGGAGTCCAGTTCATGAATTAAACCCAGATCAAACTGCATTGCAACAGGAAATTAGCTATGAAAGGAAGTGGCATAAAACTCTATCTGAAATCTTCTCCCTGTTTGTAATACCTGTAGGTCATTGGAAATAAGTTGCCACTCCTACTAAAAAAAGGGCCAACTTGCCCCTTACCTTTGCTAAAGGAATGAAATAACTCTTACTTCTGGCTCCCACTCTCCTTGTTCGTACTCTAAGAAAAGGTAAAGCGTCCTCCTTTTCGTCTTTGCAGGGAGAACGTAGGCCTGGAGAAATTGAACTGGTGGTTCTAGTAGGGCATGAAAAAGCTCAACTGGCCGGCAAAATTACCCCTGTATCCATCAGTTCCATACTTTAATGAGAAGTGGGCTTTGTCCAAGGAAGAAAAATCTTGCACATACCGTCCAATTCCTTTCATTAGTTCATCCCCAAACACGGAACCCTGAGCAGATCATTCAACCTCCGATCCTGCCAAGTTCCCCAATTTAAGGGCCATCCCAAGTAATAGTCTCTTCCTCCTCTCCAAAGATAGCCCTGCATGGACGTTCCAAAGATAAGAAATGACCCTCTGGGCCCATTTAGAAATGACTTCATAGTCCAATGTCTCTCCTGAAACTTTTGCCTGATAAGTATCTCAAAGAATTTTAGAAAAAGGCCCATGGTATCCAGGAATTCTAGCAGGAGGTCTCAATGTGGCAGGAAGTGCACTCCTTTTCTGGAGTCCTGATCCCATCTGCCTAGAAAAGTCACAATAGTTTCATCCACCTCTGGCATTAAACCTCCCTTCCCAGAAACGTTTGGCGAAGGGCAATTTTCCATCATTTTGATTCCAGTGACCCTATCTATAGGCAGTCTTATCCTGGCCTTGTTATAATCATCCTTGAAAGATGACAGAAGCCGCTCTGCAGAGTTAGGATGTTGTATCAACCCAGAGTTGTACATTGGTTTACGCTCCGCATCCAAAACGACCTCTTGTGGTTTATCCACCTTTCATTTCCTTGTCACATTTGCAATATTATCATCATCAGAACGCAAGTCATCATAAACGTCATCCATACACTAATCATTTGTCACTCCAAAAGGCTTTTAGTTTGACCACCATGAGGATTCACGTAAGAATCATACCACATGGATCGCATATCCTGTTCACTTCGCAGAATTGAACCTCCATCAGTTGGATGCTCCTGCATGTTATGTTGCACAAGCACAGGTGTGCTTTTTTGTTCTGACATTTTATTTGTTGTAATTCCAAATGTGTTCTTTGCTCAGTGTTGAAATGAGAGGTGGTCCTTGGGCAGCTAAGTCCTTCTTATTCTCCAAGGTGGTGGTTTACAAGTTAGAGAGGTGAAATATTAATAGATGGAGGCAAGGGTGTAACCAGAAATTAAAATACTCCCCACTTTGATCCATCTCTCTAAAGCGAGTGAGTGAAGCGAGCAAACTTTACCCACTCTAGATGAGGTCCCTTCATCCCACCTTCCATCCATCTATTTATCTCTCCATACTTTAAGCCTTTCATGCATCATTCATCTTTTCGTGTTTCCATCCATTTTTTCACCATTTCATCCATCTACCCTTTCATCATTAATGTCTTGCATCCATCCTTCCCCTCACATGTCCAACCTTTCATCCACTCTTTTCCCATCCATCTGTCCATCAATTCACCCTCCTTTTATCAATCCACCCATCTATCCTTCGACCCTTCCAGTCAGCAGTCCATTTATCCATCCACCCATTCATCCAGCCTTTCATCATTCCAGCCACTTTCTTTCACCCACTAATGAAAATCTTGTTTTACCCTTCCATCCATCAGTCCTTTTACCTTTGCATCCATCCTTTTATCCACAGTTTCTTCCTTGTTTTCATATGTCCTTCCTTTCGCTCTTCGTTCCAACCCTCTCTCCCTCGCTTTCATTCCCTCTCTTTTTTTTTTTTTTTTTGTAGAGTTTTATATAGCGCGAACTAGACCCGAACCGAATCAGGTATCAGAGCGCTTTACATAGCACAAGTTACGTTTTTTTACATGAGGACACACACGTTAGGCTAACTCCTCTCCCTTGTTGCAGTAAATAACAAATCTCTTCCATTTAGCTGCATAGCATGCTCTAGTAGTTGGTCGTCTTGTCTCCTTAATGATGTTCATGCAATCTGGAGGCAAGTTAAGATATCCAAATTCTAGGACTTCAGGAGCCAGATCGCTAGGTTCATCCGATTGGGATCTGGGTGTCTGATTTCTCCATGGTTCTGAGTTAGAAGATGGGGCGCGAGGCATAGCCTTTGATGAGTAACTACTGAAAGCTCCAGGAACGTTGTGTACCATGGCTGTCTCGCCCATGTGGGAGCAACTAGGATCAGTGTGAAGGACTGTTTCCGCAGTTTCCTTGCCACCAGCGGAATCAGTGGTGCTGGGGGGAAAGCGTACGCAAATCTGCCTGACCAGTTCATCCATATCGCATTGCCCTGTGACAACGGATGTGGGAACCTGGCGGCAAAGTACCGGCATTTTGAGTTTTCGTTTGTGGCAAACAGGTCTATCTCTGGGTGCCCCCACTGTTTGAAGAATGGCTGGAGAACTTGGGGGTGAATCTCCCATTCATGTAGTTGTTGGCTGTGTCTGCTGAGCAGATCCGCTATTTGATTGTCTTTCCCTGGGAGGTGTTCTGCCAGGAGAAAGATGTCTTTTGGAATTGCCCACTTCCATATGCTCTGTGCCAAGTGGGACAGCTGTGGAGAGTGTGTTTCTCCCTGTTTCTGGATATAGTACATGGCTGTCATGTTGTCCGTCCGGATCAACACAGTCTTGTTGTACAAGTATTTTTTGGAATGCTTTTAGGACTAGGAATATTGCTAGCAACTCTAGTTAGTTGATATGCAGTTTCTTTTGTTTGAGAGTCCAGAGCCCTTGTACTGTGTATTGAAGTAGGTGGGCTCCCCAACCTGTCAGTGATGCATCCGCTGTTAGTACTAGTTGTGGAACTTGCTCTTGGAACAGTCGCCCCTTGGAAAGGTTTTGTGTGTTCCACCACTGCAGAGAGTTGTAAGCGCGACTGTCTACCAACACTAGGTCTTTTAGTTGTCCATGAGCTTGGTTCCACTGCCGTGCTAGGCATTCTTGCAATGGACGCATTTGAAGTCGGGCAATGGGGGACAATGAATATGCAGGAGGCCATCATGCCTATGAGCTGCATGAAGACTCGAGCTGGCAAAGAGTGTTGTGGCAGAAATTTGCGAATGAGCATCTGCATGCTGGCTATCCTCGCGGAGTTTGAATATGCCTTTGCCACTGAGGTTCTATAGTAGCTCCAAGATATTGTTGTGTGTGGGATGGTTGTAGATGCGATTTTGGGTAGTTTATCAAAAAACCTAGGCTGTGTAGGAGCTGAAGTGTTTGAGACATGTCTCTTGCACCCTGTTTGTACGATTTTGCTTGTATTAGCCAATCGTCTAGGTATTGGAACACATGGATGTGTTGCCTCCTGAGATGTGCAGCTACTGTCGCAAAGTATTTTGTAAACACTCTTGGAGCCGTGGTTACCCCGAAGGGGAGAACTTTGATTTGGTAGTGTTGACCTTCTATTGTGAACCTGAGATATTTTCTGTGAGCTGGATGGATGGGTGTTAGACCTGACACCTTTTGGCGTGGTTCTTCCCCCATCTTTTTGCCTCTGACTCATGTGTTTTGATGCTGTGCTGGATTTCGTTTTTGCTGGTTTAGATGCTTTGGACCCTCTGCCACTGCTGATCAGTGTCAGAGGGTAAGTGCTCCCTCTGTAAATTGTGATATTGATTGAATATACCTGATTGGCATATTTGTAGCACCACGAAGTCCCTAGTAAAGTGCACTGTGTGTGCCAGGGCCGGTGATGACAAATGCTACTAGTGGGCCTGCAGCGCGGATTGCGCCACCCACATGAGTAGCTTTGAAATGGTGACTCAGGCCTGCCAGCGCAGAGCCTGTGTGCAGTCAGTGACTGCCATGTCAGCCTGGCCAGTGTCCCCACTGGCTGGGCTTAACCCTCCCCTGTCTGTGCACATCAGCCACCCCTATGGAAGGCTCCAGGTACCCCCCTGGGTAGGGTGCAGTGAATGGATAGGGTAGAGCGTGTACTAGTGCAGGTAACATGCTCTGGTAGAGAGCAGCAGCTACTTTGTGTGCTCACTGCTGTAGGGCTGTAGGGCTCCCTAGGGTAGCCTGGGGAGGCTGGTCCCATTGGATACCAGCCTATCTCCCCATAGGAACAAGATGGGACATAAGTGAAGGATATCCCTGGACTCAGAATTTAATGACACATCTTTTAGTGAAGGGTGTTTTTAAATCCTGTGTTGGAGAATAGCACTTTTAGAAAGTGGCTGTTCTCTTGTCTAAACCTTTTTCTGTGTGCCTGGGTTTGTGGAATGTCTGCCTGGTCTGGATGTGACAGGAAGGGGCTGCAGAGCCCCAGAGGAGAGGGTCGGAGCCATCCCGGGGATGAAAGGGCACATCTGCCTGCTTGGGAGGAGGGAGGAAGGAATGCCAGATAAGTGCTGGGCTGTGCCTGCCTACCTCCCCCACATTCGCTCTCTCCTGGTGGTCAACTGACCCCCCTGGCCCTGAAGCTGACAGGAAGAAGAAAGCCAGAGACACCTCAGTGCTCCGCAACCCCCAGAACTGGTTTAGACTGGACCCAGGGCCTCCATGCACCAAGAACTTCAAAGACATTGGGGGTATAAGGAAAGGACCCCTGTCTGCAGAAAGGCAGATTCTGAAATTCTACAACCAAGACGGACCCTCTGCTGGAAGGAAGACGGCGAGAGAACTAAAGGAAGATTGCCTTGCTGTGTGCTCTAAGGGCTGACCTGTTCTGCTGTGGCCACTGAAAGCTGAAGAGGGGAAAGGGACTTTGCTGCGTGCTGTGACCCTGCCTGCTTGAACCTACCAAGACTTTGCTGTGTGCTGTGTCTTTCCTGAATCTCCAAGGGCCTGAGAAGAGCTGGCCTCCTGCTGGGAACCCAGGGCTAAAGGTTCCTAAAGCTTTGCCAGAAAACAGCTGCAAGATCGTGCTGTTGTGGACCGGGGGCGTGGTGTACTTGACTGCGGAGCGTGAGGAAGGGATCGGTGTGCTCATCGGCACATTTCCTATGAGGGTTGGAGGCTTGTGGCGCCTCCCCTCGTGAAATCCGCTCCGACGTGGTGGAGAGGTCGAGAGGGGGGTCTCATCGGGACCAGCGCCCTTGAAAACCCTTTGCCGCCAAATCACCACCGCGGCCCGGAGCCAGGAACCCCCCCCCGTAACTTGCCTAGAGGTCCAGGCGCTGCCGCGGCGAAGAACGAAGCCGCCGCGCTCCCATTGGTGGAGGGAGCCGAGCCCCCTCACTAACGCCGCGACGGGATTGGCCCGTGCGGCGCAGCGTCATCAGCAGTAGTGGGCCGTGATTGGCCGGAGTCGCGGAGCGTCATTGTTTACTGTCCCGGGAGCCGCACTGCCATTGGCTGACTCCCGGGTGCTGTGGAGGCTCGCCTGAGGAGCCGCGAGGGGATTGGCTGCCTTCGCTGAGGCAGCTGACGAAGCCGAGGACTCAGCGCGATCACCGCCGGGCCCGGGAAGAAGTGACCTGACCCCGCCGAGGGATCTCCGTAAGTGCTCCAGCCCCTGGCCTGCCGTCTCTGCTCCCCGCTGCTCTGTGAAGGATCCAGAGCGGGCGGAGAGCGTCCTGAGACCGGCCGGGCGGGAGCAACACTGAGCCGGCACCCGCGAGGTGCCCCTGGGGGACCCGCGTCACTACAAGCACAAGGAAAGAAGTCCCCCCTCGCCCAGGATACCGGGTGAGCCGCGCAAGAAGCGCTTGTGGTCCCTGAAGCCAGGGGACCCTTGGGGGATAGTTGTTTTACGCTGGCATTGTTTGCTTGCTCATATTGAGAGCGTTTTTGATCACAAAATCGTTGGCATATCTTTGTGCTGACTTGAAGAGACTAGAGACATTGGTTTTGAGAACTTCCTGAAATTAAGAAAGACCAATTAAGAATTAAGTGCAACCTTGTTCTAAGTGAAGGGTTTAACGTGCAACCTTGAAGTTAGAAATGCTATGTGGTTTAAAGAAGTGATTATCATGCAACTGCTTCATGTACATGCTGAAACTAGATAAAGTTATATTTTATATATACTTACCTGTGTGGTCTCAGTTTGTGGTGGATTGGGAATTGCTGGTGTGTTAAGTGCAAATGTTATCCACATTGTCTCCGAGTTTAGCCTAGACTGCTCGCGCCATGCTACCTAGAGGGTGAGCAGGGGTTATCTCAGAGGGTTATTCCGTCGCCCTGACCGGAGCTAGGGGTCCCTACTTGGGCCGAGGTACTTACCTTTGCCAACCAGAGACTCCCGGTTCTAACATTGGTGGCTCGCGGTGCGGATTTTGAACTAATAATTGCACTTGACCGGCAGTAATTTCTTGTACATCACTAGTCTAGTTTAGCGGAACAGGTTGCGCAGGATTTTTTCTTTTTGGTGAAACCTTTTTAGTTGAAAAAGGAAGGGGTAGGAAGCATCATGTCTCGAAAAGCGCCAAGCGTGAATGGAGACGTGGAGGTGGAATTTGAAATCCAGAAGTTGTTAACCTATAACAAGGAGCAACTGAGAAAGGTCTGCAAACAGCTTGAATGCCCAGTGAGGGGCGGCGCAAATAAGGAAGAGCTACAGACAGCTCTGAGGGCCTGGTGGGAGGCCAAACATGGTGTCCCAGAAGCTCCTATGGAAGAGGGTGGCGCACAGGAGATTGGGTTTTGGCCCAGTGAATTGCCAGTGGCGAAGCCAGCGTCTAGGGCCGGCAGCACCCACTCCAGTAGGAATATTTCTCCAGAGGAAGTGGAGGAGAATCAGAGAACTAGGGCCCATGAGATTGAGCTTTTGAAACTCAGAGCGGACGCCGATGAGAAGAGACTGCGCCTGGAAATTGAGAGAGAGGCGCAGGAGAGAGCGGCGCAGGAGAGAAGGGATGCTCTCGCTTTGGAGGAGAAGAAGCTCGACTTGGCTCATGAGAGGGGCATGAAGGAATTGGCCATCAAATATAAAGAGAGGGTGCCCAGTTCTAATGGTGGCAGCGCACAACCAGTACAGGCGGGTAAGGTATACATACCAAAGGATCTGGTACAGAATTATCAGGGGGGTGATGATATTTATGCGTGGTTTAGAGCGTATGAACTAGCCCTAAGGATGAATGAAGTGCCTGAGAAGAATTGGGGAGCAGGATTGTGGAAGCATTTTGAGGCCTCTGGGAGGGATGTTTTGGCACCCTTAGAAGCAGAGGATGCTTTGTCCTACTCCGCCATGAAGGAGGCTTTGTGCCTCAGGTATGGGCTCACTGCTGAACAGTACCGCCAGAAGTTTAGGAACTTCAAGAAGCTTGATTCAAGTACTTGGGTGGAGTGTGTGAGTATGTACACGCGTGCACTGGAAGGTTGGATGAAGGGCAGCAAAGTTACTGATTATGTGGGGTTGTGTCACTTGATTAGTAGGGAGCACTTAAGTAGTTTGTGTGTCCCAGAGCTGCGCCAGCATCTTTAGGATAGTAAGTTAACTGATCCCAGTGAGCTTGCTAAAGAGGCGGACCGGTGGACTAGCACCAGGGTCCACAAGGGGGTGGTAAGTACCCCAGCCAAGGGTGGACCTCCGCAGAAGAGTGGGGGGGACACGGGTAATCAAAAGGAGTCTTCTAAAGGGCCCCAAACTGGTTCCCAGGAGAAGGTGTCTCAACCCCCCAAGTCTAAGAAGTCCTGGCCCCGTAAGGGCAAGCAGGACAACAGGCCCCCGCCTACCTGCTTTACATGTGGGCAGGTGGGGCACATTGCCCCCAAATGTCCAAAGAAACCTCCAGCACCCTCTGGTGCTCCAGCACCGGCATTGGCCAGTGTAGCTTTGGGAGGGGATCTGATCTCTAGTGGGGAGGAAGGGTTAGCAGTGATGACCCTTGTCTCTTTAGGAGACCGAGAGATGGCCCAGGAAACCTTGCTGCCCCAAAACACTAAGAAATACGGGCAGAAGGTGACCATCAATGGACAGGTGGTGGAGGCTCTGAGAGACACAGGGGCCAGCGTGACATCTGTTAGGTGTCAGTGGGTGTCTGAAGAGCAAATTGTTCCCCAGGTACTCCGGCCTGTGGTGGCAGCTGACAGTTCAGTGCGCTACTGCAGGCTGGCGAAAGTTCCATTTGAATGGGGAGGAGTCTCCGGTATTTTGGAGATTGTAGTAAGTGATGCCTTGCCTGTAGATTGTCTATTAGGTAATGACCTGGAGAGCTCCCCCTGGAAAGAGGTGGAGCACAGGACTCACTTGGAGATGTTGGGTTTGCCTGCGTGGATCTGTGTGTCCACCCGTGCAATGACAGCAAGAGAGGGCGGTCTAACAGAGCTGGAGCCTGGAAAAATGGCCCAGGGACCTGCCAAGAGAGGAAGGGGTAGAGGGCGCGGGAAACCGGCCCCCACTGTTCCCACGGTCCAGGAGGAGGCAGACCCAGAGGGGGATGCCCTGGAACCGACGGGGGAGCAGGTGGCCGAACTAGGGGAATTGCCTGAGCTGTCCCAGTGGCAGCAGGAAGGTGGTCCCTCCAGGGAGGAATTCTGCCAGGCTCAGAAGGAGTGCCCTTCTCTCATTGGTGTGCGGCAGCAGGCTGCTGACCAGGCCGCAGGCCTGGGGTCCAAGGAGCATTTGATCTATTGGGAGGATGACTTACTTTATAGTGAGCCTAAGTTCGCTGAGCCCGGCGCAGCCCGTGTGCTGGTGGTACCGGAGCGCTTCAGGAACTTCCTACTGGGTCTGGCTCATGACGTGCCTCTCGCAGGACATCTGGGGCAAGACAAGACCTATCACAGGCTTGTCACACATTTCTACTGGCCCCAGATGAAGACGCACGTCTCTGCCTTTTGTAAGTCTTGTCAGACTTGTCAGGCCAGTGGCAAGAGTGGAGGGAAGCGCGTGGCACCCCTCCAACCGTTTCCCGTGGTGAGCACCCCTTTTGAGCGGGTGGGCATTGACATCGTGGGGCCCCTGGATCCCAAGACAGCCCTAGGCAACAGGTTTATCCTGGTCTTGGTGGACCATGCCACTCGGTACCCGGAAGCCCTTCCGCTCAGGACAGTCACCGCCCCAGTGGTGGGCCGTGCCCTGATGGGGATCTTTTCCCGGGTGGGATTTCCGAAGGAGGTCGTTTCGGACCGCGGGACAAACTTCATTTCTAAATATATGAAGTCCCTGTGGAGTGAGTGTGGGGTGACATACAAATTCACCACTCCCTACCACCCTCAAGGAAATGGTTTGGTTGAGAGATTCAACCGCACCTTGAAGGGCATGATTATGGGCCTGGAAGAGCCCATGAGGCGGAAATGGGATGTCTTGTTGCCATGCCTGTTGTTTGCCTACAGGGAGGTGCCTCAGAAATCATTAGGGTTCAGTCCCTTTGAGTTGCTGTATGGCCACCCTGTCAGAGGACCTCTGGCTCTGGTGAAGGAGGGGTGGGAGAAATCCCGTGGGAAAACCCCTCAGGATGTGTTCAGCTATGTGCTGGCCATCCGCAACCAGACCAAGCGCTTCAGGAAGCTCGCTCAAGAGAACCTGGAGGCTAGCCAGGAGGAAATGAAGAGGTGGTATGACCAGAATACTTCTCTGGTTGAGTTCCAACCTGGACAGAAGGTGTGGGTGATGGCGCCAGTGGAGCCTTGTGCGCTCCGTGACAAGTGGTCTGGCCCATATGAGGTGGTAGAGCGCAAGAGCGAGGTTACCTATTTGGTTAACCTGAAGACTCCCAGGCAGCCCCTGAGAGTGCTACATGTGAACCGCCTCAAACCCCACTTTGAGAGGACTGAAGTGACTATGCTCATGGCTACAGATGTTGGAGGGGAGGAGGATAGTGATCCTCTCCCTGACCTCCTGGCAGTCAAGGAGCAAGATGGGTCGGTGGATGTTGTGGTCCTCTCCCCCACCCTGACCCCAGAACAGCAGGAGGACTGTCGCCAAGTCTTGGGTCAGTTCGCCCCACTGTTCTCCCTGATCCCAGGTGTCACCAAGTGGTGCGTCCACGACGTGGACACTGGAGACAGCATGCCTGTGAAACAGAAGTTTTACAGGGTGGCTGACAAGGTCAGAGCTAGCATCAAGGAAGAAGTTTCCAAGATGTTGGCGCTTGGGGTTATTGAGCCCTCCAGCAGCCCCTGGGCTAGCCCAGTGGTCTTAGTGCCTAAGAAAGCTGCTACCCCCGGTGGCCCCCCAGAACTTCGGTTCTGCGTGGACTACCGTGGGCTCAATGCGGTCACGAAGACTGACGCGCACCCCATCCCCAGAGCTGATGAGCTGGTGGATCGGTTGGGAGCTGCCCAGTACCTGAGTACGTTTGATTTGACTTCAGGGTACTGGCAGATTGCCTTAACTGACGGGGCAAAGGAGAGGTCAGCATTTTCAACGCCAGAAGGACACTTCCAGTTTCGGGTCATGCCCTTTGGGTTGAAAAATGCCCCCGCCACATTTCAGAGGTTGGTCAACCAGGTACTGGCAGGGCTGGAGCAATTCAGCGCCGCCTACCTGGATGACATTGCGGTGTTCAGCTCCACTTGGGAGGAACACCTGCAACACCTCACTGAAGTGTTGAAGGCTCTGCAGAAGGCAGGCCTCACTATCAAGGCCAGTAAATGCCAGATAGGGCAGGGATCTGTGGTGTACTTGGGACACCAGGTGGGGGGCGGCAAGGTGGCGCCCCTACAGGCGAAGATTGATACCATTCTGGCTTGGGAACCCCCCAAGACCCAGACTGAGGTGAGAGCCTTTCTAGGTCTCACCGGGTATTACAGACGGTTTGTCAAAGGCTATGGCACCATTGTGGCCCCTTTGACAGAGCTGACATCTAGGAATCAGCCCAGGAAAGTGAATTGGACTGAGGCCTGTCAAACTGCTTTTGACACCCTCAAAACTGCCATGTGCACAGCACCGGTGCTTAAGGCACCTGACTTTTCAAGTGAGTTCATCGTGCAAACTGACGCTTCAGAGCAAGGCGTGGGAGCAGTGCTCTCACAGATCAATGATGAGGGAGGAGACCAACCTGTGGCTTTCATTAGCCGGAGGCTAATCCCCAGGGAACAGAAATGGAGTGCCATTGAAAGAGAAGCTTTCGCTGTGGTCTGGGCTCTGAAGAAACTGAGGCCCTACCTGTTTGGGACTCACTTCCGCGTTCAGACCGACCACAGGCCCCTCAGATGGTTAATGCAGATGAGGGGTGAGAATCCAAAATTGTTGAGGTGGTCCATTTCCCTACAGGGGATGGACTTTACGGTGGAGCACCGCCCTGGTACAGAACACGCCAACGCTGACGGTCTGTCCAGATTCTTCCGCCTTAGTGATGAGGACTCCCAAGAGGTTGGGTAGTTCTCCCCACTTTCAGCTGGAGGGGACACGTGTTAGACCTGACACCTTTTGGCGTGGTTCTTCCCCCATCTTTTTGCCTCTGACTCATGTGTTTTGATGCTGTGCTGGATTTCGTTTTTGCTGGTTTAGATGCTTTGGACCCTCTGCCACTGCTGATCAGTGTCAGAGGGTAAGTGCTCCCTCTGTAAATTGTGATATTGATTGAATATACCTGATTGGCATATTTGTAGCACCACGAAGTCCCTAGTAAAGTGCACTGTGTGTGCCAGGGCCGGTGATGACAAATGCTACTAGTGGGCCTGCAGCGCGGATTGCGCCACCCACATGAGTAGCTTTGAAATGGTGACTCAGGCCTGCCAGCGCAGAGCCTGTGTGCAGTCAGTGACTGCCATGTCAGCCTGGCCAGTGTCCCCACTGGCTGGGCTTAACCCTCCCCTGTCTGTGCACATCAGCCACCCCTATGGAAGGCTCCAGGTACCCCCCTGGGTAGGGTGCAGTGAATGGATAGGGTAGAGCGTGTACTAGTGCAGGTAACATGCTCTGGTAGAGAGCAGCAGCTACTTTGTGTGCTCACTGCTGTAGGGCTGTAGGGCTCCCTAGGGTAGCCTGGGGAGGCTGGTCCCATTGGATACCAGCCTATCTCCCCATAGGAACAAGATGGGACATAAGTGAAGGATATCCCTGGACTCAGAATTTAATGACACATCTTTTAGTGAAGGGTGTTTTTAAATCCTGTGTTGGAGAATAGCACTTTTAGAAAGTGGCTGTTCTCTTGTCTAAACCTTTTTCTGTGTGCCTGGGTTTGTGGAATGTCTGCCTGGTCTGGATGTGACAGGAAGGGGCTGCAGAGCCCCAGAGGAGAGGGTCGGAGCCATCCCGGGGATGAAAGGGCACATCTGCCTGCTTGGGAGGAGGGAGGAAGGAATGCCAGATAAGTGCTGGGCTGTGCCTGCCTACCTCCCCCACATTCGCTCTCTCCTGGTGGTCAACTGACCCCCCTGGCCCTGAAGCTGACAGGAAGAAGAAAGCCAGAGACACCTCAGTGCTCCGCAACCCCCAGAACTGGTTTAGACTGGACCCAGGGCCTCCATGCACCAAGAACTTCAAAGACATTGGGGGTATAAGGAAAGGACCCCTGTCTGCAGAAAGGCAGATTCTGAAATTCTACAACCAAGACGGACCCTCTGCTGGAAGGAAGACGGCGAGAGAACTAAAGGAAGATTGCCTTGCTGTGTGCTCTAAGGGCTGACCTGTTCTGCTGTGGCCACTGAAAGCTGAAGAGGGGAAAGGGACTTTGCTGCGTGCTGTGACCCTGCCTGCTTGAACCTACCAAGACTTTGCTGTGTGCTGTGTCTTTCCTGAATCTCCAAGGGCCTGAGAAGAGCTGGCCTCCTGCTGGGAACCCAGGGCTAAAGGTTCCTAAAGCTTTGCCAGAAAACAGCTGCAAGATCGTGCTGTTGTGGACCGGGGGCGTGGTGTACTTGACTGCGGAGCGTGAGGAAGGGATCGGTGTGCTCATCGGCACATTTCCTATGAGGGTTGGAGGCTTGTGGCGCCTCCCCTCGTGAAATCCGCTCCGACGTGGTGGAGAGGTCGAGAGGGGGGTCTCATCGGGACCAGCGCCCTTGAAAACCCTTTGCCGCCAAATCACCACCGCGGCCCGGAGCCAGGAACCCCCCCCCGTAACTTGCCTAGAGGTCCAGGCGCTGCCGCGGCGAAGAACGAAGCCGCCGCGCTCCCATTGGTGGAGGGAGCCGAGCCCCCTCACTAACGCCGCGACGGGATTGGCCCGTGCGGCGCAGCGTCATCAGCAGTAGTGGGCCGTGATTGGCCGGAGTCGCGGAGCGTCATTGTTTACTGTCCCGGGAGCCGCACTGCCATTGGCTGACTCCCGGGTGCTGTGGAGGCTCGCCTGAGGAGCCGCGAGGGGATTGGCTGCCTTCGCTGAGGCAGCTGACGAAGCCGAGGACTCAGCGCGATCACCGCCGGGCCCGGGAAGAAGTGACCTGACCCCGCCGAGGGATCTCCGTAAGTGCTCCAGCCCCTGGCCTGCCGTCTCTGCTCCCCGCTGCTCTGTGAAGGATCCAGAGCGGGCGGAGAGCGTCCTGAGACCGGCCGGGCGGGAGCAACACTGAGCCGGCACCCGCGAGGTGCCCCTGGGGGACCCGCGTCACTACAAGCACAAGGAAAGAAGTCCCCCCTCGCCCAGGATACCGGGTGAGCCGCGCAAGAAGCGCTTGTGGTCCCTGAAGCCAGGGGACCCTTGGGGGATAGTTGTTTTACGCTGGCATTGTTTGCTTGCTCATATTGAGAGCGTTTTTGATCACAAAATCGTTGGCATATCTTTGTGCTGACTTGAAGAGACTAGAGACATTGGTTTTGAGAACTTCCTGAAATTAAGAAAGACCAATTAAGAATTAAGTGCAACCTTGTTCTAAGTGAAGGGTTTAACGTGCAACCTTGAAGTTAGAAATGCTATGTGGTTTAAAGAAGTGATTATCATGCAACTGCTTCATGTACATGCTGAAACTAGATAAAGTTATATTTTATATATACTTACCTGTGTGGTCTCAGTTTGTGGTGGATTGGGAATTGCTGGTGTGTTAAGTGCAAATGTTATCCACATTGTCTCCGAGTTTAGCCTAGACTGCTCGCGCCATGCTACCTAGAGGGTGAGCAGGGGTTATCTCAGAGGGTTATTCCGTCGCCCTGACCGGAGCTAGGGGTCCCTACTTGGGCCGAGGTACTTACCTTTGCCAACCAGAGACTCCCGGTTCTAACAATGGGTATGTGAAAATACGCATCCTTGAGATCCAATGTTGCTAGGAAGTCTCCTTGCTGGAGCAACGGGAGCACTTGCTGTAGTGTGATCATATGGAAGTGCTCCGACAGTATGTATTGATTTAGGGGTCTGAGGTCCAATATTGGTCTGAGGGAACCGTCCTTCTTGGGAATAAGGAAGTATAGTGGGTATACCCCTGTTCCCTTGGTGTTGGAAAGGGACTGGCTCTATGGCCCCCTTTTCCAGCATGCATTTCACCTCTTGTTGTAGTAGGGTGATGTGTTCCTTGGACATAGGGCGGTGTCTGGGTGGTATGTTTGGTGGAGTAGAAATGAGTTCTATCAATCAATCAATCACAGAAATTTGTATCGCGCGCTACTCACCCGTAAGGATCTCAAGGGGCTGGGGGGGGGGGGGTCGCTACTGCTCGAACAGCCAGGTCTTGAGTTGTTTCCTGAAGGAGAGGTGATCCAGGGTCAGCCGTAGGTGAGTGGGGAGGGAGTTCCATGTCTTGGCTGCCAGGTAGGAGAAGGATCTTCCACCGACGGTGGACTTCTGAATTCGTGGAATGGAGGCGAGGGCGAGGCTGGCGGATCGGAGCTGGCAGTGGGTGTGTAGAAAGAGAGGCGGCTGTTGAGGTATTTCGGGCCCATGTCGTGGAGAGCCTTGTGTGCGTGGGTGACGAGTCTGAATGTGATCCTCTTGTTGACAGAGAGCCAGTGCAGGTCTTTCAGGTGGGCAGAGATGTGGCTGCGGCGAGGGATGTCCAGGATGAGTCGTGCTGAGGCGTTCTGAATTCGCTAGAGTCTTTTCTGGAGTTTGGCTGTGGTTCCTGCGTAGAGGGTGTTCCCGTAGTCCAGACGGCTGGTGACGAGGGCCTGGGTGACCGTCTTCCTGGTTTCTGTGAGGATCCATCGGAAGATCTTTCGGAGCATGCGCAGGTTGTTGAAGCAGGAAGATGAGACTGCGTTCACTTGCTTGGTCATCGTGAGTGAGGAGTCCAGGGTGAAGCCCAGGTTGCGTGCGTGGTCCTTTGGTTTGGGTGCGCTGCCCAGGGCCGGGGGCCACCAGGAGTCGTCCCACACGGAGGGTAATGGTCCGAGGGTGAGGACTTCCGTCTTGTATGAGTTCAGTTTCAGATGGCTGATCTTCATCCATTCTGCGACGTCTCTCATTCCTTCCTGGATGTTGGCTTTGGCGGTGGTGGGGTCGTTGGTGAGGGAGAGGATCAGCTGGGTGTCGTCAACATAGGAGATGATGTTGAGGTTGTGTTGGCGGGCGATGGCTGCGAGAGGGCTCATGTAGACGTTGAAGAGGGTAGGGCTGAGTGAGGATCCTTGCGGGACGCCGCAGATGACTTCAGTGGCCGTGGATCGGAACGGGGGAGGGGGACTCCCTGGGTTCTTCCGGTGAGGAATGAGATGATCCATTCCAGGGCAGTTCTTGGATTCCTGTGTTGCTGAGGCGCTGTATCAGGGTGCGGTGGCAGACGGTGTCGAAGGCTGCTGAGAGGTACAGGAGGATGAGTGCAGCCGTTTCTCTGTTGTCAAGCAGGGACCTGATGTCGTCGGTGGCTGCGATGAGGGCGGTCTCGGTGCTGTGGTTTGCTCGGAAGCCAGACTGTGAGGGGTCGAGGGAGCCGTTGGTCTCGAGGAAGGCGGAGAGTTGTCTGTTGCCGGCCTTCTCGATGACTTTGGCTGGAAAGGGGAGGAGCGAGATGGGGCGGAAGTTCTTCAGGTCCGTGGGGTCAGCGGTGGGTTTCTTGAGGAGGGCACTTAGCTCGGCATGTTTCCAGCTCTCCGGGAAGGTGGCGGATGCAAAGGAGCTGTTGATGATGTTCCGGAGTTGCGGTGCGATGATGGAGTCGGCTTTGTTGAAGGTGTAGTGAGGGCAGGGGTCGGAGGGGGATCCGGAGTGGATGGTGTTCATCAGGCGGGTGGTGTCTTCGGTGTTGACAGCGGTGCAGCTGCCCACTAATTGCTGGGCAGCTGTGGACAAGACTGCGACAGGGCTCTCACTAGCCCTCCGGGACAAAACTGCGCAAGGGTTGGAGCCCTTTGGACTCTAGAAATAACGGGGCGCATTTAAGCACTCTTGCTCTTGGAATAAACCTTTGCCCATCGTTGGAGCCATCTGGCTCGTAAGAACAAATGTGCCCATTATTTATTGTTTTTCTTTACTGTAGATTTTTTAATAGCCTTTGTCTGCAGTGCTTCAGACGGGACAGGCTCATAAATAGGGCTCCCTGTTTTCCACTTTTACTGATTTTTACAGATACATACATACAGAAAATCATTTATTTTCATGTCTGTATTTATTTTTAAATGTGGATAAAAACGGAAATTGGGTTGTTTTTGAGTGATTCAATCATGACTCCCAGGCCAATAGCCCTGTCGATCGAAAGGTAAGGGGGTTAAAAAAACAAAGAAATTTTAGTAAAGAGCCTTAAACAGTAATAGATATGCACAACCTTGATTTTAAAATGTGCATGTTTTCTTATAAGATTATTAACAAACTACAGGGGCTGTCCAACACCCCTGAACCAGGGACAATCTATTATTACACCTAACAATTGGTTCAGGTTAAAATTACAGAATCAACAATTAAACAATAAACAATAAATAAATAAAGAGAGAAAATGAAGAAGCCTATACATACACATTAACAGATTTACAAAAAGTTATCATTTATTATAAATATACTTTTTTTTAAAAAACGTTCCTAGAAAGAACAGTAACGCTCAAAAAAGGGAATGTTGGCAGAACAGAAACAGACAGTTCAAATGCCAAACAAGTGGCTGACAAACAAACAAAATATATGCAGAAAGGAACAGCAAAACAAATTATTTGTCCTTTCACAGATTATGGCCACAAATAGCGTCAACGGCGTTTAAACCGCTAGGTAATTGTGCGGTCATCTTCAGGACACAGGGTAACTTTTAGCGTATAAATTCTGAATATAAAACTAGCCAGTCATGAATGAAATGGCATATGAGTAAAGCTTCCAAATTCCGAATAATAGATAGCCTGGAGCAATCCTCTATTTTAAGTCCAGGCGTGTAAATACTGCCTTCCGGTATCTCCAAGAAAATGGATGAAGTGGGTGGCCAATAATTGTGCCAACCAATCTGCCCAATTAATCAGCGAATGGCAATATGCGGGTGTGCACACGACGCAAATCTACAAGGAGGTGAAGCAAAATAGAGGATTGCTCCAGGCTATCTACTATTCGGAATTTGGAAGCTTTACTCGTATGCCATTTCATTCATGACTGGCTAGTTTTATATTCAGAATTTATACTCTCAAAATTACCCTTTGTCCTGAAGATGACCGCACAGTTACCTAGCGGTTGAAACGCCGTCAACGCTATTTGTGGCCATAATCTGTGAGAGGACAAACAATTTGTTTTGCTGTTCCTTTCTGTATATATTTTGTTTGTTTGTCAGCCACTTGTTTGGCATTTGAACTGTCTGTTTCTGTTCTGCCAACATTCCCTTTTTTGAGCGTTACTGTTCTTTCTAGGAACGTTTAAAAAAAAAATATATATTTATAATAAATGATAACTGTTTTTGTAAATCTGTTAATGTGTATGCATAGGCTTCTTCATTTTCTCTCTTTATTTATTTATTGTTTATTGTTTAATTGTTGATTTTGTAATTTTCACCTGAACCAATTGTTAGGTGTAATAAATGTTTTCTTATAAGAGCATATTTTATAATCTGAGTGGGATTATATCCAAGTCAAGTCAAGTCAAGTCAGAATTTATATAGCGCACTACATACCCGGAGGGTCTCAAGGCGCTTGAGGAAAGGGGGGAGGATTACTTATTGAATATCCAGGTTTTAAGCTGTTTTCTGAAGGCTAGGTGGTTTTGAGTGAGGCGGAGGTGGATGGGAAGGGAATTCCAGATTTTGGCCGCCAAGTAGGAGGATTTCCCCCCCATGGTGGCTTTGTGGATGCGCGGAACAGCGGCGAGGGCTTGGTTGGAAGAACGCAGCTGGCGGGTGGGGGTGTAAAAGGAGAGGCGCGTGTTGAGACAGTCAGGTCCAAGTTCGTAAAGGGCTTTGTGTGCGTGGGTGAGGAGACGGAACGTTATCCTCTTGTTGACGGGGAGCCAGTGAAGGTCTTTCAGGTGAGCGGAAATGTGGTCTGTGCAGGGGATGTCTAGTATGAGTCTGGCTGAAGCATTTTGGATGCGTTGGAGTTTTTTCTGCAGTTTTGCGGTGGTACCGGCGTAGAGGGTGTTTCCGTAGTCCAGACGGCTTGTAACGAGTGCGTGGGTGACCGTTTTTCTTGTTTCGGTGGGGATCCAGCGAAATGTTTTTTTGAGCATACGTAGGATGTTGAAGCATGATGATGAGACGGCGTTGACTTGCTTGGTCATCGAGAGTGAGGAGTCCAGGATGATGCCCAGGTTCCGTGCGTGGTCCGTCGGTATGGGAGCTTTTCCTAGGGCCGTTGGCCACCAAGAGTCGTCCCAGGCGGAAGGGGATGCACCTAAGATGAGGACTTCCGTTTTGTCCGAGTTCAGTTTCAGACGGCTGTGCTTCATCCACTCGGCTACTTCTTTCATCCCTTCATGTAGGTTGGTTTTGGCGGTGGTTGGGTCTTTGGTGAGTGAGAGGATTAGCTGAGTGTCATCAGCGTAGGAGATGATGTTGAGGTTGTGTTGACGTGCGATGGTTGCGAGGGGGCTCATGTAGACGTTGAAGAGGGTGGGGCTGAGTGATGATCCTTGCGGGACGCCGCAGATGACTTCGGTGGCCTCTGACTTAAAAGGGGGAGGCGGACTCTCTGGGTTCTTCCAGCGAGGAACGAGATGATCCAGTCCGATGCTTTTCCTTGAATTCCGATGTTTCTGAGGCGTTGTATCAGGGTGCTATGGCAGACTGTGTCGAAGGCTGCAGAGAGGTCAAGGAGGATGAGGGCGACTGTGTCTCCGTTGTCCAGTAGTGTTCGAATGTCGTCTGTTGCTGCGATGAGGGCGTGAATGACACCTGTTAGTCTTTCAGGCATGAGTGCATATTTATTGGTCAAATAAATGTAGAAATATACTCATTTCAGATTAATTTTTTAACAAAACCCAAAATAAATATGGATAAATACAGATAAGATTAGCACAAAATAAAAATGGATAAATACAGACAGAAATATCAAAAAAATAAATACCATAAAACCGGGAGTCCTAGTCATAAATAATTACAATTGTCAACACCACCCCTGCTTAAACTAGGAACGCTGGGATTTCACCACGCCACTGGATGGAGGGATACATCTGATGCTGCAGCTGGATCACTGTGCGACTGGACCTCTGTCTGAATTTCTACTTCCTGTTTTCTAAGGGATTTAAAGAATACCCTTCTCAACTTCTATTAGAGTCTGGCTGAAATGGTAGTATAGTCTTCTTTATGACTTCTTCAATTGTTGACTTCTCCTCATCTGAGATGAGCCAAGAAGAGGCGAGCAGAGCCAAGAAGAGACATGACAAGCCATTTGTGTAGAAGGGACGTGTATCTTGTTCCTTTTGTGTAGAAGGGACGTGTGTCCAGTTCACTTTGTGTAGGAGGGATGTGTGTGTTCTGCGCGCTTTGTGTAGAAGGGATGTGTGTCCTGTTCCATTTGTGTAGAAGGGACGTGTGTCTTGTTCCATTTGTGCAGAAGGGATGTGTGTGTTCTGTTCGCTTTGTGTAGAAGGGACATGTGTTCTGTTCGCTTTGTGTAGAAGAGACGTGTGTCCTGTTCCCTTAATGTAGGAGGGAAGTGTGTTCTGCTCATTTTGTGTAGAAGGGACTTGTGTTCTGTTCGCTTTGTGTAGAAGGGACGTGTGTCCTGTTCACTTAGTTTAGGAGGGACGTGTGTCCAGTTCACTTTGTGTAGAAGGGACATGTGTTCTGCTCACTTTGTGTAGAAGGGACGTGTGTCCAGTTCACTTTGTGTAGGAGGGAAGTGTGTTTTGCTCACTTTGTGTAGAAGGGACATGTGTCCTGTTCCATTTGTGCAGAAGAGATGTGTGTGTTCTGTTTGCTTTGTGTATAAGGGACATGTGTTCTGTTTGCTTTGTGTAGAAGAGACGTGTGTCCTGTTCCCTTATTGTAGGAGGGAAGTGTGTAGAAGGGATGTGTGTCCTGTTCACTTTGTGTAGAAGGGACGTGTGTTCTGCTCACTTTGTGTAAAAAGGATGTGTGTCCTGTTCCAATTGTGTAGAAGGGACGTGTGTCCTGTTCACTTTGTGTAGAAGGGACGTGTGTTCTGTTCGCTTTGTGTAGAAGGGACGTGTGTTGTCTTCGCTTTGTGTAGAAGGGACGTGTGTTCTGCTCACTTTGTGTAAAAAGGATGTGTGTCCTGTTCCAATTGTGTAGAAGGGACATGTGTTCTGTTCGCTTTGTGTAGGAGGGACGTGTGCCTTGTTCCATTTGTTTAGACGGGTTGTGTACCCTCTTCCTTTTGAGTAGAAGCGACATGTGTCCTGTTTCAATTGTGTGGAAGGGACGTGTGTCCTGTTCCGTTTGTGTAGAAGGGACGTGTGTGTCCTGTTCGCTTTATGTAGAAGGGACGTGTGTTGTGTTCGCTTTATGTAGAAGGTACATGTGTCCTGTTCTAATTGTGTAGAAGGGATATTTGTCCTGTTCCTTTTGTGTAGAAGGTTGTGTGTCCTGTTCACTTTGTGTAGAAAGGACATCAGTTCTATTCGCTTTGTGTCCAAGGGACGTGTGTCTTGTTCCGTTTGTGTAGCAGGGTTGGGTGTCCTGTTCCTTTTGTGTAGAAGGGACATGTGTCCTGTTTCAATTGTGTGGAAGGGACGCGTGTCCTGTTCCGTTTGTGTAGAAGGGACGTGTGTTCTGCTCACTTTGTGTAAAAAGGATGTGTGTCCTGTTCCAATTGTGTAGAAGGGACGTGTGTCCTGTTCACTTTGTGTAGAAGGGACGTGTGTTCTGTTCGCTTTGTGTAGAAGGGACGTGTGTTGTCTTCGCTTTGTGTAGAAGGGACTTGTGTCCTGTTCCAATTGTGTAGAAGGGACATTTGTCCTGTTCCGTTTATGTAGAAGGGGCGTGGGTCCTGTTCACTTTGTGTAGAAGGGACATCAGTTCTGTTCGCTTTGTTTAGAAGGGACGTGTGTCCTATTCCAATTGTGTAGAATGGACTTGTGTCTTGTTCCATTTGTTTAGAAGGGTTGTGTGTCCTGTTTCAATTGTGTGGAAGGGACGTGTGTCCCGTTCCGTTTGTGTAGAAGGGTCATGTGTCCTGTTCACTTTATGTGGAAGGGGCATGTGTTCTGTTCGCTTTGTGTAGAAGAGATGTGTGTCCTGTTCACTTTGTGTAGGAGGGAAGTGTGTTCTGCTCACTTTGAGTAGAAGGGATGTGTGTCCTGTTCCAATTGTGTAGAAGGGTTGTGTACCCTCTTCCTTTTGAGTAGAAGCGACATGTGTCCTGTTTCAATTGTGTGGAAGGGACGTGTGTCCTGTTCCGTTTGTGTAGAAGGGACGTGTGTGTCCTGTTCGCTTTATGTAGAAGGGACGTGTGTTGTGTTCGCTTTATGTAGAAGGTACATGTGTCCTGTTCTAATTGTGTAGAAGGGATATTTGTCCTGTTCCTTTTGTGTAGAAGGTTGTGTGTCCTGTTCACTTTGTGTAGAAAGGACATCAGTTCTATTCGCTTTGTGTCGAAGGGACGTGTGTCTTGTTCCGTTTGTGTAGCAGGGTTGGGTGTCCTGTTCCTTTTGTGTAGAAGGGACATGTGTCCTGTTTCAATTGTGTGGAAGGGACGTGTGTCCTGTTCCGTTTGTGTAGAAGGGACGTGTGTGTCCTGTTCACTTTGTGTAGAAGGGACGTGTGTTGTGTTCGCTTTGTGTAGAAGGGACGTGTGTCCTGTTCCAATTGTGTGGAAGGGCCTTTTCTTCTGTTTGCTTTGTGTAGAAGGGACGTGTGTCCTATTCCAATTGCGTAGAAGGGACGTGTGTCTTGTTCCATTTGTGTAGAAGCATTGTGTGTCCTGTTCCTTTTGTGTAGCAGGGACGTGTGTCCTTTTTCAATTGTGTAGAAGGGACATTTGTCCTGGTCCGTTTGTGTAGAAAGGACATGTGTCCTGGTCTGTTTGTGCTAAAGGAAGGTGTGTCCTGTTCTGTTTGTGCCGAAAGGTGATATACCTTCACCTCTTTGCGCAGAAGTGAGGTTCAAGCAGCTTGCTTCTCTACCCCAAGTGGGGGGGCCGTCCGACCCCCTGGGTCCAGGCTGGCCAGAGAGCAGACTTCCGGGAGTCATGTAGCTGTTGGTCCCTCTCTGACGGCTCTGTCCACGTCTGCCTTGCAGGAGGCTTACACCTATGAAGGGGACTTCAAAGACGATTACTTCTAAGGCTTCCAGTTTTCTGTTTTTACAGATTTTAACAGATAACAATTTATTTTATTTATTTATTTGAAACGTTTTATAAAGCGCGCACATGACCCATGCGGGTATCAGAGTGCTTTACACAGAGGCAAAAGCATGAATAAACTCAGTACATTGTGGGTCAACACTATAAAACAACAAGGAGTAAACAATCAAGATCAGGGACCGGGTAGTGGTCCTCGCTAGTTCAGTTTCTCATAGAGTGCAAAAGATTTCCTGTAACATTCAGCAAGACAATCATAAAGTGACACATCACAACATAGTAAAATAAATGGCAAATCTGAAATCGGCCAAGGTAGTATAGTTCCGGAAGGGCCCTAGTGTAAAATAACAATTTACCAAGCAATCATAAGATAAATAGAGAACGATATGTTGGGCTAAATGTCAAATCTGTTAATGAGGGGACTTGAAAAAGAGTACATGTATATAGAGATAACTCTAATCATTATTATATGTAGTAGACCTTTGTACTCTCTACCATTCCTATGTGACTCTTAGAGTATATCCATTCGTATCCCTTCCCTATGTATATAGAGATAACTCTAATATCTAGTATATGCAGTAGACCTTTGTACTCTCTACCATTCCTATGTGACTCTTAGAGTATATCCATTTGTATCCCTTCCCTATGTATATAGAGATAACTCTAATCACTAGTATATGCAGTTGACCTTTGTACTCTCTACCATTCCTATGTGACTCTTAGAGTATATTGATTTGTATCTCTTCCTTGAGTGACTTTACTATTTGTACATCTGTAATTTTTCTTTCTGTTTGTATCTCCTCCTTGTGTGACTTTACATCTTGTGCATTTGCAATGTTTTCTGTTTGTTTCTTTTATGTAACGCATGTAATCCTAAATCCTTAATAAATGGCAAATCTGAAATCGGCCAAGGTAGTATAGTTCCGGAAGGGCCCTAGTGTAAAATAACAATTTACCAAGCAATCATAAGATAAATAGAGAACGATATGTTGGGCTAAATGTCAAATCTGTTAACGAGGGGACTTGAAAAAGAGTACATGTATATAGAGATAACTCTAATCATTATTATATGTAGTAGACCTTTGTACTCTCTACCATTCCTATGTGACTCTTAGAGTATATCCATTTGTATCCCTTCCCTATGTATATAGAGATAACTCTAATATCTAGTATATGCAGTAGACCTTTGTGCTCTCTACCATTCCTATGTGACTCTTAGAGTATATCCATTCGTATCCCTTCCCTATGTATATAGAGATAACTCTAATCACTAGTATATGCAGTAGACCTTTGTACTCTCTACCATTCCTATGTGACTCTTAGAGTATATTGATTTGTATCTCTTCCTTGAGTGACTTTACTATTTGTACATCTGTAATTTTTCTTTCTGTTTGTATCTCCTCCTTGTGTGACTTTACATCTTGTACATGTAATCCTAAATCCTTATGTTTTGCAACTGGTTCTTATGTAAAGCGCTCTGACACCTTCGGGTAAAGTTCGCGCTATATAAAATCGCATTAAATAATAAAAAAAAAATATATATATATATATCAGGCGCGCAACACCCATTGGGCTCACCGGGATTCAGCCCCCCCTCGTCTTCTTCAGCCCGGGCTAATTGAAACGCACTGAGATGACTGCGCATCGGAGCTGAGAATGTCATTGTTATTGATGCATTCTGAGAGGCCCGGCAGCCCGAGCCAGCCAGCCTCTGAACAGTATCAAGTAAACCCCCAGCCCCCCCCCCCCTCTTGTTTTCCTTTACTAGCGCCGAGGTGATATCCTTGCCTGAAGGCAGGGATTTCACCTAAGCACTTGATGTGTTCAGCATGGGGTGGGAGTGGGAAGATGCACACAGCAGGGGGAAAGGGCTGGCCAGTGCAGGTGACGCTTTTCCTTTGTAAAGGAATTTCTGCTGGTGTCATATCCCAGGGTTTGCTGTCTGTGCACTTGTATGGATGTGTATTCCATACAAGTGCACAGACAGCAAACCCTGGGCTATGACGCCAGAAGGAATTAATTTACAAAGGAAAAGCTTCACTTGCACTGGACATCCCATTCCCCCTGCTGTCCATGCACTTGTAGGGAATTCACATCCACAGCGCACCTCACCAGATAAATGGTGAACAGGGCCATGTATCTTTCTCTAAAGAGGAGAGTCCCCTCCGAATATGAATATGTAGTGTAAGTTTGTAGTGTTCATTTTTTGGGGTGCTAGTGGGTAATTTTAGGGTTCAGGGTGGGTTACGAATTGGGGTGCCAGGGGGTAATTGTAGGATTCTGAGTGGGTATGGGTTTTAGGGTGCCAGGGATAATTTTAGGGTTCAGGGTAGTAATGGGTTTTGGTGTGCCAGGGGGCAATTTTAGGGTTCAGGACTGGTATGGGGGGCAGGGGGGTAATTTAGGGGTTCAGGGTGGGTGTGGGTTTTGGGGTGCCAGGGGTAATTTTAGGCTTCAGGGTGGGTATGGGTTTTGGGGAACCAGGGGTAATATTAGGGTTCAGCGTGGGTATGGGTTTTGGGGTGCCAGGGGTAATTTTAGGGTTCAGGGTGGGTATGGATTTTGTTGGGCAAGGGTGTAATTTTAGGGTTCCGGGGGTAATTTTGGGGGTCAGAGTGGTAATGGGTTTTGGGGTGCCAGGTGTAATTTTAGTGTTCAGGAAGGGCATGGGTTTTGGGGTTCCAGGGGTAATTTTAGGGTTTAGGGTGGGTATGGGAATTGGGGTGCCAGGGGGTAATTTTATGGTTTAGGGTGGTAATGGGTTTTAGGGGGCCATGGGGTTGTTAGGGTTCAGGGCAGGTATGAGTTTTAGGGTGTGAGGGGGTGGACATTTTAGAGTTTAGGGTGGGTGTGGTTTTCGGGTGTCAGGGGGCAATTTTAGGGTTCACGGTGGGTATGGGTTTTGGGGTGCCAGGGTGTAATTTTAAGGTTTAGGGTGGTTAAGGGTTTTGGGGTGCTATGGAGTTAATGTTAGGGTTCAGGGTGGGTATGGGTTTTCGGGTGTCAGGGGGGCAATTTTAGGATTCAGGGTGGGTATGGGTTTTGGGGTGCCATGGGGTTCATTTTAGGGTTCAGTGCGGGTATGGGTTTTGGGTTTGTGAGGGGGGGACATTTTAGGTTTCAGGGTGGGTGTGGGTTTTCGAGTGTCAGGGGAGCAGGGGGGCAGTTTTAGGGTTCAGGGTGGGTATGGGTTTTGGCAGTGGCGTCACTAGGTGGGTGCGGGGGGTGCGGACCGCACCGGGTGACACCAACACATGGGGTGACACCAATCTGCACTGCAGCCTCACATCTGCTCTCACCTTTACTGTCGCTCCCTGTGCAAGCTTGTTCCTCATGCTGTTCACACTCGCCAGCGTCTCGCAGGAGATCTGCAATTCTTGACTGCAATTTTCTTTGCTCACAAGGCAACTCTATAGCAGCCTAGCTCACCTGAGGGTGCATGGTTTCCTATTTTTCAGTATCTTGCACAGTCTTCAGTTTTCCAGTGAACCAGTTCCAAATTTCAGCTTGCTTTTCACTACAGTGCAACCTGTTGCTCGCACTCTTGTTTATACAAATCCAGGGAAGACAGATGGAGTAAGTGAGAGAGGGAGACAGAGGGAGCTAGAGGGAGTAATACAGAGAGAGGGCGCTAGAGAGAGCAAGACAGAGAGAGAGGGACATAAAGGAGTAAGACAGAAAGAGAGAGGGAGCTAGAGGGAGTAAGACAGAGAGCGAGAGAGCTAGAGTGAGAAAGACAGGAAGAGAGGGAGCTAGAGGGACTAAGACAGAGAGAGAGGGAGACAGAGGGAGCTAGAGGGAGCAAGACAGAGAGGGAGAGGGAGCTAGACAGAGAGAGAGGGCGCTAGAGGGAGTAAGACAGAGAGAGGGAGCTAGAGGGAGCTAGACAGAGAGAGGGGGCTAGAGGGAGTAAGACAGAGAGAGAGGGAGCTAGAGGGAGCTAGACAGAGAGAGGGAGCTAGAGGGAGTAAGACAGTCAGAGAGGGAGACAGAGGGAGTAAGACAGAGAGAGGGAGCTAGAGGGAGCTAGACAGAGAGAGGGAGCTAGAGGGAGTAAGACAGAGAGAGAGGGAGCTAGAGGGAGTAAGACAGAGAGAGAGGGAGCTAGAGGGAGCTAGACAGAGAGAGGGAGCTAGAGGGAGCTAGACAGAGAGAGGGAGCTAGAGGGAGTAAGACAGTGAGAGAGGGAGACAGAGGGAGCTAGAGGGAGCAAGACAGAGAGAGAGGGAGCTAGACAGAGAGAGAGGGAGCTAGAGGGAGTACGACAGAGAGAGGGAGCTAGAGGGAGCTAGACAGAGAGAGGGAGCTAGAGGGAGTAAGACAGAGAGAGAGGGAGCTAGAGGGAGTAATACAGAGAGAGAGGGAGCTAGAGGGAGCTAGACAGAGAGAGGGAGCTAGAGGGAGTAAGACAGAGAGAGAGGGAGCTAGAGGGAGCTAGACAGAGAGAGGGGGCTAGAGGGAGTAAGACAGTGAGAGAGGGAGACAGAGGGAGCTAGAAGGAGTAAGACAGAGAGAGAGAGGGAGCTAGACAGAGAGAGAGGGAGCTAGAGGGAGTAAGACAGAGAGAGAGGGAGCTAGAGGGAGCTAGACAGAGAGAGGGAGCTAGAGGGAGTAAGACAGAGAGAGAGAGGGAGCTAGAGGGAGTAAGACAGAGAGAGAGAGGGAGCTAGAGGGAGCTAGACAGAGGGAGGGAGCTAGAGGGAGTAAGACAGAGAGAGAGGAAGCTAGAGAGAGTAAGACCGAGGGAGAGGGAGACAGAGGGAGACAGAGGGAGCTAGAGGGAGTAAGACAGAGAGAGATGGAGTTAGACAGAGAGAGGGAGCTAGAGGGAGTAAGAGAGAGAGAGGGAGCTAGAGGGAGCAAGACAGAGTGAGAGGGAGCTAGAGGGTGTAAGACAGAGAGAGAGAGAGATCTAGAGGGAGTAAGACAGAGTGAGAGAGTGCTAGAGGGCGCTAGACAGGGAGAGGGAGCTAGAGGGAGTAAGAGAGAGAGAGAGGGAGCTAGAGGGAGTAAGAGAGAGGGGGCTAGAGGGAGTAAGAGAGAGAGAGAGGGAGCTAGAGGGAGTAAGACAGAGAGAGAGGGAACCAGAGGGAGCTAGAGGGAGTAAGACAGAGAGAGGGAGCTAACGGGAGCTAGGCAGAGAGAAGGAGCTAGAGGGAGTAAGACAGTACCTAGCGCCGTACATTTCTGACAGGGGTGGTCCATGCGGTAAGTCGTGAGGGGGTGACACCATGAGTTACCCGCACCGGGTGACACCAACCCCAATGACGCCACAGGGTTTTGGGGTGCCAGGGGAGAATTTAATGTTCAGCATGGGTATGGGTTTTAGGGTGCCAGGGGTAATTTTAAGGTTCAGTGTGGGTATGGGTTTGGGGGGGCAAGGGTGTAATTTTAGGGATCAGCGCGGGTATGAGTTTTGGGGCTCCAAGGGGGTGATTTTAGGGTCCAGAGTGGTAATGGGTTTTGGGGTGCCAGGGGGTAATTTTAGGGTTCAGGGTGGGTATGGTTTTGGGGTGCCGGGGGGTAATTTTGGGGTTCAGGGTGGTAATGGATTTGGGGGGGCAAGGGTGTAATTTTAGGGATCAGTGCGGGTATGGGTTTTGGGGTGCCAGAGGTAATTTTAGGGTTCAGGGTGGGTATGGGTTTTGGGGGGTAAGGGTGCAATTTTAGGGATCGGCGTGGGTTTGGGGTTCTAGGTGGATGATTTCAGGGTTCAGGGTGGTAATGGGTTTTGGGGTGCGAGGGGGTAATTTTAGGGTTGCATGTTTTCTCCACTTGACCTGAGCATTAATCGATCCCGTTTATCTGACATTTTAGCCCCGCCCCATTGATTAACATTAGCCACGCCCCTTCATTTGCCATGTTAGCCCCCCCCGAAATTAAGACCTAGTTGCGCTCCTGATATATATATATTTCCTGCTGTATTTATTTTCAAAAGCGGAAAAATAGACCTACGGCTCTTTCATCATTAACACAACCCCTTCCCCCTCCCTCCCCGTGTTATCCTCATTGACCCGCAGCAGGGCCTGTCCCTGCCTGTTTTCAGCCTGCACGGGTTTCTCTTGCATGCCCCAGGGCAGGTAATAACAGGGTAGTATGCCTGTTTAGTGGCGTTCAGTGGGGTGAGATCACGGCTGACACGTGTCTGACAGTCTCTTTTAATTAAAGCTCTCTTCGGATGCCGGGTGCTGGCCTCCTTTCACTTTGAACCGCAGCCAGAGCTGCTGTTGTTCTCCCGTATCCCCTCCCGTGGCAGATATGGAGGCCGCAGTTTAAATCTGCTGGCGCGCTCCTTTTTCGGTCTGTGAAAACTGGAGCTCACGGCAGGGACTGGAAAACAGGAAGAAGAGAGGCATGCTGGGAGCCCTTGGCAGGATGCCGTGTTTATGTTCTGGGGTTTGTCATTGGAGGCTGGGGGGGAGGGTGACTTGCTTTATGTCGCACAAATGTATACTGTGCAGGCCTCCCTTCAGCAGCACTGTAAAGAAGGCAGCTTTCTATCCCACACCAGCGCCCCCTGCCCAGCTGTTCTTACTGCCCCTTCCTGAAACATCACATCCTGTCCAGTGCTGGCTCCGGCAAAGGCGGATGGGGCTGGTGGCTCCGTGGGCTAATGTGCCCAACATAGCGGCCTGTGTTTGACCTCATGGCTACAGGTTCAAATCCCGTAGGGTCTACTCAGCTTTTCATCCTTCTGAGATCGATAATAGGAGTATCATTCATTTGGGTAACAGCAAACACCTGTAATTCAGAACCAAGATGACCACAGGTGCTTTACAAATACACATGTTATGGATCCTATGGGATAAGAGTGAACTTGCGGCAATACCTCTTTATTCTTGAAAAGAAGTGAACAATTAATGTACCTTTGTGGCTAAAATGTACACTTGGTGCCTGGCCAGCCACGTCAAAAGTTGACGAACTGGGGGTGATCATGAACTCTGATGTACCCCTGATTCCTAGGGTCACCAGGCGTCCCGGGCAGTCCCTGTTTTTGGTTAACTATCCCAGAAGATTTCAATAAATTAAGCACTTGTCCCGGGTTTTTAGAGAGGCTCCACTGAGTGAGTTCCGGTGCAGGAATAGGTGCCAGTCTTTTCAGAAATCAATTTAATTAGCACCCAGGATAGTCTGTGTAATAGTGGTATTTAATCTCTGCCCTAAGTGCCTCGGGGTTCTTCGTTTGCCGCGTAGGTGAGCACTGTCTTTCAAATAATTCTTGCCACGTCTACGATGACGATTGTAGTCCTACTTCTATTTTTGTGAAATATCCTGGTTTTTGTTTTTAAAAATATGGTCACCCTACTGATGCTGCATGCCAAGGAGACCACAAAGTGCACCGTCTACACAATAAAAACACTGCAGCGCATCTTTCCATACCTCTAAGACCAACCAAGATTACAAACAATGCTCACACTTGTGATCTGCTCCATTAGGCCTGTAGCCTATAACATGGCAGACAATCATGCATAATATTCAAACTACAAAAAAAAACAGAACGCTGCAGCGCAACTCCTCTAACACCCTCAATCCAGAGAACACTTGATGGCAATTCTGTGAGCAATTCACTGGTAGGATAGCTAGATGATTAATGTTTTAGGTTCCTTGCATCATCCAGAGAACCATGGAAAAGCACCATTGTACCTACAAAGAAAATGTCAACAAGACAAACACAATAGAACACTACACTGTAGGCTGGCACCCTGGATCTTCATGGAGTCTTACTGTAAGAAATTCGCAAGAGGATTCGCGTTCACAGTTGAAGCTGTCAAACTACAAGACACCCAGGTTCAAGGTATTCAGGAACCTGGAGAATAACAGGTTCAGAAAATAGGTGAAAACCTCTCTGTTCTTGTGATAACAATGTCAACCTCTGGCACTGGGACAAAACAGAGAACAGCAACTCCTATATTAGCCCAAAGCTATGGGACAGACTTGCCCAGAAGATCATGCCAAAAAAGAAAGGCACAGGGACCTCTCCACACTAAAGGTAACTGTCCACGCAACCCATATGCATCTCTGCACAATAGTTGAATTACCCTCGACACCTGAAATCCACTTCCTAGCAGGTGTGATGGAGTGCTCTAAAACTATAGCCCCTGCTCACAGATCAATTCTGTAGTTTGTCCTGCTTCCTACTTCCAACCAAATGAAGACAAACAGTAAATGTACCCATTCAAAATGAGCTCCCTGAGACACTGAGCAAATGGCTCTATATAAAGGTCAAAAGGAGGGGGGAGAGGGGGCAGCCCTGTCTAGTACCCCTTTCAATTTTAAATGGTCTGATGGTTTTACCATTTAGCACCACTCTGGCAGATGGTTCGCTATAGATAAGGTGGATAGTGAGGCAACATTTTGGCCCAAATTTTAACTTTTCTAAAAACTGCCCCCAAAAATTTCCAATCCATCCTATCAAAAGCTTTGGTTGCGTACAAAGTCATTGCTGCTAGGGGGAGAGAAAAGGTGGATGAAAAATCTATCGCACCAATGTAATCATGTGTAAGATCAAAGAGATTTCTCCCCTTGATGAATCCCTTCTGGTCAGTACGAAGCAGCTCCCCTGCTATATTCCCAAATCTATCCGCCAAGATTTTTGAAAAGATTTTGTAATCGGAATTTAACAAGGATATCGGCCTATATGAGCTGCAATTTATAGAAGGTTTTCCTGGTTTAAGGATTAGAATGATATTTGCTTCCCTCGAGGTAACCGGAGGTTGAGCACCTCCTAACAAAATTTTATTGAAAACCTCGGCCATAACGGGGGTAACTACCTCACTCAAATCCTTGTATAGTTCCGCAGGGAGGCCAACCCGCCCTGCAGCCTTACACTTCCTACTATCCAGAAGAGCCTTCCTTACCTCTTGATGTAATATTTCTGCCTCCATACTATCCTGGTGAGTTGCGCTCGATGACATTTAGCCAGCCTTGAATAGATGTTAAATCGGAGACACTTTCATCTTTATACAACCCTTCAAAATAAGCGTGGAATATCTCTCCCATCTCCTCCTCTTTACTTGTATCTAAATTGGAGCCTAGCTAAATTTAAGTTAATCCATACCGCCGCATGGTCGGACAAGTGAGGGGTTAAATAGCCGATGTTCTGTGTGCGGTCTCTTAAATCATTACTAATCAGGATGTAGTCTATTCGTGACTTATTTCTGTATTTGTTGTTGTAGAGAGATACCCCCAACTGTGTTCCCGATCTCTCTCTCCATATGTCACTAAGATCATATTGCTTCATCACCATTTTTAAAAATGCTCTTGATTTAGAGGGGGTTGTAGCTCTGCTATTAGATGATTTATCTAGTTTCGGATTTAAAACAATGTTGAAATCGCCTGCTAGAACAGTTGAATCCGTAAACTCCAAGAGATTCAAAAATATGGTTTTTAGTGTTGATGGATCGTCCTGATTGGGACCATAATACCCAACAATTGTCAGGGAAACATGTTCTACCAGAATCTTCACTATCACCCACCTGCCACTTAAGTCAGTTGTAACATCTTGTAGGGACGCATTTGCTTGTTTTTTTATTAAGATAGCCACACCCCTGATGTTAGCTGTCTGACCTGAGCAGGCATAATGTTCCACCCACCTAAGCTTTCCACAAATATCATCCATTTCCTTTTTTACCAGGTGGGTTTCTTGAAGAAATATGATCTGTGCTGGTGAGTCTTTTAAATATTGTAAAATTCTTTCCCTCCTACTTTTGACTCGTAGACCATTAACATTCCAAGATAAGCACTGTAGAGTTTTTATGGCAGATATGAAATGTAACTAAAGCCCTGAGACATATTCAAACCTACCCTGTTCTGACACCAAACCAAAAGTAATTCCAAATGAACTTCATCTAGATTGTGAGGCGAATGCTTTTTTTGATTATTTTTACCCTTCTGCTCCCACACCCGTGTATTCCCCCCCCCAATCCACCCCCCTCCCTGGAGAACCCCACCCTTACTTCCCTGGAATAAACCAGGTTCTGCCTGACTGCTGGCATACTCAACACTGCTCCGTAATTCAGTTGTAATCTCTTCAATTTAGCTTTTCATTAACTCTCCTTTAAGCAACTTCCTCTCACTACAAATCTAAGTACAATACTAAATGGCTACTGAGGAAACATACTCTGTAAAATGTGTAAAAGACTAGGGAGAAATCAAGGTTTTAGATTCCCTAGCAACTCATCCGCTTCTTGCGGTGTTTTAATAAAATGCATTTTATTATTAAACATGATTTTCAATTGTGCAGGGATCTTTAGCTGAACTGTTGCCCCCAGCTTCCTAAAGTCATCCATTCTTTTCCCCAGCTCCCACTGTCTGTCTAGAGTGAGCGAGAGAGGTCGGATCTGATTTCAAATGAAATAGAAGAGTCTCTTGGTTTCAGAGATTTCAGCTTGAGGGCTGCTGTTAAAATTTCTTCCTTAAGGGAAAAGGTCAGAAAATTAACTAGGATCTTCCTGGTCTTTGTTCTGTTAGGCTGCCTTCTAAAAGGATCCCGGTGAATTCTCTGAATATCTTTTTTTAGATCCTCTTCCGTGGCGTCGATCTGTATTGTGTCCTTAATGAGGGAGATAACATAAGATTTAAGGTCACCCCCCTCTCTCCCTTCTGGTATATTTAAAAGTCGTAGATTATTGCGCCTAGAATTATTTTCCAATATTTCCATTCTGTCATGGAGTGTAGCCTCCCCTCTTTTGAGTGCGGAATTGTATGATCTGACTTCGCCCAAACCGTCTTTGATGGACCCAATCTCACTCTCCAAAGCAGTTGTGCTTGAGCTTAGATTGTCAAGCTACTTTTCTAGTGATTCACAAAAAACTCAAATTTCCCCCTGATTTACCTCTGAGACCCCAAAACCCTTTTTAATGTCCATGGCAATTGAAGTGAAGAGGGTTTCCCAGGAGGTCCCCCGTGGACCTGCGTCACCCGAAGGTACCACTGGCCCCAACGTGTCTCCGCAGACCTCAAGTTCTCTTTCGGCATCCATGACCATCTCCCCACTCTCTTTTACTGCCCTCCCCATATTAACCAAAGCTAATTGGTTGCCTTCAGTGTTAACCAGAGTAGTTGCAACATTTTCAACTAAAACTATTTGGTTGGCTTGCAACTCACTCAACTGTAAATCGGGCCCAGATGGATCTAAAGACTCCCCCAATGAAGAATCCGCCCCCAATGGAGGGTCTAATCTAGGGTTCGGCTGAGAGGGTGCAGGGGTAGATATTAACGGGGGTAGGGGGAGGCTTGACTCCATAGTTAAAGGTGCAGACATTTTTGTTAACCCCGAGGCTTCTAAATGTACCCTCAGCGCCCTCTGCTTCTCTCCCTGCCTTCCCACTTCCAACACCTGCAGGAGGACCTTAAAGTAGGACCTCAATGAGGGGGTAATTCGGACTTTTGAATCTGCTAGATTGCCCTTTTTCTCTAGTTTTTTGGTGGCTTTCTTTTTATATTCTCGGATTGGGGGTAATCTTCATTCACTTCTTCAAATTCTGAGGAGGGGAGAGCTTTATTTACAAGTATTTTCTTGAGGACTCCATCGTCCTCACTATTCTCCTGAAATAACTGAACATGCAAGTCGGAGTTGTTCCCTGCCCCCCTTTTCCCAGCTTTCCTCCCTCTCCTTACCCCTTACTCCCCTGTGATTTGGCCAATCCGACCCCTCTCTTACCCTCCTTATTTTTCTCTTGCTTTTTTCCGATAGACTGGGCACTCTGAGGGGGCGGAATAATCTGAGAGGACCTCTCAGCACCGGTAGAATCCAAGGCAGCTAAGTCAAGTATGCCGTTCCCCTTCCGATTTAATTTGTGCAACAAATATGGTGGAGAAGGCTTACCGAGTCTGAGGGCCTCCCGAAGCCCTGGTACCTCGCCACTGGTTTCCCCCTCTGCTGCTGTGGAGTCTCGAATTGCCGCATCGACGTTTCTTGTATCAACCGCCGCTACCGCTGCCACCTCTTCCCCGTTGCAGCAGGCATCTCCTCCTTGCCCTCCAGCGCGGCTGCACTGGCACCCGCCGTGCGTCTAGTGCTGGCTCTGCCCTCAATCCTCCCGGAACCACTCCGGGTGAGTCCGCCTCGCAGCACACCACGGGCAGTAAGCCCCCGGCCCCGCCTTAGTTCGAGCGCCACACCAAAGCAACGGGGGAGATCCAGAGTCGACTCCCCACACATACCAGGTAGAAGAAGCCACAAGATTTAAAGATTTAGCAAGAGCTTAAAGTTTAGAGGTCATCTCAGCGTTTTTGGAGCCTTCATAGCCACTATGTTACGAAGGAGCAGCAGAGCAGCTAGCGCAGGCAAGCGGCCGCTCAGCTCACGGCCACCATGTTCTCCCGTTTGCTCAGTGCCTCAGAGAGGAGCCAGCTATTACAGCATTTAAGAGCGGCTCATGGGTGAGGAAGGTAGCCCTGTATGCCGATGACATCCTTATTTTGGCATCAGATCTGGATTCTTCTTTCCCTCGAGTGATTGAACTAGCTAGGGATTTCGGCCGGGTCTCTGGTTATGAAGTTAATGAGAATAAAACTGAGATAATGACTTGGAACTTGCCAGTGTCCCGACACCATACTAAACAAGAGCTATGCTATTTAGGAATAAGGTTGGTTCCAGAGATAGACCAAATACCAAAAATTAATCTTAATAAAATTGTGAAGGAATCTCAAGCCCTTATGAAATCTTGGCTACATCTTATAAAGATGTCTATCTTGCCGAAAATCACGTTCCTATTTAACACCATCCCTTTGAACTTTGAGAAAGCACTAATTGATAAAATTCAGAAATCCATTAATTCTTTTGTTTGGGCATCCAAAGCTGTGAGAATATCATGGAAGAAGCTGAGACGGAGGAGGGAGATAGGAGGTCTGGCTCTTCCGGATATTCAATACTATGCATGGGCCTTTCAGTTATCACATTCTAGAATGCTGCTAAAATCCCCAGACTCATCAGGAAGAGGTAAAATGTTTCTAGAAAAACCAAAGGAAATGATGGACGGAGCGTTGAGAATACAAGCACTCACCCCCAGTCAACTGATCTGGGTTTAATCCATCACCGTTCTTTAGCCCACTCTGCCACCCCAGTTCAGACATGGCCATATGCAAATCAGTCTGACCCTGTGCCTCATGGGAACAGTCCAGCCCGAACTGCCAAGCCATGCCTTCCCTGGACCGGAAACAAGCTACAGAGGACCGGTTTCTGGCATTCCAGCCTTCTTCAGCCCGGCTTGCTTGAATCCAGTGGCAAAGTGAGCAAGGGACTCACGTCTGAGCATACCCTGCCAACTTATGGCGAACAAAGAAAAACCAAAGGAAATAATGGACGGAGCGTTGACAATACAAGCACTCACCCCAGTCAACTGATCTGGGTTTAATCCATCACCGTTCTTTAGCCCACTCTGCCACTCCAGTTCAGACATGGCCATATGCAAATCAGTCTGACCCTGTGCCTCATGGGAACAGTCCAGCCCGAACTGCCAAGCCATGCTTTCCCTGGACCGGACACAAGCTACCGAGGACAGGTTTCTGGCATTCCAGCCTTCTTCAGCCCGGCTTGCTTGAATCCAGTGGCAAAGTGAGCAAGGGACTCACGTCTGAGCATACCCTGCCAACTTATGGCGAACAAAGAAAAACCAAAGGAAATGATGGACGGAGCGTTGACAATACAAGCACTCACCCCCAGTCAACTGATCTGGGATTAATCCATCACCGTTCTTTAGCCCACTCTGCCACCCCAGTTCAGACATGGCCATATGCAAATCAGTCTGACCCTGTGCCTCATGGGAACAGTCCATCCCGAACTGCCAAGCCATGCCTTCCCTGGACCGGAAACAAGCTACCGAGGACCGGTTTCTGGCATTCCAGCCTTCTTCAGCCCGGCTTGCTTGAATCCAGTGGCAAAGTGAGCAAGGGACTCACGTCTGAGCATACCCTGCCAACTTATGGCGAACAAAGAAAAACCAAAGGAAATGATGGAAATGTCAACGCTCCTTCCATCATTTCCTTTGGTAAAATGTTTCTAGCCATGTTGGAACAACTGGGGCTTCCTCGAGAAGGCTTTATGTTTAAATATGGGGACAAAAAGTTTTTTAAGAAAGTCAGACTGAAAGTCCTAAGTGGTATGGCCCAAAATTGGGCCAAGATAAAACAATTAACAGGTCTTGAATATATTCAAGGCTTGCCCCCATGTGGGGCAGCCCGGGAACCCCCAATTGCCTAAAAGATCAGTTGGCAGTCTCTCTGAAAACATCAGGAGTAGTAGTATGGGGGGATCTTGCGGTTGATGGATCGCTATTGCCATGGGCAACGTTAAACGATAAGCTGGTGGGCGGTATGTCTAGGTTTAAATACCTGCAGTTATTGAGCTGGTCTCAGAATTTAAAGATTCCATTAGGGAAAGGGAACCCCTTGGAAGATCATCTAGTTAATAAACCAGTAGGGAAGAAAGAAATATCCTTTTACTATTGGGCCATTGAAGAGGCTATTGACGGTGAATTCAAGCTGGCCGAGCAATTATGGGGGAGGCTATTCCGGATACTGATTGGGAGTCCCTCTGGCTGTCTTCATATAGCATCCTTTTCTCGACAGTAAAGCCAGCGTGGTTGAGGAGGAACCACTATTTTACAACACATAGGGCTTACTTCTCCCCGGCAAGGCTCTCTAAAATGTCCAAAGGCCCCCCGGCTAAGTGCAAAAAATTTAATCTGGAAAGTGCTCCGGATATACATATGTTCTGGGCTTGTCCATCTCTGGTGGAATTCTGGAGCAAAGTCGGAGACTCTTTAACATCAATTCTGGGGTATACGATACATATTTCCCTCAAATCTATTATTTTTGGCATCTGGACGGATATTACTGGCCCGAATTGAGACTTCTTATTTTTTGCAATTCTTTTAGCCAGGCGTGAAATTTGTAAGAGATGGGCTGAAGCAACACCTCCCACACATTTGGAGTGGCTGTCTTCCTTATATAAAATCTCTAAAATGGATTTGATTCGGTTGAAAAATTCTAAGAAGAAGACTATTTGGAACAAACTATTAAATTGGACAGCAGTCTGATTTTTTTTTTGTCCTATGATTAAGCCTCAAGGAAGCTCTCAGGCAGTGTCTAAGCTTGCGACGACCAGTGACACTAGCTCTGGTTTACCCCTGAAGAGAGTGTAACCACCCTCCTCTGTAACAACGGGAGGGCAGCAACTAGGATGAAGTGGGTATGCTGCTGGTAGCGCTGAGGGGTAAGATCGATCTGCTGGGCCTACTTCTCCTTTTGGAGTAACAGCGGCAGCCTATGGATTTCATGTTAGCTGTGGTTGGAGGCGAATGAGGAAAAAAAAAAGAAAAAGAAAAATGAGCTCCCTGTCTGAATCTGATATAATGTCTGTGTCATCATATGACATCATATACCATCTCATTTCTTAGTCCCCATAATAAATGAGACAGCCATTTAATGTATGAATGGACTGGAGAACGCTGATACAATTATTAACTCAATACTGATCAAATAGGTTTGCTACAACCGAAGAGAGCTGCTACATTGCCAACCATCAGAGGAGCCGAACCGAGTCCACGCAGGAGGTCTCAAACTGTCCCATGCTCCAATCACTGATATCCTAATATTGCCAGGTGAAGATCTTCTTTCCATAGATGACAGATGTTCGTTCATGCAAAGGTAAGGCCTGACGCTTTTTTTGTCCACCTCTGAATCCAGCATGAAGGGCCGGACTGGCTACCGGGCAGTTGTGTGTGCTGCCGAGCTGGGGGCTGATTTCGTTGATAGGGACCTGCGTGTGAAAAACGAAATTCGTTTTGCTTTTTTTATTTCAATGCGCACGCAGGTCCCCATCAACAAAATAAGACCCCACCACAGAGAAATTAGACCCCAGCTCGGCAGCACACACAACTGCCCGGTAGCCAGTCCGGCCCTGCCAGCATGTCTACCACGCGATTGATGGCTGCAACTAGGCGTTATAGTCCAAATCTGAGGCATAGTCTTGCATTCATAAATAGGGCTCCCGGTTTTATGGTATTTATTTTTTGAACATTTCCATCTGTATTTATCCATATTTATTTTTGGACCATTTTATGTGTATTGATCCATATTTATTTTGTGTTTTGTGTATAAATGAAATCGTAAAACTGTGCATTTCCATATTTATTTAACCGATAGACATGCACTCATACTTTGATGACTTTTTTGATTTAGTTATTTAAGCTGCCAAATATTACTTAACAATACATCTACTAAATATTAGCATTATACCACAAATGTATGTTTACACATGCCATTATTTAAAGTAATTTCATCTTGTTTTATTAATTCCCCATGCTGCCTATCTGCTCAGCTGTTGGGCTACAATTCATGAAAGACAGCACAGAGAGTCACTTCAAAAAAGCAACATTTTATTTATTTATCCACTTTTTAAAATAATGCAGACAGAAAACACATTGTTTTCTGTCTGTGTTTATCTTTAAAAAGCCATAAAAACGGAAAACAGGGAGCCTTATTTATAAACAAATTCTATATTTGCTCCCTTAATTTATATCTACATTAAATCTCCAAATGAATGAAGCAGCAGCAACCATTTCACTCGTCTCAACGGCCACATCGTTGAAGAAATAGAATTTATGTTTTTCATAAGGTTCCTTGTCTGGGATAATTGTTGGATGTATTAATAATGCACAATTACTGAGCGTAGAACCAATCGATAACACCAGTTATTGACACTCACTTGATGTATGGCCAGGGCCGCAGGTGAAAGCACATGAATAGGGGTTGAGACAATTTGTCGCATTATTGACCAGCCGCGAGGTGAAAATTGCTGTTAGCGCAGGATTGTTTCATCTGCGACACACCCCTCCTATTCTTCGATTCATGTAAAGTCGGCCTTGATAAAGACAGCAGAGCTTACCTTTGAACACAGCTCCTCTTTGAATTGTCTCAGAGTCAACCACACCATTACCTATCACTAGATCCCATGTGCACCCCTCCCTCATGTCTGCAGTCCTGTCAAGTACCACGCATCAGCCGTTAAAATAACACATTTTAATGTGGTGGTCCGCATCCCTGCATTAAAATGCATTAATCATGCATTTTGAACATCTTGATCGCTTGCATGCTGTTAGTAGTGAAGTAGGATGGCTGCAAAGCTGCATTTAAATACTGCAACGTGGCAACCAAGTCTGTCACATTCTCACCTTCGCTGTGACCCACATGTAATTGGGGTCTCTCACGACCTCCCCCAAGAGTGCAATTGGTAGCCGGCAGCAGACCTGACGTCGTAGCTTTGTGTGTAGATGACCACACCTTTCACAAAACCTGACCGTGAGCTTAAGAGACCCATATCTCCTAAACAAGCCTTTCTAAACCCTTCCCTCCAACTATTCCACCTCCACCTCCCTTTTACTCATCACAAGCCTCCTGCTACTGCTATGAGCTCCAAAGCATCCGTCCACTATCCTTTTCAATCCAAATGATAGACTAACATGTCCACCACTCAAATTAATTTCATATTTCACTATAATAATTTGCCACTAATCCTTAATGGGCTCTGGAGTAGCGGGCTGCTTGCTGAAAAAGCACTTCAACACATCATCAGGGACAGCAAGTGCTATATAAATGCAAACCTTTTCCCCCCTTCTATTTCTCTGCTATCCTTCACAATCCAAAGAACTGACTAACATATCCACAATTCGAATTACTTTCATATTTCTCTGTACTAATTCACCACTAATCCTTCCTGGATTCTGGAGTATTTAGCTACTCGTCGAAAGAGCGCTTCAACACCCCCTCAGGGGTAGCAAGTGCTATATAAATGCAAACCTGTTTCCCTCTTCTATTCCGCCACTATCCTTCTCAATCCAAATAACAGACTCACATATCCACCACTCAAATTACTTTAGTTTTTCCCTTGCTAATTCAACACTAATTCTATATGGGGTCCGGAGTGGAGTGCTCCTCGCCGAAAAAGCGCTTTGGCACCTCGTCCTGGGTAGTAAGCGCTATATGAATGCACCTACAATACAATACTCCCACTCTGAGGCCTGAGTCCAAGCCTGAGAAACCCATACTCCAATTCTGATGCCCCAGTCCAAGCCTGAGAAACCCATACTCAGACTTCGTGGCCTGGCCCCAGACTTGGAACTCCCATACTCTCACTCCAGAGGCCTGAGTCCAAGCCTGAGAGACCTATACTCCCTCTCTTTGGCCTGACACCAAGCCTAAGAAACCCATACTCCCAGTACACGGTTTGATCCCAAAGCTGGGAGACTCATACTCCCACTCCAAGGCCCGAGTCCAAGCCTGAGAGATACATACTCCCATTCTGAGGCCTGACTCCAGGGCTGGGAGATACAAACCCCCACTCCGAGGCCTTAGTCCAAAATGGACAGATCCATACTCCCACTGCACGGTTTGACCCCAAGCCTGAGAGACCCACACTCCCACTCCGAGGCCTGACTACTGGCGTGTGCAGGCAGCGTGAGCAGCGCTCCTCTCTTGTTTTTTCTTGAGCTTTTTGTCCCCGGGCCTCTCCTCGGGCTTTGCCCCCAGCAGCGCTTGATGATGCCTTTGAATGGGGCTCCTTGTTTTCTCTTGAGCTGTTTGTCCTCGGGCTTCGCCCCCCAGCAGCGCTCGATGATTCCTTTGAATGGGGCTCCTTGGGCCGTGGGGCTGCTGAAGGCGGGCCCGGTGAGGGGCGGCCGCAGGTGATAGGCCACCCCGGCATAGAGCACACACTGCCTCTCCCCGCCGGTGAAGGGCGTCTAGCGGCTCACCATCTGCCACAAAGTGATGGCGAAGGAGTAAATGTCGGACTTGCGGGTGGATGGCAGGCCGCGCAGTAGCTCGGGGGTGCGGTGCGTGTAGGTGCCGCCAATCTCACACGTCTTGGCGGGTTGAGTGCGGGCCTCTCGGTGCTGCAGGCGCAGCGAGCAGCCGAAGTCACCGATTTTGCAGCAGGTGTAGATGCCGTGCTGTGCTAGCAGCACGTTGGCAGGTTTCAGGTCCAGGTGCACGATGCTGTGCGACTGCAAGAAGGTCAGACCCCGGGCCACATCGCTGGCGTAACTGAGACTGCTGGAGGTGCCAGTGCCTATTTCCCAGGGCTGTCCGTCTTCCCCATAGGCCATTCCGGGGTTTTGATTGCTATAGATGGCGTGATGCAAGGTGCAGCTGCCCGTGTATTCCATGATGACAGCGCCCAGGCTGTCGGGATCCTCTGAGCCGCAGGGGACGGCCGCCTGCACCCGCACCAGGTTATCGTGGCGGGGCAGCTGCGCCACGTTCAATTCGGCCCAGAAGCTCCGCCTGGCTGGAGGCCAGCCGGTTTTTTTGCAGGGCACTTCACCTTCTTCACAGCCATCGTTTCGCCACGATAAGTTGCTCGGTAGACGTGGCCAAAACCTCCAGCCCCGAGAGGGTACAGTAGAGACACTTTGGCCCAGTTGATGGAGCACCAGGCCAGGCGTAGGGGCCTGCGACGCTCCCGGCCATCGGAGGAGGTTACGGACAGGGGCTCGCCTTGCGGGAGAGCACGAGCGGGCTGCTGCTGTAGGCCCGCAGCTCCACTGAGAATTTCTCGGGAGGAAGTGCTCCAATAGTACAGGGGACGGCATGCCGGCTCAGAAAGCGTGCGCGTTGGAGTCCCTTCACTTCACCACGTCGTAAAGTGGACGGAGGCGCCATTAGGTCTACGCACTGATTGTAGGGAGGGCCCCATGCTTCGCATCAACAAGAGACAGCTAGAGTCACTTGCTACAGCGCTATCTCAATAGATGCACCTTTATTCTACCCCCGTTTCTGTGGACGTGAACTGTTGCCTCCATACCTAGTTCAGCTTTTCTTCTTGAACCCAGCTGCACTGCAAAATTGGGGACAGTGCTGAGGAGCCGCAGCCGGCCCGCGAGTGGGCTCCTGAAGCCGGAGTCACAGCCTGTGATGAAGACCGCGCGGCCCCGGGGATCAATGGGGTGCTCCGCCCGCGCCGGCCGCCCAGCGCCAGCCAAGCGAGGGTGGGCACCGTCAGCACCAACGGGGCGCACAGCGGGCCCAGGCCCCAGCAGAGGAGGAGCAGCAGCAGCGGGAAGCCGGCTGGTATTTTTCGCTTTTCTTGTCTCTGTTCCCTGCTTGTGCGCGATTTTCTTGCCTGTGTGTGTGGCTCTGTGTGTGTGTGTGTGGGGGATCTGAGTGCGTGCATGGGGCTCTGTGTGTGTGGGGCTCTGTGTATGTGGGGGGAGCTCTGAGTGTGTGTGTGGGGTTCTGTGTGTGTGTGTGTGGGGCTCTGTGTGTGTGGGGCTCTTTATGTGTATGTGGGGCTCTGTGTGTGTGGGGGGCTCTGTGTGTGTGTGGGGGGCTCTGTGTGTGTGTGGGGCTGCGTGTGTGTGTGGGGCTCTGTGTGTGTGGGGGGCTCTGTGTGTGTGTGTGGGGCTCTGTGTGTATGTGTGGGGCTCTGTGTGTGTAGGGGGGCTCTGTGTGTGTGTGTGAGGCTCTGTGTGTGTGGGACTCTCTGTGTGTGTGTGTGGGGCTCTGTGTGTGTGTGTGTGTTGGGCTCTGTGTCTGTGTGTGTGTGTGTTGGGCTCTGTGTGTGTGGCTCTTTGTGTATGGCTCTCAGTGTGTGGCTCTGTGTGTGTGTGTGTGTGTGGCTCTGTGTGTGTGTATGGCTCTGTGTCCGCTAATACTCTCTACTACTCTCTAATGCTCACCTATTGCCATTGTAAATGACAATACAATTTATTTATGTTTTAAAAAAACTAAAAATGAAAAAAATGCCATTTGCAATGCCAATAGCTCTAACATTAACAAAGCAGAGACCATTGCATTGTAAATGCTTGTTTTGTTATGCACAGCAGAGGAGGAGCAGCAGCAGCGGGAAGCCGGCTGGTATTTTTCGCTTTTCTTGCCTCTGTTCCCTGCTTGTGCGCGATTTTCTTGCCTGTGTGTGTGGCTCTGTGTGTGTGTGTGTGGGAGGGCTCTGAGTGTGTGCGTGGGGCTCTGTGTGTGTGGGGCTCTGTGTATGTGGGGGGAGCTCTGAGTGTGTGTGTGGGGTTCTGTGTGTGTGTGTGTGTGGGGCTCTGTGTGTGTGGGGCTCTTTATGTGTATGTGGGGCTCTGTGTGTGTGTGTGGGGCTCTGTGTGTGTGTGGGGCTGCGTGTGTGTGTGGGGCTCTGTGTGTGTGTGTGGGGCTCTGTGTGTGTAGGGGGGCTCTGTGTGTGTGTGTGAGGCTCTGTGTGTGTGGGACTCTGCGCATGTGTATGGGGCTCTGTGTGTGTGTGTGTGTGTGTTGGGCTCTGTGTGTGTGTGTGTGTGTTGGGCTCTGTGTGTCTCTTTGTTTATGGCTCTCAGTGTGTGGCTCTGTGTGTGTGTGTGTGTGTGTGTGTGTGGCTCTGTGTGTGTGTGTGGCTCTGTGTCCGCTAATACTCTCTACTACTCTCTAATGCTCACCTATTGCCATTGTAAATGACAATACCATTTATTTATGTTTTAAAAAAACAAAAAATGAAAAAAATGCCATTTGCAATGCCAATAGCTCTAACTTTAACAAAGCCGAGACTATTGCATTGTAAATGCTTGTTTTGTTATGCACTGAGAGATTAAGCGATTTGCCCAGAATCACAGGATATTGAGCGTCACTCCCGAGACTCGAATCCGGTTCCCCAGATTTGAGAACGACCGCCCTAGCCCGTTAGGCCACATCCTATGTTTTATGAACAAGGATAGAAAACAACAAAATGGAAGTCAAAGAAGGTTCATGACCTGGAAGTCAAAAATATTCATGGTACAATATAGATAAGAATGCGAGGAAATCATTTGCAAATGAAGCATAATGTCAAAGGTCACCAGCAGGTCTGGACTAGTTCTGTGTTGGCAGGTACCCTTCGAAAGCTCAAAGAGCAAAAGGTACTGTCTGTTGGAATCAGGCGAAAATCTCCAAAAACAATTTCCAAAACCAGTGCTGCAGGGCAAAGGCCTCACCTTTGTGTGGCTCCATAATCTCTGGGTGTGCAGGGCTGTTATTGGGCGCGATGTGCCCTCTGCAGTGGGCAATGGCCCTGCAAAACTGGCTCTGGACCATAAACTGTCGTGTGCATCCTATTAACTGCTTAACCGCGGGGGCAATTCCGCTGCGGTACGGTGGTTTAGCGGAGTGGGCGGGGCCGCGTCGGCCAACGGACATACGCAGCACTACGGAGGTGGTGCTCACGACGGCCGTTGGCCAACGAATGCAGCGAAGCGGTTAAAACATTTATGAGGTTGTCTTTTTTCCCTCTGTTGATCAGCCAAAATCCATGAAGAGGAAGTCTCTTCCAGCCGCTCCATACAAGAAGACCAGAGAGACTCACTCTCATAGCCCAGGAGAGTGGCAATGAACAGCACCAAAGATCCCTGGAGTGGATGTCTTGGTGCACTGAACCCACAGACCCGTATGACCTTTATTCATTCATGAAGGTCAACTTGAAATGAGAGTGCTGACTCTAGTGGAACTACATATAGCATTTCAACATGGTAGGCACGAGCCCACGTGACATAAGCAGATATTCTCTGGTCGGTGTGCCGCGGTCCATTATAATGCACGCGAGTGACGTTTGTGTCAGCGGCCAGTGTTTGTTCTGCCCTGCCTTTGGGTGATGCATGCTGGTAGGCTGCCAGGCTCCACATTATTTTGCATTAAAAACGTCATGGTGCAGACGGACTCAGTGAAAGATACTGGATGCATGTATTAAATGTTGGAAATGTACCTATTTAATTATTTATTTGTATAATATAAATATTGTAGTGATGGTGGGGTTGGAATGTAGTATTAGACTTCTTGGTATTTACGTCTTGTGCATGGTTTGTGTTTTAGTCGATTGAAATGCATAGAGCGAACTTGGTTGGTTTTAACTAACGGCTGGTATGTGATTTTAATGTCGATTTGTAGTAGCTTGCTAATTGCTGTCTGTTAAAATGGAATTATGACAAAATGTATATAAATCTCCCTGCTTGGGAAGAATGTCACCTTATTTACCATGTGATCTAAATTCAATGGTGTCATCGACTATTGCTATGTCTACTAGAATAAAAAAATTCAGCAGTCATGGCGTTATCAGCATGATAATGGACCTCCCACATTTGCCACATAATCCACCATCTGCTGCATAATTTACAGATATGCCCCAAAATATTTTAGTTTCTAGATAGAGTAGCCTCATCAGGGGTAGCAAACGCTATATAAATACAAACCTCTTTCCCTCTTCTATCCCGCCACCTACCCTTCTGTACCCAAAGAACTGAATACCATATCCACCACTCAAATTACTTCATATTTTACTATACTAATTTTCAACACTAATCCTTTATGGGTTCCGGAGTAGCGTGCTACTCGCCAGAAAAGCGCTTCAACACCCATCAGGAGTAATAGGCGCTATATGAATGCAAACCTTTCTTCCCCTTTTATCCCTCCACTATCCTTCTCACTCCAAATAACTGACTAATATCCACCACTCAAATTACTTTCATATTTTACCATACTAATTCACCCCTAATCCTTTATTGGTTTCCGGAGTAGCGTGCTTCAACACCCCATCAGGGGCAACAAGCGCTATATAAATACAACCCTTTTTTCCTCTTCTATCCTTCTGCTATCCTTCCAAATCCAAATACCTGACTAACCTATAAATGACTAACCTATCCCCACTTAAAATGTACTTGCGTGTTTCACTATACTAATTCAACACTAATCCTCTATGGGTCCCGGAGTAGCGTGCTACTCGCCGAAAAAGCACTTCAATGCCTCGTCAGGGGTCGTAAGCGCTATACAAATGCAATTACAATTACAATACAATACACGTTTCTTCTCAGCAGCAGACTTGTCCCCACTATTACCTGATCACTCTTTAGTTGCTGATTGCTATAATCAGATAGTAAATTAGTATTAATGAGGTGCAACTTTACCTACACTGTATAAATAGTTGTCGAAATGCCAAAATAATTTGATAAATCGACTGGCTCACTGTGAGCAACCTTCTACCCTGCTCGGTGTGATCTTTCTCCTCCCTCCTCCTCTATGAATGGTAGGGCAGCCCACCAACACTCCTTAACACCTGCTGCCAGTGTATATAACTTCCCATATTGTTCCGCAGTATGCATCATAATTTGAATTTCTTCCCGCACAATTTTGTCAAGCCTGCCCAGGCGGGGAAAGACCTTGGGGCTGAAAGCGCTTTAGCTGCCTTGATCAAGTTCTGTGGGTAGGGGCTGACATCCTCTGTGCCAAACAAATCCAGAAGTATTCCCTTGTTTTTTAGGTGGAGCCTGGGCAGCGCATGCGCTGCTCTGCGTGGAATGTTGTACTAAAGTGTCAACTTGAAAACCCGCCCACTCTTCACCTATATTTTTCATTGGCTTGTGCCATTGTCCTTTGTAAACGCTGGCATCTGATTTGTTAATATGCTTGTTAGTCCCTCCTTAGTACCGCCTTGTCTTCAATTGTAACCTCTCATGAGGACACCCCCTTCTATTTTGTTTAATGGTTTTCTCCTGCCTGCAGCAGGCAGGAAGCTCTCACGCAACATATTATTTTTTTTGCATAGCACGATACGTCATGCTGATAGTGGAGCCTGTGCCTTTGCTTTACTTGCTGGGTCAAACGCAGCAGCGACCCATGCAGGTAAGAGCAAAGGAGCTAGATTTCGACAGACGACGACGAGGGAAAATGATTTATTTATTTAATTTTCCCTAGTGGTCATCTGCCGAATCCCCCCTAACCCTGCCCCACTGCTCTTACCTGCACGGGCTGCTGCTGGCCGAACAAGGCTGCATGTTTATTTTTTTACTATTTAATTCTTTTTTTTTTTATTTCCTCTGCCGCACTTACACTTTAATGTCAGCCGTGCCCTTTTCCTTAGACGAGCCTTGTCCAAAGAAAAGGGGCGTGCGTGGCTGCCATTAAAGTGAAAGCGCGGTATGGGGAGCTTTTACATAAAAAATCATTTGTTTGTCAACTAGGCTCGTCTAAAGAAATGGGTATGGCCTGCATTAAAGTTAAAGTGCTGCATGGCCGTTTTTACGAACTAGCATTTGTAATGCAATAGGTGTCGCATTTACGAAACTCTCGTAAATGCGAGACCTATTGCATTGCACATGCTTGTTTAACTTCTTGTGGCCACTGTTTCGAAGCTCTATGGCTGCCCCGCTCTGTATGCCTAACCTTTTCAGCAGTGAAGTGTAATCCTTAAACCTGACTAGAGGACAGGTGTGAAGTCACAGGAAGGGTGAAATTTGTTTTGATCACATTATTCCCCATTTTGAAATAAACAGCATGGCGCCCTCCTCTGACAACAAAAGACAAAATAAGTTTCCATCAAATGGCAATTAAAGGGCAGACTCGCTGGTGCCTTTAAACAGATAAGTATATACATTTGATGTATAAGACAGAACAGAACGCACAATTTAATAGTAGTTTGTTTAATTTGCTTAGAACTGTGATATCAATCATAATGTGCAGCCCTAATAAACAAATATTGAGCAAAAGAAAGATTGCATTCTGACATCTGGAATAAAAAGTGCTTTATCAGTCATTCTATTTAATGCACATGCTATGCAGCTGTATGTAGGTGGTCCTAAGTACCAGAACTGAACCCTCTGCAGACATCTAAGTGTAACCGGCAGGAGGGGGGTCTCATTCATGTGTTCAGTCTCAGAATTTAGGAGGAAGGGCAATCACTAAGGTGATGATAGGACACCTCACTGTGCCAAATTACTGCATAATCTGCTGTAGCGGATTATGAAACTAAGTATCATTATAAAAATATAAAGTTATGAATATTAACTAGTTGTTAAAAAGAAAAACAAAGGTTTCTTGCAGAGCAAAGTTTCAATATGTATAGACTAAAACATTCAACGGTTTTAAAAGTCCCAAAACACACCAGTCAAGGCGCTTTTATTTAAAATCACAGGACCATCAAAAAATAATGCACAGTGGAGCCGTGGAGGAATAGTGGCCATTCAGAATTCATCAGTGGTTTTATGTAGAAGTGTTGTGTATTTTATAGTACTCTTGCGAAATATTGTTTGTGTTGAAAACTATACTCATTGCGCCTTTTGATGTCTCTTGAAAACTGTGTTACCTGCATAACAGTGATCAAGTACAGTTATGCAGCGCACAGTACAGTGTTGTCCAATATGAATATTTATCCTTTCCCTGTTTGTCTAGTAAAGTGCAGGCACATGCAACATTGGGCTGATTCACAAAGAAGTTGTAAATGTACATTTTACATCTATGTCCAAGTGTAAATGTACTACTTTCTAGAATTCAGAAATTCCAAACTCAATCCGCATGGAAAGGTGCACCCGGTGCAGGTTTCCATGCCCAGAGCTTGGAAAACGTTGTAATTTCCAAATTGGGGTCCCATTTCCTCTGTATGGAGATCTACGTGGTTGAATGGAAACCCTAGTGCAAATGCATGTTTGCCTCCATGGGGAAAATATGTTTTTCCTGTATAGAAACTCCTTCCTATGTGACCCCACCAAATTTGGGGGTGATCCCTTTACCTTCCTACCCTGGAAAATGATTGAACGCAGCCATTGGGTGTAGTAAAAACACGACCATCAGGCTGTAAATGGAAATGTGGGAAGTTTTTGCATTCTCATAAATAGCTGTTTGTGGGCGTTCACAAAACAGTCAAGGCTGGTCACACCTTGGATGGTCCTAAATTCCACCCCTCGAGTGTGATTTACGGGAGCTGAGATCTTCACACTTGTGGCACCTATAAAATGGCTTACAGCTGCCAGGAATTCCTTTTCACAATGCTGGCCAGCACACATTGGGCAAATTTTATTTTATAAACTTTCATTTACAACTGCATGTATCTTTGTGAATAGGCCCTTCCTTATTTTTGTAAATGAGTTTGCCCCTTTCGCGGTCCATCGCTTTGTATATGTTTGGTTGCCTTCTTTAAATGTGATGTTGTGAGGATACTGTCCATATCGCTGTCTAACTGACAGAATTTGCAATAGTGTATTGTGTTTCTGGTGTACTTCATGCTTCATGGTTTTTGTACAATGACCAAACATTAGTGTGTCCTTTCAACAGCCACCCACAATATGGATGAGTCTTGAATACATGTTTCGCGTGCTCTGAAATAGATGAGGCAAATTCAAGATTGCGTTTTGTCTTTGCAGATTATAAGCCCCAGTCCATGGAGGACGTTTGGTGGCAAAAAGAAGAGGATGAGACAAATCTTATCTATTGACTGAGTTTTTACCCTAAGTCAATACACTGGTGACATTGAAAAGGTACAGATGCCACACTCTTGGTAGATTATCCTTCCTAATACTGACTCTAACCTAATCCAATCCCTGTTATCCTATTTTACTGTATGACATGTTCAGCTCTCATGCATGTTTTCCTGTCTACCAGACCAATTGTTACTCGTCTTCTCGTCATGTAAAGCACTCTGATACCCTCGAGGGTCACTTTCGCGCTATACGAAACTTTATAAATAAATGAAATAAAATAAGAGGAGGAGGAGAAGGAGTTTGTTGGCTGCCACAGGCATTGCAGTGTAGACTGCTCACAGCAATGATTGGCTGTGCTGCTCTTTCGTATTGTTGGGTTGACCTATCAGACTCTCTAGCAGTACCAGATAGGCTGGCTTGAAAAGCTCACGGTGTGGGCCAGATTTTTGGTCACAACCCATGGGATTAAAAAACGGTCCCACACACTTGCCATTTCATGCCGGCCCAGCTGGCAATGCCAGAGCAGAGCACTGTTCCCCCGCCCTTTTAACCTGAAGAGATCCAATGTTTTTGGTCAATTTCCCTTTTTTTGGACGCACAAGGAGAAGGCCAGCCTGCTTTTCCTACCTATAGACTATCCCACCATGTTTTTGGAGAAATACTGCTGGAGGCATTGTATTACTCATAATCAGGGCTTGGTGGTGGTGTGATGTCATGTAAAGGTGGCAACACAACATGCACAAAGGAATCTGCCCATAAGCCCACATATCAGATGTACCGTGGTGCCATCCATCCACAGTATCTAGGCTATCAGCACCTCCTTTTCTACTTGCGGCAATTCATTTTGCAGCACCACCTACTCGGACATATCAGAGCACCATTGTTGCAGACTGTGTGCGCCATCTTTTATGGGGTCTCCGTGCCACACTGATGGCTTGCAACATATTTGCATCATCTCTATTTCATTGTCGTCCTGCTGCTGTTTTTTTTGTACTTCTGGACTTACACCCGGGACCCTGCTGAGTCTTGATGGGGTTCACCACGGTGTAGCGGCCGTGCGTGGCTACTACTATATAGTTGTGTGGATTTTGCTATTGTTTATCCCCTAAGCTGCCTTATTCATCTGGAACTGTAGTGAGCTCCGGGCCTTTTACATCTTCTGGCATCCAGGTCCACACCTTGTGCTGATGGCAGAGCACTTACTATCTGCTATCACCTGGGTGCTTCTGTTCTCGGCTTCTTGCTCGCTCTGAGTCCTGCAGCCTTTAGGCCCAGACTGGCTTTATGACTTTGGCTGAACAACATTTAGTCTACTGATGGCCCTCCTGTGCTTGAATATGTCAAGATTTGCCCCTCATTCTATGCAAAAATACTTCAAACAGAGTATGCAACAGGATGTAGCTTATGTTTTTGAGAATCTTCAAGAACACGTGAAAGGGTCATCAAAACTAGTCTCCGTCACTTCTCCACCCCATTCAAGCTCTCAGACTGAAAGAAAAGAGCTTTTTATTGTTGACAGGAATCTAACTTTAGTCGGAATTCCAAACACAACTCAAGCTTTTAACACTGTCCTAAAGTTTGGTGGGATCTTCCAATGTAGTCTGCATTTGTAGACAGAGTACATAAGTAAGCACCTGTTTAGGACCCACAAGAAATACCTCTATTTGTTCCATGTCCAGTTTCAGCACACTACTTCCTAGTCAGTCAGAAATCTTGCATAGACTTGACGAGGTGTTCTTACATTTATCCTTAGGCCATGTGTTATATCGCCTTTTAAATATATTTTATTGAATATTCTATATTCCTGAATTTGTTCCTATATCTTGTCCCTTTCCTTTTAAGTAGGATGTATACTTATGATTGTAGCACATGCCTTTCAGTTGCCTTCATTCTTATTAGAATGTGTATCTGGTCATTCTGCAACTGGGCGCTGTTACAGCAGTACTGTGCCTTCTGGATTAAATCTCATCTTGAACATCTCCTTGTTTCCTGGTTTGTTTCTATTTAAAGAATTTAACACCATTGGCTTGAAGATTAGGCCCTGATTTATATCTCGGTGGGATGTATACTCTCTGGCGGTTGTGACGGAGAATGCATACCACCATGGTAAAGGTCCACCCACCCATTTTAGAGGCGGGTGGACCTTAGGTTAATCACACCTAATTTAGATGGGTGGAATTATAGCTCAGTTTTCACTGCCCATCACTATGAAAACCTTGGTGGGTAAGGGGCCAAGTGAACACTACTAAATGCTCCCGTCATGACCGGACTCCCATGATGGGGGGAGCATTTTCTTTTTTTCTTTTCGGAAAGAAAATCCCATGATGACGGAGTCCAGCACCAAACTCTTAACATAATTTACAGGAACGGCCATGGCGAAGGCTCCAGTCAATGCTTTAGAAATTATCCCCAGTTTGGTGATCATTTTTTAATTTAGTTGGCGTAACATCTGTCAGGGTGACAGAGTAGTTTACTCCGTCTCCCTGATGAAAAAACAGGTCTTCCGGCATAATATAAAGTAGGCCCTAAATTGTATGTTATCAGCCTCAGAATTTATGTTGGATATTTGAGTAACTCTTGAAGCCCTGTTAGGGCCGCCTCAAAGTGCTGAAGGAGTCAGAGATAGAAAAGAGAGAGAAGGAGATAAGACGACAGGACACCAGGCTGAGGGAATGAGGAAGGAGAAGTTTGAATAGAATGTGTATACCCCAAGACATTAGTATCTCACTGGGAAGAACAGCAATGCTTTATGGGTAACTGGCTTTAGGAGCTGACCAGTAGATAAGCAGGGAAGGAAGAAGGAAAACTGTTAGGTGGCAGGAGAGATCAGAAGAGGGAAGGAGGTTATTGTAAAGTTCGAGGTGACACTGAGAAGAATCAGGGGTTGACAAAGTTCAAATCTTGGTATACTCAGGGCCACTGGAATTATGCAATCCAGCTGCGTTTTCTGCATAATTTTGGATTTGATGCATTTGACATATAATGCATCATATGCTGCATAATCTGCAGATGTTAATAAAAACATTTTTGCTTCTAGCTCAAATGAATCAAAAGTTCCTAAAACCAGTAAAGATTGTGCTACACATCTGAAAATATTTTGGGGTAGGATTACATTTGCAAGAGCCATCAATCAAACCAATTTCCTGCCTGCAGCAAGTCAACATATATTATTATGTTGGCAACTCTGTCTTTTTCAACAGACTATAATTACTCCAATTTATCAATAAATGTTTTTCAATGTTTCTGATTTAGCCCCATCACTCCTGTCAGAAGCTGGGCTGATCTTACTTTCCACTCTCTCTTGAAGTACTTTGTTACAACTACTACAAACATCCCCCTACACAAAATCTTAATGTATGATTCCTTTACCTCACACACGAATTCTACTGCATATGTTACAATTCCCAAGACTTTAAGTTGTACCAGTTAATTTAATATTCTTCTTTTACTAGTGTTCATGAGTATAGTCCACGTTATAGATATCAGTAAAATGCCAGTGGGAGCAGATGTGACATCACACACCATTTACCCACCAATCCCATCACACGGTTAACCCTTGCTTCCTTCTGAACCATTTAAGAGCCTCATATCTGCAGCGCAGACACCAGCTGAAGGCACCACGTTATAAATAAATAAAGGCATTTAGACTTGTGTTTACTTTACTATTCTGACTGCTATCTTGACTCCTGAGACCTTGGGTAGCATGGGCCGTGCCAGGGATATCCAATGGCAAGGCAGTAATGGCCGCCTCAACTCCTGGTCACCCTTGGCTGAGGTCAATGTGTGTTGTGAGGGTACCATGTATAACCTCACCCTCTGCTCAGGTCCTGTGGTCTTTTTATGTTGTTAAAGCCAACGTCTTTCCAAATGTGAGTCGTGTTTCGGGCTGGGATAGTGATAGTGCGACTAAAAAACATGAATATGTGATGGGAGAATGAACTAACGCACCAGAAGTTTCGAATCTTAAAGGTCTGTTGGCCCAATGTGTATTAGAATGTCGTTTTTGCCACCTACACTGTCAAAACTCCTTCAGGAAAACACTGAACCCCATTCAGAGGATGTTTAGCTGATACCTGTGTTAGTGGCCCGCTGTGCGTTAAAACGCGTATTTGACCCCATATTGCCGAGATAAAAAAACTAACCTGCACCAGACACCACGTGTGATTTCCATTCTTTTCAGAAACATTGTTCCGCCTCCCTGTTGGAAGTGTTAGCCCCCTCCTGAAATGTAAATGTAGTAGTATAGTGCACGAATCGACCCATGAGGGTATCTCGGCGCTTGTACGCATACCACTGTGGAACCCACCCTGGCTTTCCCTGTGAGGTGTCCACTCCTGGGCACCCCCAAGGTGGAGCCAGGCATCCTAGCGTTGTTGGGGCCGTTGTGGAGATTAAGCAAGCTATTGCCCAGAGGTACAGAGTGGGACCCATGATTAGAATAGGCACGAGGCGAGAATTATCAGGTCCGAGGAAATTGAGCCCTGGTCCCAGGCCAGACCTCTGCATCAGGGTCTGCCGCTCTAACCATTGAGCCACACTTCTCCGCAGTTGGATCTCGTTGGACCCGTGAGCTTGTGGCATAATGTTGTTCTTCATTGCTGCATCATTCCAGTGGCCCTTACTGTAATATGCAGTAAATCGGGAAACCGTAATCTTTCAGTTAACAAAAATCGTCTTTTACAGTTTAAATCTCTCTACTTATATTTTGAGACTAAGAAGAACCTGGGCCAGAAAAACAACAAACAGAAGCAAGCCGTGTTTACAGTCAAACCCGTGGGAAGCTATATTTAGCGTATACCCAGAGCTGTCAACACATCAAGAGCAGGAATTGATCATCACATTTTTCCCACATAAATGTACCTCTCACTGCCCCTCCTACACTAGCTCTGCTGTGCACTGCACTTCAGTTCCCAATGCAGGGCTTGCATTGCATTTATTTCAGAGAGAACAGACCACAGGCACGGACTTGTAAACCCGGCCGCGTGCATTCATAAACTATAGATTTCTCTCGTGCCCTTTGGCCTGCCTCTTGATGTCAGCACTCTCCTTGGCAGCGCCTGGCTCTCCTTCAAGCGCCGGCCGCGGCTGCCCTTGACATGCCGGTCAATCATTAACCTGGGGGCCCCCCTGGCCCCGGCGCGGCGGCACCTCTCCCCCTTTAAAGCTCCTAGCCGGCGGCGCGCGGCGCTAATAGCCATTTTATCGGGTTGTGAGGTGTGTTTAATAGGTCACGCACCAGGGCCCTGCCGTGGGAGGCTGCACGTGCTCTCTCGTGCACACAGGCCGTTTGTTTCTGTCTCCATCCGTCGGGGCCTCCCCTGCGCTCTGCGCATGCGTACAGGTAAGCAGCAAATTCCGGCGTTTTACCGGTTAAGAAAATTACCAACGCGGTGAGTCTCGTGTGGAAATTAAATTACTGATCGCGAGTGACACTGGCATTGTAAAAATAGTTGTAGTGCCAAGATAGTTCAGTGAGTGCCTGCTCTAGGACTATGAGACAGATTTACGACTTCTGGCGCATATGCGCCAGAAAAGTTGCAACGCATTATTAAGAACCAACCACGCATCTGCCCACCCGTGTCGTGCGCCACCACTGATGCGCCGCATTTACAATGCGGCGCTTGGATGGGCAGATGTGTGACACCCCCCCCCCCCCCCCCGCGGAAATGCAGCGCATTGCTGGAGTTGTGACGCAAGCGCGATGCAGCTCCAGCAAGGCTCGGGGGTGCCCTATCCCTGACATGCAGCGTCAATCCTTACGCCTGCTTCGAGCAGGCGCAGGGTTTTGACGCAGCATGGCCTTGAAAGTGACTCAGTGAAATCTTGTAGATTTCACTCAGCCACTTTTAGGAGGCGTTCCGGCGCCGGAACGCACCCCCTGCGCCTGAACGCCTACATGAGGCGCAGGGTTTTACAACGTGACGCATCTCCCAGATGCGTCACGTTGTAAATATCCCGCAGCATGGAACTGGCTTTGCGTTGCCGCTGCGTCAAAAGTGACACAACGGCGGCGTAAAAGAGGCGCAAGGGGCTTGTAAATCTGCCCCTTTGTGTCTAAAGAGTGGTTCATAGCGCTGAATCCTCAAATGGCAATCATGCTCCCAAACTTGATGCAAGCATTGACAATGCCAAAAAGCCTGGCACATGAATGAAAGTGGCTTTTGTGTCACTGATGGGTGAAGGTCATCATACACGCGCTCTGTCACTCGTTTGTGCACTCGTGCATCCATTCATCAATCCACTGACTCCTCCGTCCAATCAACGCCAGCCTGGCCAAGCCGGGCATCGGAGATTTCCCTGGGAGGCTGGAAGGCTGGGGGGATGGGGCTGCATTTGTGAATGGGGTCGATTTGGTAGCAGTGAAGCAGTTTTAAAAGCACTGCAGAGTTCCTTGTATATCCAGCAGTTTTCAGGCAACAATAAAAGTGTGAAGATAACTGTGGTGATTAATGTACCAGCTGGAGAGAGATCGTGGGGGCATATTCTCAAGGATTTATCGCCGAGTTATCAGCACTTTATCGCAGCCAAAATGGCGATACATTTATCGCCCCATTCACAAGCTGGTGCTAACAGTCCATATCATCAGTTTGGGAAACATCCTTTACAACGCAACTTTTACCACGCAGTGCCTTTACGACGCAACTTATACAACGCAAACCATTACAACGCATTGCGCTGGGGGGCGCTCTAGGATAGGGAATACGTTTAATTTACTATCCAACACCTTCCCTATTGTCCACGGGGACTGGAGTTGGAATAGTAAATTAAACTATTCACTATTCAGCACCCCAAAGCGCTATGCGTTGTAAAGGTTTGCATTGTAAAAACCGCGTTGTAAAGGCATGAGTGGTAAAAGCATGCGTTGTAATGTCATACATCCCATCAGTGTACCTGCACTAGCAGCAGCAAAAAACATCGCCACAGATGAGCCCTGCAACTATTGCTAATGAGATGCAGAGTACGCAAGAATCACTCATTCACCTTCGAATTACCAAACTAAACATTTTATACAAATAAACTCAAAACAACAATTTTGAAGACTCATGGTGGGTCTCCTTGGGACAATCTGCAGGTCATGGCCAGCAAGGCAAAAATCCAGGTAAGAAGCTGTGCCATGCGCTCATCAAAGGACAGAGAGAGAGCAAAGGAGAGAAAGAGATACAGAGAGAGGAAGAGAGGGGGGAAAGAGAGATAAAGACGGAAAGAGAGGGAGAGATGGAGAGAGAGAAAAAGAGGGAGAGAGAGAGAGAAAGAGAGGAGAAAGAGAGAGAAAGACAAAAAGAGGGAGAGAGAGAGAGAGAGAGAGAAAGAGACGGAGAGAGAGAAAGAGAGAGAGACAGTGAAAAGAAGAGCGGGATAGGGAGATAGAGTGCTGACACTGCACACCCAGCCCTCACTTCTCACCTGCTGGCACTGGTGTGTCTCCAACCACGTGCCGGTATGCACTGCAGATCAGCAGGTCCCTCGTCGGAAACAGAGTCCAGATGAATGAATGGCATTATGGTATATAAATTTGCATATGCCATCATCGCCTGTCCGCCCCTGCGCACCCAGGCTGCTGAACCCCAGCCCCTCCCGCCGCCCAGCAGTGACTGCCCGCCCCTGCACGCCCAGGCCTCACTGCTCACCTTCCGTCTCCAAGAGGGCCCACCATGTGCTGGTGCAAGCCCCAGGCCCGGGGCCACGAACATGGCACCCTCCACATCATGTAGCCCTGCTCCGCAGTCCACTAGGTCTCACACTTGATTCTGGGTCTTGATTTCGCTATGGCAGAGGACATATCAGTGCACAAGGCATCATCGCAGGCTGCACACCCGCTCAGCCCTTTAGGCGCCACTAACTCTGTGACCCGCAAGGCAACGCCACGTGACGGTAGGCCCGCACTGCCCGCTGGCTCAGGCCTACACTGCTGTCCAGCAGGGCTCACAATGATCCTCACCAGTCCGGACAACCAGGATCGGGCATCATAAGCAGGCTGCACACCCGCTCAGCACTTAAGGGACCCCTACCTCAGTGCACCGAAAGTCAACGTCCCGTGGCGGTGTTCCTGTGCCGGCCTCAGTGTATCTGGTGCCACCAAGTCTGTGCCCTGCAAGTCATGGACCCTCTATGATTGAGTATCATAGTGCGGACGCCATCATGTCCATTCCGGGCAGGCGGAATGTGATGTGGTAGGGACCTAGGCCCTCATGCAGAAATAATAACCACACGGATACACCCACATAGACAGTGGAAATGGTGTTGAGCACGTGCGCCCAGCCCTTTTTATTGGCAGGGTCACATGTTTTGTGACGCGTGTGCTGGATGGATATGGCGTGGGTGTAAACCAGCCATGGGGCAGTGGCTGTGGCATGCTGACATCTAGACCTGTGATCAGCAGATCACTACAGGGAAGACCTGGGACATGTAGCTTTGTCATCCCCTCCTGTGAGCGTAAGGGGAGAATGCCGGTGATAATTCCAACCCAGTAGGGCACAAGTTAAAATATAAAGTTGAATCCAAGGTGATAAGAATCAAAGCGTCTTAGAAATTGAGCAGCAGTGTTGCGTGATCGGAATGCCGGTGATAATTCCACCCCGGCAGAACTCAATCCGGGTCAAAATGCGCAAATCAAGTGTCCTGTGAAAATCTGTAATGTGTTAGTAAATGGCTTGAACCGCCAGTAAAATATATGTGCAAGTCAATCAAGTATCTCTATGGTCTGAGTACAAGGAATCTTCTCCTATTCGTCGTGTTTGAGTACATTTAAGGTGGAACACGAGTGAGTGTTCACTGTGTCCGTTTGGATACAGAGCAATGCGAACGTCCTGGCGGGGCCGGTTCTCTCAATGTACATTGTGACTGTTGGGGAAGAGCTGCCTATTTCATGTGGGACAGTGGACATTTCGACAACATCACAGATGTGTGTTTGAACTTGTACATTATCGACTCACATTTCCCTGCAATGCCAAATGTGATTGGCCAGTTTCTACACACAAGCGGCACCAGTTGTGTCCTCTATTCTGTTGTGGACGTGTTGCGGTTTGTACCACATTGTTGTCAATGTTGATGTGCTCTGCATGTTATGAGTGTTTGCTGCATTTTGGGGGAGTCGCCCCTGCAGCTCTGATTTTGCTGCCCTTTCTCCCTTTCATGCGGAGTGCCTTTGACTTCTGTTCTTATACAATGCTGAGATGTTGCATACTTGGGTGCATTGGTCTCTTGGTGGGAGTTCGAGGTCTGGGGCATGGTTTGTCTGCAGATATGCTCTATTTAATTGTGTATGTGTGCCATTGTGCCCATCTCCTCCAACCCCCCAGTCCCTGGTTGTTACTCACCCTGTTGCTGCTGTGTCAGGTTATGTTGAGAAGTGTCCGATCCCCCAACTGCTGCCACCGACTCCCCACTGATGACTGGAGACACCATTTCCTCCATCTCTTCCAGCTCCTCCTGTGGCGCAGGACTTCCACCTCCAGTCTGCATTGCTGCCTTCCAGTTGTTTGCGAGTTTCTGCTTGGTATTGCTATTCACATCATTCCAGTGCCTCTTGGCCTCTTCCATTGTCCTCTTCAGCACTCTGACTGCATTCACCTTGTCCACGATTGACTGCCATATTCAATGTTGTGTTGTCAATGACACAGTGGAGGTGACGAACAGTAGTTGATGGTATTCTACCACCTCCGTTATCAGGATCCTGTTTTCCTGCGGACTGAACTGCTTCTTCTTACTCTTCTTGTCCTTGCCCTTCCCTGACCCCGAGGTCACAGGCTGGTCCCCCAGGGGGCTTGTGGGGTTCCGGTGGTCCTCTGTACTTGCTCCGGCAACCTCCATTGTGCTTCGCTGTTGTTTGGCTTTTGTTTGTATGTTTTTTTCCTACTAATATAGTGATTTTTCCCGCCTGACGTGTGTGAATTGCAGGCCTGTTGCTGGTTTTTGCTGATTTTTGTTTCACGATAGGCCTCATCACAACTTTTTTTGCGTTTGTGTTTCGCATACTTGCGGCGTCTCATTGACTTTATCGTGGAGATTTGACGCATTATCATAAGCCTATCGCATGGTCCCGCCGTGTTGAGAATACAGCGTTAACACAGCGTTATTTTCTTGCGATAGACTGCGATGTGAAGAGTTGCATTAAGCTCATTTTACGATAATTATCACACAATCTTGAGAATATCCCCCTTGGAGTTTTGTTCAGTAGCAGTCTTGACTCATCTATGGTAGCACAGAGAGTTAATATGCCTGCTGCAATGATTGTGTACCATGCAAATCACAGAATTGCAGCTTATGTGCATAGCTCAGCGGGTTACTCCTTTTGTCACAGAGATCCTTTTGTTACTGTGTAGTTCATAAGTTACAATCGTAATCTAGCACAGTGAGCTATGAACTGCCATCAAAGAGCTGCATGCAAACTGCATGGTACAGGTTAGAAAGGTATGTTTTTTCCCAGTCTTTCATTATCATAATGTTGCTAAAAATAGTTTGTTAGTGTAGAAATACATTTTTATTAGTAAAGTCTACCCATACTACTGTTTTACATTCTGAATCCTGAATTTGTGCTTCTCCAGACCAAGCACTCTTACAAAATGCCTATCAGTATGGAGGACCTGTGATATACATCCAACTCACCCAAGACCACTGGTGCTTAAGAAGCAGCAAGCCATCCCCCACAGCAGTGCACAGCACCTGCTCCAAGGCCAGTGCCGTTTCTACCATTAGGCAAGACTAGGCGGCCGCCTAGGGCGGCAAAAGGGAGGGGGCGGCAAAAGGGGGATTTTTTAAATGTATTTGAACCTACCAAAGTAAAGCTAGGTGGCCGCCTTGTCTTGCCTAATGGTAGAAACGGCCGTGCTCCTCCTGCAACACTTCACTACGGAGATGAATGAAAACCTGCTTTTTCTGTCCTCCCCACACCTCCCTTTGTTCAGCCCCTAGACTGAGACCTCAGCGCCCAGGGCTCAACAATGAGCACATCCCCGTGGTCTAGGAATGATGCCAAGCCGCCCGGGCCCTTCGGGGCATCGTTTGCTCTTTGCAGTACTGTCAGTTTAACTGGCTCCTTTATTGCTGAAAAAAGCGCAATTAAATAAGGGGCGGGCGGAATCTGCCAACCAAACTTCGCTCTCTTCTTTCTCTGCTGGGCGGTAGTTCCCACTTTCAGTTACTCTAATATTTCAGATTTCCTTGGCTCCTTTCACGAAGCGCCCTGTTGGGCTTTGTGGAGCTCGAGACGTCCCAACACTGGTGTGAGAACTTTCAATTTTTTTTTCACCAAGGAGCTGAAATAAAATGGATTTGGTCAACTTGGTTTAAAAAGTTATGGGGGAACTTCTCATCATCTCTGCAACCCGGAGGAGAGGTCGAGAACCTCCTCATGCTTGGCTACTCACGTGTGGAAGTTATCACGGTGCTAGGTCTGCGCCGGAGCTATTTCTGAACCTGTATTCATATTTTTCTTTAATCGCTCAGTACCTTTTTGAAGACATTGTTGGAAGGTTGAGCAGAGTAACTGCGTGCCAATTGCCTTTTATCCTGTAACCTTTACGCATTTCATTACTGGTAACTGGTTAACGGCCTAACAACTGAATGATTAGAGATTTTCACTTAAGTTGGCTTCATCTTTAACATGCCTTGAACTATTCAAAGGGGTTATTGTTCTCTTTCGGAATTCTGGGTTGAAATATTGACAGCTCAGGGAACTTTGCGCCTGTTGTCATAATAATAGGCTGTTCGTGCCTGATAAAAATGAATGTGTCCTCATGATGTAACGTAACTTGTGCTTGTGTAAAGCGCTCTGGTACCCGATACTTTTGGGTGAAGTTACCGCTATATAAAACTCAGTAAAAAAAAAAAAAAAGAACTGACCACTAGCCTAGTGTCATGCCCAATACCGTCATCCGGTAGTGACTGTTTAGGCCAACGTCAATGTCCACGTTGGTATTTTTTAACCAGTGCTTACCCTGTTAAAAGTAAGACTACAAATCCGTGAATGCAGTTCACAGGTGGCCGCAAACCCATGATTGGTTAAAGGTGTTCCAGCACATGGAACCACTTGTAAACTATGGTGAAGTGTGCATTCTGCCTTGCACCGGCTCAAATTCTGGTCAGGATTACTCTTATAGCAGCACCACGCACAAGCTTGTCAATAACTTCTATTCACAGCGCCAAGAAGCAGTTCATTCTGTGTTGTACGCCAAACTTTATTAACGTCTTGCCATAGCCTCTGATTAGTGCAGATTTGAGCATCATGAACTATAATATAGCTGACATGGAAATCTTTTAATTGTTGTGATCAGTCTCTATTAAATGGATAGAATGGTAGATGATAACTATTTTAGGTGCCTCAGTGAAAGAAAAAAAAACAAGCGTGGCAAAACCACTAGGTCTGGCCTTGGAAGATGGAGCAAGTTATTATTTTTGTTGTTTCTGGTTTTGAAAACGAGGTGCACTGGACGCCTCATGGTATTTAAACACAAGGCTCTATTGGGCATTGGTGTACATAGTTCTGTGAGCGTATGGCTACCCTAATGGTCTGGCGTGGGCCTTTCGTTGAGGTCGTTTGCTGGACTGACTGTTGTGATCGTGTTTCCTGATAGTAAATGAGAATAACATAGAAGGGTTTGGCATTAGAGGGTGTGCCTCTCTAGCCTGGATGATAGGGGGAGGGAGTGATGGTAGTAAAAGGGAGGGGGCGGCATTTTTCAATTCCCGCCTAGGGTGGCAAAACACCTAGAAACAGCCCTGTCCAAGGCTGAACTCAGATGGCAAAGCAGCAGCTTCCTGGACACAACAGTGTAACCATCAAGCAGCAGCTGAGAGGTAGCAGCACTAGCAGTTGCAATAAGCCACGACTGCCACTCCCTTAAAGGGGCCGTCCATTGTAGAGTTAAAAAACAATTCTCTCTGTCCTGTCCATCATCTCTAACAATCAGGAACAACAGGCGTTCTGGAATGTTCTTTTGTTTGATGACATCAGTTGCGTTTTGAGACATGTGGTGACATCATTCACCTGATGTCCCCTTTAAAGGGACTCTCCAGCAAGTGAAGCAAACTCCCCCCCAGCCATCCAATCCAGGCTGAAAGGAATGCTGCCCTCCTCAGTGACAGCTTCAGGGCAGTGTGATCGGTGCCACTGCACTGGGCACCGAGCTCAGGGGATGCTGCATTTTTAGGTCTCGCGCCTGCGATGCATATGGCGAAGCCCTATGCCATCGCGCAGGCGCGATACTATTGTTGCCTGGTCTGCTTCCCAGGAGACAGGAGACTGTCACGCGCACGCTCAGAAAAGCGATCGGAGCCGGCCGCGCGCGCGCGTTCCCAATCTCCTGTCTCTCTGGGAAGCACACAAGCAAGCCCAGCAAGCCCCGCCAAGGCATCACGAGCACGTCCCACGTGGGTGCCTACCACGAGGACAACCGCAGCAGCAGGGCAGCCCCGCCGGAGAGCGCGCGGCCCCGCGCAGCCCGCAAACTGCAAGCGGAAGCCGGGACAATTATTTGAGGCATTTCTGGCAAGAATGTGGAAGAAGGGCCTGCATCATCTATGTTACAAGGTACAAAATAGCGTCCTTGCAAAACCGCGCAGCCCGCAAACCACAAGCGGAAGCCGGGACCCCCCAAGGCCACCCCTGCAACACCTCCCACCCCCGACACGCCGAAACAACCGGAGGCCCCCGCACAATGCCTGCAGCCTGCCGGAGCAAGGAGCGCCCCCTAACACTATGACCTCAATAATTAATGAAGTCGCACCCTTGCAGCTAAAAAAAGCCTCCGCAAAAATTTCCAATCCCTGGTACGACGGGAGTCTCAATGACGATAGACGCGCCATGCGAATGGCAGAGCGCACCTGGAGATCAGCTCCCTCTGCACTGAACCTAGAAACCCTGAAGAAAAAGAGAAATGCCTACTTCAGGAAAATAAAACGCTCAAAATCAGACTTCTTCAGCCGTCAGCTCGACCAAGCCAAAAATCGTCCGAGAAAGCTGTTTGAGCTTATCCGAACACAATCCAAAGAACAACCCCAACCTCTCAACACTATGTGCGAAGCTCCCTCCTGCGAAGACTTCGCCTCTTTCTTTAACCAAAAAACTGACAACATAAAGAATGATCTCCTCATGGACGCAAGCCTCTATCCCAAACCCTACTGCATAGCACCCACTAAACCAAAAAACAATGCCACTTGGTCAACCTTTGTCACCTACACGGAAGAAGAAATTGGCAGACTTGCTCAGCACTCTGAAACCATCCAATCACCTCACGGACCCCCTTCCTGCTAACGCTGTCAAAGTCCTTACCCCGTCGCTCCTTCCACTCTGGACTAAAATCATTAACAGCTCACTTCAACAAGGGACCATTCCCAACTCCCTCAAAGTTGGACAAGTCACACCTTTGCTAAAGAAACCTACAGCCGACCACTCTGACCTAAACAACTACCGTCCCATTACCAACATTCCGACTCTTGCCAAACTGCTGGAAAAATGCGCACAAATACAACTGACTAAACACATTACTCAGTTTGATCTCCTCAACTCTCATCAATCAGGCTTCCGAGCAAATCACAGTACTGAAACTGCTATGACTCACATAATTGACGACGCCCTTCAAATCCTAGATCATAACGATACCTGCCTCCTCATCCTCCTTGATCTCTCCTCCGCATTTGACACCGTCAAACATGAGAATTTACTTGAACTATTAAACACAAGAATGGGCCTATCTGGAACTGTGCTCAAATGGTTCACGTCCTTTCTGCATAACAGGTCGCAGAAATTCAAGAGCAACAACTTGATGTCCGCGCCAAGACCTGTATCGCTAGGCGTACCACAAGGATCCTCCCTATCCCCAACTTTGTTCAACCTAGTTATGGAACCTCTCACCACCTTACTACAAGAATCCAATGTACACTTCCACATGTATGCTGATGACACCCAACTTTATCTCAAACTACAATCACCCAAAGACATCACGCTCTTGAACTCAACGATCAGAAGCACCCAATCCTGGCTGGCCGCTAATCATCTCAAACTCAATGCCCTTAAAACAGAGTTCCTTCTGATCCCACCTCCCGCGAAGATCACTACCGCACAAATGTGGCTTAAACACCTAACGGCACTCAATGTTCAACCCACCATCGTGGACTCAGCAAAATCTTTGGGCATAACACTTGACACCAATCTCAGCATGCAGGAACACATCAACAAAGCAACTAAGGGAGCGAACTACCAAATCAACACCCGTAGGAAACTTAAACCCTTCCTTCCAGCCAAAGACTTCCAAACTGCGGTACAATCACTAGTCATACCTCGAATAGAATACGGCAGCACCGCCCTCTGCGGTCTCCCCCTAGCTACTACGGCACCCATAAGAGCCCCTTTAAACGCCGCAACGAGACTTATCACTGGATCAAAAAAACACTCACACATTTCCCCTGACTTCAAATCCCTGAACTGGCTGCCTTTTGAAGCCAGAATACACCTGAAAATCGCTTGTTTGACGCACAAGGCTGTCCACCTGAGCTCACCTAGATACTTCGCTCAGAAGCTGACGATTTCTGGAGGCTCCAGAAACACTAGAGGCACAAACAATCTTTTGCTAAAGCCTAAAAGATTCCGCAAGGAAAAAACGTATAAACGCTCTTTCTCAGGAATGGCTCCCAGGATTTGGAACTCACTCCCCCCTGAAACCAGGCTCATCCCCTCTACCATACTTTTCAAGAAAGAAGTAAAAGCGATCCTCATGGCTAAATACACTTGAACCACTACTGGAGATCAACTTCAAAGACTCGATACTGATCTGTACTACTTGTTCGAACCCTTTGCATTTTTGTTTGACTTTGAAATTGACTTACTTGAATGTTTATGATATCACTTCACTGTACTTTTAACACTATGATGTATCTGTGTATATATGCTCCCCTCCTCTGTAAAGCGCTCTGATATCTGCGAACATCTTGTTCGCGCTATATAAAACTTTCAAAATAAAATAAATAAAATAAGCGTGCTACTCCACCGCCGCTTCCTCCCCCCTCCCCCTCCCAAAGACAACCCGACCCTACGGACACGCGAACCCTATCCCCATGCACTCACTGCGGCACGCACCCTGCCGCCCTCAGTACCCCCACCAGCCGTTCTGCCCCCAGGCCAGAAAACCGTGAAATCCGAACAGGGCAGCGCAAATGTGTATTAATAGGAACGTATTAACTGACATGTGTATTTTGTTAATCTGTCGTGGATAATCAGTATTTGAGATTTAATTTCTTTGGGCTGTGTAAGAAAATGTAATGGTGAACGTATTTATGTGAAATTTGTCATTTCATGTAACATGAGCTATACTTGTGTCGCAATCCGATCATTGGGGTTACGTTCACCACACCACAGTTTTCACACCCATTACGTGTCTGTTGAATGGGAAAAGGACATAGACAATAGACACTTTCGTTCCACTTTGTGCATAGTACTACTTAGCTCACGCATTTTATCCTATCATTTAACCCCGATGCGCAAAGTACCCCAATATATGATAGGCTCAGGAAATGTTTGCGCTCGGCTTTTCGTTTGACCTTTCAAAAAAATTGTTAGCGTGAAATCTATTGACTCTGTAAGGAGTTAAAAGTTGTTGCGCACTGCTGGTCTGGACTTTTATATTTTAAATGCAAAGCTGTTTATGACAAAACCGTCATAATTGCTGCAGACTCTACACTATAAGGCAGACACCTCTCACTTTCTGCAGTTTCAAACATGATGCAGAGTAAAAGACACTGACATTTACAAAATGTTGACTTTTTATGCTTTTAGGCCGGGTTCATTCTTATTTTAATTACATTCCTAGCTATCCAACAACAATAACCTATTACGCTTTTTTAATGTATCAATATTCTTGTATCGGTGATTAATGTAACTAGTGGTATTTTCAATATCTGTATCATCTTTTAATATTTAGATCATGGCCGTGTCTTCTATATAGGATGTTGTTTAACACATACATATAACAGATTTATTTAAATCATTACAATAACTGCAAGAAACAACATCTACTCAAGACATTAATAACTCACAAAATATATCCTTTTTTTCTTTCCCATTTTATTTTAAGTTCTTCTCTCTTTGCCTTTGTACCTCTCATTTTCTTCTTGCCTTACACCACATCCTTTTCTTGTTGTCTTTTTTCTCTTGCCTTCTTTCCTCTCTCAATTCTGATTTCCTTATTTGTCTCTTTATGCTGTTCTCTGTCATTCTTTTTTATTCTCCTTTCATTCATTCATTTCATTGTTTCGTTTTTTCTTCCTTTAATTTTCTTCTAATGTATCTTTTTCCTTCACTGCCTTTCTTTTGCTCCTTTCTATATCTATTTATCCTAATTTATTTCTTCTATTTTCATATCCTATCTTTCTCTGCCTTATTTTCCTTTCTTTCTCTCTTACATGTTTTTCTGCACTCCATCATCCTTCCCTCTCTGTCTCTTTCTCTCCTCTTCTAATTTTTCTCTCACATTCTCTATCTCTGTTTATTTCTCATTCTTTCTCACTTTTGCTGTCTTAGAGCAAAGGGGCAAAAACTAATCCTCAGGGACCACAAATGTACACTTTTTGCAGGACAGCTCATTTGTCATCAATGCTGTGTGCTGCTTGTAGCAGGAATAGGGTACTCTAGGGGCAGTACCCTACGCCCTCTATCTATCCATCGCCCTCCCTCTATCTATCCATCGCCCTCCCTCTATCTATCCATCGCCCTCCCTCTATCTATCCATCGCCCTCCCTCCATCTATCCATCGCCCTCCTTCTATCTATCCATTGCCCTCCCTCTATCCTTCGCCCTCCCTCTATCTATCCATCGCCCTCACTCTATCTATCGCATCACCACAGCATCACTCAGCACCACCACAGAACCACTCAGCACCACCACAGAACCACTCAGCACCACCACAGAACCACTCAGCACCACCACAGAATCACTCAGCACCACCACAGAATCGCTCAGCACCACCACAGAATCGCTCAGCACCACCACAGAATCACTCAGCACCACCACAGAATCACTCAGCACCACCACAGAATCACTCAGCACCACCACAGAATCACTCAGCACCACCACAGAATCACTCCGCACCACCACAGAATCACTCCGGGGCACCACAACATCACTATGCGCTACCACAGCATCACAATGCCACAGCATCACAATGCCACAGCATCACTCGTCGCCACCACAACATCAATCTGTGCAACCATTCAACAACAACTAGTTCAAATATGTTCTCTCAATGTTTCAAGCTTTATTACAAATGTCACAAAAAGATGTTAATATTTCACTTCTGTTCTTGGATTTTCATCACAATAAAATACACTGAACATAATCTTCACAATAGTTATTTACAAAAGTTTAACCTATTGCCATTATAAATCACAATAACTTTCATTTAAGTATTAATTATAAAAAAAATGAAGACATTGTTATTTGTAATATCAATACATTTAAGTCACGTAAATACAACACATATTGCATTACAAATGCTATAGGTGTCACATTTGCGAAAGTTAAAACTATTGGCATTGTGAATGACAAAGCTATTAATTTAGCTATTTTCAAAACCAACACATAAATAAAATATTAGTCATTTACAATACCAATAGCTCAAACTTTCCTGATGCGAGACCTATTGCATTGCAAATGCTTGTTAAATATCTTGCAGGGTTAAAAGCACTTGCTGCAGTGTTCCATGTGTGTCCAGAAATGTTTGGGCAGTAATAAAAATGTCAAGATAACGTTGGTGGGTAATATATCTGCTGAAGAGATCTGAGTTTTGTCTAGTTGCAGTTTTGACTAATCAAGAAATAGCACAGAGGGTTAATATGACTGCTGTAAAGCAAAATTAACATGCAGATCTCAGAATTGTATTTTACGTAGGTAGCTCAGTGGGTTACACCTTTTGTCGTGGGGTCTTTTCGTTCGTAAAGCAACCCAAACCACTGTGGTATGTTTTAAATCCTGTGTTTGTGCTTCTCGAGACCGAGGAGCACTCTTAAAATATACTGCCTAACTTTCTGACTTGTGACTTCTACACCTTATAGTCCTCATTGTCTTTTGTAGAGCCACTGGAATTATGCGATTGTGCAGCCATGGTGTTTTTCGCATCATTATGGATATCCCCCATTTGCCACATAACTGCTGCATAATCTGCACATTTTAACAAAAAAAAAATTTTTCTAGCTCAAATGGACCAAACGTTCCTAAAATTGGTTACATCTGAAAATCAATCGAACTAGGATTGCATTTTATTTCTTACTCAAACGGTTCAAAAGTTACTAAAATGCAGCAACACATGTTGATGTATAGTCGAAGGCCCTGTGCAAAGGTTGGCTGGTCACCTTTCTGTTGCTTAGTGCTATATTTGTTTGTTAAGTTGGTACTTTTGAGATGCAACCTATGCCTAGACAGTATGAACACGTGTAAAAATGGCCAAAAAATGAAGTAAAACGCACACAAACTGTGCTGCATTACACCACATAATTTGCCTTTCCTTGCCACATAATTTAGTAAACCCTGCTGTATAATTTGGCCCTGTCCTGCTGCATAATTCCAGTGGCCACGGTTTTATCTAACATTTCCTATTCTGTGCTTTACACATTTGTATGATTTATTGTCTCTGTATAATGTGTGTGTTTGTAAAGAGCTCTGATACACTACATTGGTATGAGTAGTGCTATAAAAATAATCATACAACGTGAGAGAGGATCTATAAACAATAAGATAAGGGACACCGTTGAAGGGTGGTAGCCAGGGAATCCATGGAGAAGGTGTGCCCCCTGAACATCGAAAGAACAATATCGATGGTACAGAATATCAAGAGCAGCCCAAAAGGCCGTAGGGCCTAGCCAACATGCCCCTCTAGAGCTCCAACCATCTATGAGCGGCAGATTTCTTATGGAAGAAAATGTAAACCTAAAGAAACAAAAAAGAGCATTGTCATGTTAGCAAATCCTAACGGATTTGTAAGAAAGGTAGGTATGATCTTGTAGGTAAGTGCCATCTGGCATGGAGTTGTGCTTTCTTTTATATTCTGCTTTTTATGATGTCGGCACACACAACGTAAAACCTCTGGGACATGGAAGGCTGGCCTGATGTGTGTAGATTGTATTCGAATAACATACTGCCTGTTTTACTCTTAGCTGTTTTTAGCCCATTTGCCTCTCTCTATCAATTGGGCCTCTGCACTCATGGCAAATGCCCCCCCCCCCCCGCATTGATTCAAGTGCTTACTTGCCAGGTACCCTAGGGACAGCGCTTGCTGTTGCCACACCCTTGAATACTATTAAGAGAACAATCACAACTTACTTCCACATATTTCACCTGCAAGATGTAAGTAATCACTGCACCACAAAAGTGGCATCTTTATTTGATCACAGTGATGCTTTGGAAAGTTTGTGCATACCCACTGTAGGAAAGGCGTATGGTCATCCCCCACTTTTTGCTCCAATGCTGATGGTTATGATTCTGTAAGTGCATTGGAGACTGCTGCACAGGCTCCAGTGCTCTATCGGTAAAACTGTTATGTGTGAATTGGCACCCTCAATTGACAAGGACTGTACCCCCCTTATATGCCCCTAGTATATGGTGCCAGTGGTACCCAGGACATGGGTGGAAAAGGTGACCCCAGGGCTTGCAGCAATGGTTGTGCCACCCTGAGTGGCCCAAGTAAGCTACTGACAATAGGCCTGCCTTTGCGAACTGCAGGAACAGTTTAAACTGCTCCATTTCGACTTTGCCCTCACCATGTATGGCAAAGTCAGTGCACTGCTTTTAGTATACGACAGTCATCCCTAAGAAAGACCCACTGAGCCCAGGAGGCAGGGTGCTATATATTAAAGGTGTGGCATATAAGTGCAAGCTTATATGTCCCTACCAGTACCTGTTCTAGGGCGGTGCAACCGGTGACACCGCATCAGGTGCTGACTTCAGGGGGCGCCATGTTTGCAAATTTATTTTGGTTTTAAAAGCACCTGCTGCCAAGTTTCTTGCCTCCAGCAATTTCCAGGCAGCTATAAAAATGTCAAGATAACTCCAGTGATTAATTTCCTTCCTGGCGAGAGATCAGAGTTTTGTCTAGTTGGGATTTTGACTGATCTTAAAATAGTGCAGAGGATTAATATGCTTGCTGCAATGAACATGCAGACCACAAAGTGCATATAATGTAAATAGGTCAACAGGTTACTGTGTTTCTAAGAAACATCCTTTTGTTACTTGAGGTTTATAAATTCAAATCTTAATATGGAACAATGAATTATTCACTGTCATCATAGAACTGCACGCAAACTGCAAAGCATAGATTAGATCATAGATTAATGTTGTAAAATGGTTTCCTTTGGGTAGAAATTGATTCTCATTATTAAAGTAAACCCCCAACTATGGTGTTCCGTTTTCAGTTCTGAGTTTGTGCTTCTGCAGACCAAGCACTCCTAAACTTTACTGCCTACCAGTATGGATAACATGCCATTCCTACACCTTGCAATTCTCAGGCTTATGTAACATTCACTATACACTCATTTACAAATATATGATTGATTGTCTCTGTGTAATGCGTGTGTGATGCAAAGGAGTCAGGAACAAACGCCTGAGTAGCAAGGAGGTCACAACTCCAATCTGAGAGGCTGCCTAGGCTGCCACACAGCAGACATGTTGCTGGACCACTGGGTAGAGAGCCACCCTCTCTCCTGGGCCTTAAACAATGCACGTCCTGGGCGAGCTGCTAGGTCACCTCCCCCAGGATGGGCAGGAGGAGCTTCAAAGGCATGCCGCCTTTGTGAGCTTCTCCAGGCCAATTGCTGTACTCAGCAACTGGCCCCCACCACTTCTGACCCCCCACTCTGGTGGGAAGACTGGCAGGAAACCCTAAGTGAGGAAATTGGGTGTGCCGGGCCTGTGCCAACTCCACCCCTCAGGTGGGAGAGGTGAGGTGAAGCACGACTCCGGGCTACCGCCATCTTGAAGATGGGGAGCCTTACCCAATCAGAGCTAGGCCTCTGCTCCCCTCCCACAGGAGAGGAGCAGGATATGGGGTTTACTCACCCCAGGACAGGGGCCCATTGGTCCCTGCCCTTGCCCTACCTGTAACGCCCCTACATTTAGTATTTAGGGGCACCCTGAACCTTCCTTCCTCGGATTCCGATTTGAAATCAAGAAAGAAGAACAAGAAGAAGGACGACCTGCCGTGCAGCTGCTAACAAGAGGACGACACCAACTGACTTGGCCCCAGCCCTACAGGCCTGTTGATCCTTGAAACAGCTCCTGCTAAACTCCGGTGTCTCCTGCGGACAGCAACCTCAAAAACCCTGGAGGACCTGCCTGTCTTGCTCAACTAAAAGACTGGGACTCCCATGAGCAGTGGTTCTGCTCAAAAAGCAACCCCCCTGGTGCCAGCCAGGAACCGCAAATCCAGCCCATTCTGCACCTGCCGAGCCCGCCCTGAGCCCGACTTGTCAAAGACCCTGAGGACGTCCCCCTGGCGATTGTGACGTGAAATCCAATGCCCAAGGACCCTCCTCGACGACCCAGACGACGCCTGCAGCCTCACAACCAGGGACCCCTCCAACCGCAACCAGCTGAGGGTAAGATTTCCCGACGTCAAAAGACACCCCTGCACCCTTTTTATTTTTATTATTATTATTTTTTATTTAAAAGAGTTTCATTAAGCGCTGGCTAGACCCGAAGGTATCATGAGAATCAAAAATGTAACAGAACAAGTTCAACAAATTACACAATACATCAGAAAATAAGCAATACAATTAGGAGGGGAGAGAAAGGAGAGAGAGAAGTAGTGGAGGGGGCAGGGGAGGTGAGAAAGGGAGGATAAGGGAAGGAACAATAAGGAGAGACGAAAAGAAGTCTGTCTAAAGACCGACTGGGTAGGTGACGACCAAGGAGGGAATCCACGGCCCATCTCCCCTATGGCTAAACCAGGTAGCTCCATCGGGCATCAGACAAAATAGTTCAGTCTCAATACATTGAGAGAGGAGAGAAGGAGAGACATAAAATAGAGGGAGGATGCAGGAGGAGAGGACAGGAGAGACGAAAGGAAGAGGAAGATTGTGGTTCAACAATATAACAGAAAAAGATCAACAATTACACATTACATCAAACAATCAGCAATTCATTAGGAGAGGAGAGAGAAAAGTAGTGGGGGTAGGGGAGGTGAGAAAGTGAGGATAAGGGAAGAGACAATAAGGAGAGACAAAAAGATTCTGTCTAAAGACCGACTGGATAGGTGACGACCAAGGAGGGAATCCACGGCCCATCTCCCCTATAGCTAAACCAGGTAGCTCCATCGGGCATCAGACAAAATAGTTCAGTCTCAATACATTGAGAGAGGAGAGAAGGAGAGACATAACTAGAGGGAGGATGCGGGAGGAGACGACAGGAGAGACGAAAGGAAGTGCAACAATATAACAGAAAAAGATCGACAATTACAAATTACATCAGACAATCAGCAATACATTAGGAGAGGAGAGAAAGGAGAGAGAAAAGTAGTGGGGGGTAGGGGAGGTGAGAAAGTGAGGATAAGGTAAGAGACAACCGTAGAGACGAAAGGAAGTCTGTCTGAAGACCGACTTGGTAGGTGACTACCTAGGAGGGAATCCATGGCCCATCTCCCCTATAGCTAAACCAGGTAGCTCCATCAGGCATTAGACAAAATAGTTTGGTCTCAAGTGTCGAGGGAAGAGGTTCACTGAGAAACAGGGTGGGGACAAGGGCAGGGGCAGGTGATGGCCCCCTGTGCCCAACTCCTGGGTGCCTACCTATCCTCTAAGATCCCAACTTACCTCACAAAGTGTTGGTCGCTCCAGACGAATCTCCGTCCCCGAGCCTGCAGCCTTTGTTCATCTTCCAAGTTCTCCATTGAATAACATTGAGCGCCCAACGGCTCAAAAGCACCCTGCACCCAGCCGCCGGAGCGCCCCTGGCAGTGCAACCTTGGTCCTAACCTACTTCTCTATTTGCCCTGAGCAAGTGACCAGGAGCCCAGATCCCACAGCCGCGTTGCCTGCTTGCCAGCCGCCACCAACCAGAGACCCCCTGCCGCCCATAGGCTCTCATTGGGCCTAACTCTCTCTACACCCGGCTGCCCCTGTGCCGCTGAGGGTGTACCAACTGTAACTACCTGACCCTGGGAGACCCCTGAGTCTTTGCCCAGAAGCTTAACTCTTGCCAGTCGAGTACTTATCCAAAAGCCGATAACTCACTTTTCTTCCATAGGGTAACATTGACTGGGTTCACTTGAAAATTCTAAGTGTGGAGTTTTGAAACTTTAAAATATTAATCTAAAATCAGCTGAACAATGAATTCCGATTTATTCACCTGTTATCAGGAAAGAACCCAGTGCTGCGTCTTTTAGCTCAGCACTGACCCTGAAAAGTAATTTTAACCGTACTCACCAGTAACTTAAATTTCCTTCCATAGGAATCCATTGTCTGGTTTTCACCAGAAAAGTTTCTAAGTGTCGATTTTCAAAAACTACAAATATTCCTTAAAAATCGCCGTATCACTTAAACGCATTCTTTCAATTGTTTACAGAAGATGCACCAGGGCTGGATCCAGGATCCAACCCCGAGTAAGAAAAAGTAATGATAACACTACTTACCTGCTAAGTGAATTTCCTCCCATAGGATAACATTGGTGATTCTATGTGAAAAAGTTTCTAAAAGTGTCAACTTTTAAAATACAATAATAGTCCTTAAAAATCACTACTGTAACCCAAAACGCTTTTACTTAACTGTTTACAGGAGATGTCCCAGGACTGAATCTAGGATCCAGTCCGGTGGTTAGAAAAGGAATCCATAAAGTAACTAATTGCATTTATCTAGAAATTCCCATTGAGGTCAATGTTGCATTGTGTTTGAAATTGTGTTGCCTATTGCAACAACTGTAACTATTGTAATCAAAAAGTCTATTGCCTATTTGAAAAGTATTTAACTTAAGTAACTCATTCTGAGAAAGTATATTTTGATACCTTGTTGGTTCTAAAATAAAACAACTATATATTTTGATACAAAACCATTGGCCTAGAGTTCAGTTCTTGAGAGTGTGAGACCATTTGCTGACTCAGTGTGTTCAACAAATGCTTTACACTGTCCTCTGATACTGTCTTACTGCTCGACCAAGCTTCCACTTAGAGGGTAAGGTTGTATCTAACTTTAGCCTCTACCAAACCTCTGGAGACTGTGGACTCTGTACACACTGTACCTTACTTTGGTCCAGTATATATAGAGCCACTTTCTTACACCCGTGACAAGAGAACCTCAGTTCTGAATCAACCTGCATCATAGAGGAAAAAAAGAGACCCATTTCTGCGACAAAAGGAACTTTCGCAAACCAAAAAAGGGATACTCTGTCTCTGTGGCAACTCTTGGTTCCCCCAAAGGGAGGGACGCCTGTGAGAGCCTGAAGCACCCTTATACTCTCTTGCACTAGCGGCTCTAGTCCCCTGGAAACTGCAGGAAAAAACAATGCTCCAGATCTGAAGAATTGCTGGCAATCGGGCCCTCCAAGTGATCGCCAAAATTCAGATGGTGTCATGCATTGTGGAAACTGTAGTTCTGCCTTCCACGAAGTTTCAGACAGCTACCGTATTTCCCCGTACCACTGGATATCGAAGTAACCATCTGCTGTGCTTACCGCTGCTAAGGCTTGTTGGTCACCAGTCCGGCAACTGACCCTGCACTCAACGCTGTAACTAGAGGGAACTCTTTCCAACTTTCATCCAACATCAACATCGACCCTGTTCTTGTTCTTGTTTCCCGCAACACCGTGTAAGTGGTAAAAAGAAGCTCTCCCATGGGTCCCGTTCAGCGCCAGGGACAGCCAGGACAACTCTGCACCCGGGCTCCCATTGCCAGGTATAATTTAGCTGACTGTCGTGGTCTGATTCAGGGAGCCGCACCACCTCTACCCTACTTAGGTTCCGCACAACACGACCTACAAGTGACTGATTGTCAGTACCACTTTTTCCGATTCACCGCAAAGCAAATTACTTACTATTGGTTGGTTTCATCATCACTTTCATTTCTTTGCTTCTCATTGGTCAGCGCATGGTGGTTTTACTTTCTCTTGTCTCTTTGATGGAGTATGGGCCAAGTGCTGATTAATGTCGTTATTAGTGTCCTTCCATGGCTCACGCTCGGATTCAGGTACTTTATTTGTTGTTGTTGCTATTCCCTTCATTGTTCCTTGCTCCTCATCGTTGCCTGCACCTGCCCACCTCCTATCATTGCTTGGGCTCCCTCCCCACTCCCGCCATTCTTGTTTGCTTTCTATTTGGCTCAGTATTTAGCACCCACAGCACTCTAAATTGTTTTCAGTGCTTGATAATGTGCAAGCTTTCTTTCAACTTCAGTGATTTGTCTCTTCTACATCCCTCTTCTTTTGTCCTCTGTTTATGAGATGAGTGGAGAGAGGCATATTTACCTTGCAAATATTGCCAGCTGCTGCTGTCCTTGATGTGAAAAGGAGAGCTTGTGAAATCTTCCTTCCTGCCAAGCAGCAGCAGATGTGGACTCCTCTGTGTGTCTGTTGTGGACGCACGCCTGCTTTCCATGGCTTTTGGCTATCACACATTTCGCAATTTGAGTCTTATAATAAGCAGTGGTGACCTGGATTTCTTTCTGCTTCAACCACTCTAAAGACCTCACAGTTATATCATAGACAATACACAACCCCTATAAAATAAAGGCATTGACAAAGACAATAGGTCTCGCCTATGTGAAATCTTTTGGCTTTGTCAAAAAAATGTTATTCAAGTTATAAAGCAGCACTGCTGCTGTGCAGCATGGCTGAAAGTTAATTAGGTCTCGGCAACGAGAACTATTGTCGCCATGTAAGCTCGCAAGGGAGTACAGAGCGGTGCACGAGCCGACCAGGGTCTGTGGACGCGCACACACAAAGGCAGGCAGGCAGGCACACACCAGACAGACACAGACAGACACACGCACGCACGCACACACACACGCACACACACACACACACACACACCCTCCCTCTCTGCCCACTCCCTCTCTGCCGCCCCCCCCCCCTACCCCCACTCACCGGGCTCTTTCCCTCTGCAGCGGGTCAGTCACGGCAGCAGGCAGGCTCGGTGTCTTCTCCGGCGATCTTCAGCTGATGTGCACGCTCACGCTGCGTCTCCTGCGCGCCCACCACGCTGTTTCGTGCCCGTTGATCCTCAGCTTGTGATTACTACTCCTTCTAACCCGGATTCTAAATTACTATTTCTTGGTTCTCTAACTCCACTCTGTTGATTCATAACAAACTGATATTCAGCACATTTCACAGTCTCGCTTTTGCTTCTCTTAAATACAATAAGATTATTTTAAGCAATGTCTACCCTTCTTTTGGTTCTGTGCCTATTATGCTTCGGACTATAGAGTTTTAGAAAGTGTGGTGGAAGATTCCATGATATCAGCGGCGCGCACAGTGCAGAGTGAGTGTGCAGAGTGCAGAGTAGTGAGTGCAGAGTAGTGATTGCAGAGTAGTGAGTGCAGAGTAGTGAGTGCAGAGTAGTGAGTGCAGAGTAGTGAGTGCAGAGTAGTGAGTGTGCAGAGTGAGTGTGCAGAGAGAGTGCAGAGTAGTGAGTGCAGAGTGAGTGTGCAGAGTGAGTGCAGAGTAGTGAGTGCAGAGTAGTGAGTGCAGAGTAGTGAGTGCAGAGTAGTGAGTGCGCAGAGTAGTGAGTGCGCAGAGTAGTGAGTGCAGAGTAGTGAGTGCAGAGTAGTGAGTGCAGAGGAGTGAGTGCGCAGAGTAGTGAGTGCAGAGTAGTGAGTGCAGAGTAGTGAGTGCAGAGTAGTGAGTGCAGAGTAGTGAGTGCAGAGTAGTGAGTAGTGAGTGCAGAGTAGTGAGTGCAGAGTGCAGAGTAGTGAGTAGTGAGTGCAGAGTAGTGAGTAGTGAGTGCAGAGTAGTGAGTAGTGAGTGCAGAGTAGTGAGTAGTGAGTGCAGAGTAGTGAGTGCAGAGTAGTGAGTGCAGAGTAGTGAGTAGTGAGTGCAGAGTAGTGAGTAGTGAGTGCAGAGTAGTGAGTGCAGAGTAGTGAGTGCAGAGTAGTGAGTGCAGAGTAGTGAGTGCAGAGTAGTGAGTAGTGAGTAGTGAGTGCAGAGTAGAGAGTGCAGAGTAGTGAGTAGTGAGTGCAGAGTAGTGAGTAGTGAGTGCAGAGTAGTGAGTGCAGAGTGCAGTGCAGGTATGTGCAGTGCAGTGCAGGTGAGTGCAGTGCAGTGCAGGTGAGTGCAGTGCAGGTGAGTGCAGTACAGGTGAGTGCAGTGCAGTGCAGGTGAGTGCAGTGCAGGTGAGTGCAGTACAGGTGAGTGCAGTGCAGTGCAGGTGAGTGAAGTGCAGTGCAGGTGAGTGCAGTGCAGTGCAGGTGAGTGCAGTGCAGGTGAGTGCAGGTGAGTGCAGTGCAGTGGAGTGCAGTGCAGTGCAGGTGAGTGCAGTGCAGGTGAGTGCAGTGCAGTGGAGTGCAGTGCAGGTGAGTGCAGTGCAGGTGAGTGCAGTGCAGTGCAATGCAGGTGAGTGCAGTGCAGTGCATGTGAGTGCAGTGCAGGTGAGTGCAGTGCAGTGCAGGTGAGTGCAGTGCGGTGCAGTGCAGTGCAGGTGAGTGCAGTGCAGTGGAGTGCAGTGCAGGTGAGTGCAGTGCAGGTGAGTGCAGTGCAGTGCAGTGCAGGTGAGTGCAGTGCAGGTGAGTGCAGTGCAGGTGAGTGCAGTGCAGGTGAGTGCAGTGCAGTGCAGGTGAGTGCAGTGCAGGTGAGTGCAGTGCAGGTGAGTGCAGTGCAGTGCAGGTGAGTGCAGTGCAGTGCAGGTGAGTGCAGTGCAGTGCAGGTGAGTGCAGTGCAGGTGAGTGCAGTGCAGGTGAGTGCAGTGCAGTGCAGTGCAGGTGAGTGCAGTGCAGGTGAGTGCAGTGCAGGTGAGTGCAGTGCAGGTGAGTGCAGTGCAGTGCAGGTGAGTGCAGTGCAGGTGAGTGCAGTGCAGTGCAGGTGAGTGCAGTGCAGTGCAGGTGAGTGCAGTGCGGTGCAGTGCAGTGCAGGTGAGTGCAGTGCAGTGGAGTGCAGTGCAGGTGAGTGCAGTGCAGGTGAGTGCAGTGCAGTGCAGGTGAGTGCAGTGCAGGTGAGTGCAGTGCAGTGCAGGTGAGTGCAGTGCAGGTGAGTGCAGTGCAGGTGAGTGCAGTGCAGTGCGACGAGTGCAGTGCAGGTGAGTGCAGTGCAGGTGAGTGCAGTGCAGGTGAGTGCAGTGCAGGTGAGTGCAGTGCAGTGTAGGTGAGTGCAGTGCAGGTGAGTGCAGTGCAGTGCAGGTGAGTGCAGTGCAGGTGAGTGCAGTGCAGGTGAGTGCAGTGCAGGTGAGTGCAGTGCAGTGCAGGTGAGTGCAGTGCAGTGTAGGTGAGTGCAGTGCAGTGCAGGTGAGTGCAGGTGAGTGCAGTGCAGGTGAGTGCAGTGCAGTGCAGGTGAGTGCAGTGCAGGTGAGTGCAGTGCAGGTGAGTGCAGTGCAGTGCAGGTGAGTGCAGTGCAGTGCAGGTGAGTGCAGTGCAGGTGAGTGCAGTGCAGGTGAGTGCAGTGCAGGTGAGTGCAGTGCAGGCGAGTGCAGTGCAGGTGAGTGCAGTGCAGGTGAGTGCAGTGCAGGTGAGTGCAGTGCAGTGGAGTGCAGTGCAGTGCAGGTGAGTGCAGTGCAGTGCAGGTGAGTGCAGTGCAGTGTAGGTGGGTGCAGTGCAGGTGAGTGCAGTGCAGGTGAGTGCAGGTGAGTGCAGTGCAGGTGAGTGCAGTGCAGGTGAGTGCAGTGCGTGCAGTGCAGGTGAGTGCAGTGCAGTGCAGGTGAGTGCAGTGCAGTGCAGGTGAGTGCAGTGCAGGTGAGTGCAGTGCAGGTGAGTGCAGTGCAGTGCAGGTGAGTGCAGTGCAGGTGAGTGCAGTGCAGTGCAGGTGAGAGCAGTGCAGGTGAGTGCAGTGCAGGTGAGTGCAGTGCGTGCAGTGCAGATGAGTGCAGTGCAGGTGAGTGCAGTGCAGTGCAGGTGAGTGCAGTGCAGTGCAGGTGAGTGCACTGGAGTGCAGGTGAGTGCAGTGCAGGTGAGTGCAGTGCAGTGGAGTGCAGGTGAGTGCAGTGCAGTGCAGGTGAGTGCAGTGCAGTGGCATGCAGGTGAGTGCAGTGCAGGTGAGTGCAGTGCAGTGGCGTGCAGGTGAGTGCAGTGCAGGTGAGTGCAGTGCAGGTGAGTGCAGTGCAGGTGAGTGCAGTGCAGGTGAGTGCAGTGCAGTGCAGGTGAGTGCAGTGCAGGTGAGAGCAGTGCAGTGCAGGTGAGTGCAGTGCAGGTGAGTGCAGTGCAGGTGAGTGCAGTGCAGGTGAGTGCAGTGCAGTGCAGGTGAGTGCAGTGCAGGTGAGTGCAGTGCAGGTGAGTGCAGTGCAGTGCATGTGAATGCAGTGCAGTGCAGGTGAGTGCAGGTGAGTGCAGTGCAGTGCAGGTGAGTGCAGTGCAGTGCAGGTGAGTGCAGTGCAGGTGAGTGCAGTGCAGTGCAGGTGAGTGCAGTGCAGGTGAGTGCAGTGCAGTGCAGGTGAGTGCAGTGCAGTGCAGGTGAGTGCAGTGCAGGTGAGTGCAGTGCAGGTGAGTGCAGTGCAGTGCAGGTGAGTGCAGTTGAGTGCAGAGTGGTGTGTATTGACAATGTAAATGACAATGCCATTTATTTATGATTTAAAGAAAAAAAAAGAAATGTCATGAGCAATGCCAATAGCTCTACCTTTAATGATGCCGAGACCATTGCATTGTAAATGCTTGTTTTTTAAAAGTGCTGTGACTTAGTTAACCGTCTTTCTCGATTCTGTGAGAAGCCATCTGAAAGTCTTTTGAAGCAGGATGGTATTGTGGAAACAGGATGATGATAATGCATTGATTTTGCGGTTCATTGAGAGAGATTAGTCCAGTATGTTGCCACGGTTGCGTGTGTGGTCCGTAGGGATGCGCTAGGGCACCAGGAGTGCACCCACGCTGAAGGGGTGGGTCCCAGGATGAGTACTTTGGTTTTGTCTGAGTGTGAGAAAATAGGAAACATAAACCAATACAATCTCTCTTGATATGTAATGGCTTGTTTAAAAGACGTTATGGAAGGCAAATTTCTGTTTAATGACAGTAGTCATCTATCTATATATATAAAATCGAAAGTATGTCCGTTTGTCCTTTATGCATTACTACACCATTCATCCGATCGGCATGAAACTTTAGGAAGTTGTTAAGTACACTTACGCAAAGGTTTCTGGTAAAAAATAAAAATAAGAAAATAAATAAAAATGTGTTAAATATCGGCCCCCGGGGCCCTCATAATCTTTACAATACTGAACGTTTACAGTTTCCGGTGCGACTCGCTTTTGCAATGACCATAAACAAAGCACAAGGACAATCACTGCAAGTGTGTGGACTACATTTCATATTTAAATGGATAAGTTTCAATAAAAATGACACAATGTAAATTGAATGTTATCATAACAAGTTTCCGTAAATTTCCTTTCTTCTGAGATCGTAGCAACACGCGACGGCTAAGCTAGTCATACATAAATTATTAAATCAAGCCCAAATCCGAATTATCACTGCTGTTTCAATCCTAATAAACACTTTGGTACAGGGTCTGCATCAGGAAAAACCAGAATGGATGCACCCTAAAACAGGCAAAAAACAACATCAATACTGATACCTTTATAGATATAAATCTGCGAGAAATGTGACGGCTAGCACATGCTTGATTTAAGGTTCTGTTAAATATGTCAGATATCTTCTGTCCATTTAATGGGCATTATTTTTTCCTAGTGCACATCTAAACATTTCTGCAAAGACACAGATATATTTTAATTCATATTATTTTTTTCAAATTCTGTTTCTTTTTTTAATTTTTAAAAAAAATTATTTATTGTTCAGTTCAAAGCGTATACAAAAACCATGCATAAATCATTCAATATTCCATATGATGTAAGGAGACAAAGGGAAAAAAAGAGTATAATACAAAATAGACAGGCTAAACAGTAATCAAAATATAAGAAATTGATGACTGGGCCAGAAAACATGAACATTAATCAGAACAAACACTTTCCATATGTTGTATCATAGGCTGCCAAATTTGTATTCCTAATTGCTTTTTCTTCAATGATTTAATACGATAAAGATTACATTCTATATGAAATACATAATAAAACTTAGCTCGCCACATTTCATACGAGGGCGCTTCAGGTTTCAGCCACAGTGAGGCAATACATAAACGGGCTACTGACATGGCCATAAAAAAGAAAAATCTATATGGATAGTACTGCTGACATTAATTTCCATCTTTACTTAGTCCAAGTAATAACATCTCTCTAGATATTGTAACCTTAACATTTGTGATATAAGACAAAAATTGTTCAATGGATAAAAAAAAAGGGCGCTAACACACTGCAGTCGTAAAATATATGTACTATGTCAGCAGCAGTAGTTTGGCACCGATAACATTGCCCGTCATGAGTATCGCCTCAAATTCTGTTTCTAATTTGGCATTTGAATCCATTAAGATAGAATGTTAGCTTAATAAACATGCTCCTGTTCCTTGACATTCATGGTCTCATTTGCCCACATTTGGGTATATGCACGCTGCATCAGACTCCACCACTCTACCTATCGGCTTAGCTTTCTTATCGCCCATGTCATCTAGATGTCATTGGACACTAATGCATTTCATTTTGCCTAAGGTCTCAGTTCATCATGTACCACCTTAATACGTCCATCTAAACACCAGATTCCCTATCTTGTTTTAACAATAGGAGGTGTTCCTCAAGCTCCTTCGCTGCCATAGCAGTTTCGCTTCGCTTGCCAATGGTACACGGAATCATGCTTCCCATATTGGGGCCTCAAAGGCTTCCCACAAAGTCACACCAGTCACTCCTGCCTTGTTAACCTAGCGACCAGTCTTTCATCCTCCAGCTCCCAATGGTCAAATTATCATCGTTCCGAGAAAATACTAGTGGAGGAGAGTTAGGTGGTTTGGACAGGTGAGTGATGAGAGATGCCCTTGGCTAAACATGCGGTACACATAAACCTCTGCCTGATGTCGATAGTGAGAGAAATCATAAGATCCGGAGTAGGACTCTTTTTTTTTGTAAATCTTTTTATTATAATAATCGAACATAACGTTGCGATGACAACACATATCATTTTTAGAAATTCCAGGTATCCCGACCTCCCCAACCTTTCAACATTTTTCAGCCCCTTGATGCACAGTTCTGTAAGACAGCACCATAGGGTCAACTCAATTGACAGGTGTGCATAGCATTCCTCTATATTCATTCGACTTTCCCCAAATTTTTGTTCATTTGTTTTGGCAACCTCTGCCCTCATAGATCACCCTCTCAGCTTGCATACACCCGCCCATGTCTGCCTTCCAGTTGGGGATGATGTGGCCCCCCACATCTTAGCTATGTTGGGCTTGACCACCATAAAGCCCAGTGTCACCCAGAGACGCGCTTTGCTGTTTAGGTCTATTGCCTCCTATATATTTAATAAGCACCACTTTGCTGATATATTCATGGCCCCTCTTCACACTGTCATGATACAGGACATCACCGCCGGCAGTAATCCCAGAGTGTTGGGCAGCCCCACCGCATATGAAAGTATGTGCCCTCACAACCACACTCCCTAGGGCTCTACGCCGACTCAGACCTGCCCATCTTAAACAGCATTGTACATGCATAGTAGTACCTATGCAAGATCTTGAGTTGTATGAGTCTAAAATGGGAATGTATAGCCACCTACTTAGGGGATGCCATTGCCTACTGCCTCTCATCATCCTTTAACTGCACCACTTCATCTGCCCAGCATTCTCAAAGGTGTGGCAAGAGTTCAGGGGAGTTGTTTAGGCGTTTACGATAAGTTGGGAAAATTGCTTTTTTATCCATATATTCCTCAAGAAGTATGTCTTCTAGCAGAGAGGACTCAGGGAGCTCCTCGTCCTTTGGCATTGCCACACGTAGAGCATGCATGACATGGAGGTAGTGGTATGACTCTGTGTGTGCTCATTGGTATTCCCTTTGTAGATCCCCAAAGGATATCACTGTGCCACATGCCCACAGATCTTCTACTCTTGACAGGCCTATTAGGTCCCATTTATCAAAGCCCTGGTGCTCGGCCAGCACACACAGTTTAGGTGTGTCCCATAATGTGGTGCACGAGTGACCCTACCCCGCCATCCCAATGCTCCCAGTGTAGCGTGCCATATTTGAATCGTAACTGAAGTTACAATTAGGATAGGTAGTGATTTGTAGCACTTCCCACCATAGATGGCTTTAAAGTAGCCCCCCGGTTGCATATTTCGCCAGTCCATTCTGTACATACGTTCATCTTGAGGGAGGTGAACCTAGTGATTCACCATCGTGAGCCGGGCTGCCAAGTAGTATTTTTGAAGGGACGATGGTGCTATTCCACCATCATACCAGCCCCTTGTCACTTTTGAAAGGGATATCCTGGGGCTTCCCCCATCCCTCGGAGTGGGACTGTTGTGCTGTGGAGTAAAAGGGGAACTGAAGTTCTGCCCTGTGTTCTCCTCCCAAATCCTTTTCAACCCCCCAGCTCTCACAAAACCGATTAGTTGTGAACAATTCTCTGACCTATGTGATGTGGTGGGGGTCTGCTGGAACATTCTTTCATCCATCACAAAATGGCACAAATGTTTCCATGGCCAGTGAGAGTATTCGAGGGGGCAAATACACGGAAACACCCAACACTGATTTACCATCTATTTCCCTGTATGGCAGAGTAGCGCCTCTGGGGTTCTGATCATGTTTTAAGTGGAATAAATGGAGTGGAGTTTTTTATAATAATATTGTCCAACCTCAACTAGCAAGGGGTTCATGGTAGCCAGAGACAAAACCATGTTCTGCAGTAACCCGCTGCCTATCAGTTACTCAATATAAGACTATGGGGCAGATTTATATAATGGCCGGCGGTATGCTGCTGCGATATGGGGGAGTAAATTACTCCGCCCCATGACTGACAGACCACCGCCAAATTTATAAATGGCTGCCTTTTAGGCAGCCATTTATAAAGACATTGGCAAGAACAGCATCACTGCAGTTCCTGTCAATGCATTTTACTCGTTGCTAAAGGGATGTGTGGGTGGGATGAAACCCTGTAGCAAACTGTTATTTTAAAAATCTTTTCTCCCATGGCGGGAGAGCATAGAAACCATTTTACTGGTGGTAAGAAACAGTAACAAATGACTACATGTCCACTCGTCCAAAATGGGTGGGCAGCATGTAGCCTTGTCCGATGGCCATTACTCCCCAGAGCCGTCAGAGAAGGTTGGACATGCAGAGATAGAGTAGTCTTCCCTGTGGTGAAACTGAAGGTCCGCCTGCATTTAAATCGGGTGGGCAGACCTTTATATTGGTGGTTTGTAATACACATACCACCAATATATAAATCACTTCCTATGTTAGATCATTCACTGCTGTTAACATTCTTCACCATTCTTATATCAGTAGTGACTAGCAGAATATAGAAGGTATTTCTTAGAGTCCAAGAAGTACCACACAGGACCAGATAAGTGTGCTATTCTGCATCTTCACACAAGAAGACATAGTTGATATTCTGAAAGACATCAGTGGTCCTCTCCTGGCATCTTTTAGAGTTTCATCTGTGGGTAACAAAGGGGTATAAACCATGAATCTGGCAAAGATAAGCACCGTCACCCGGGTCTTGGTCCCTACGTGTGATTGTGGTGGAGGGCAGTCAGGATGAGGGTGATCCTTGAATACCGCCTATCAAGCCAGGTTGAGACATCCTCTGATGAACTGAGAAGCAAGGGCCAGATGCATCAAGCATTTTTTGCCTTTGCAAATGGCCGATTTGTAGAATTGTCCGTTTGCGACTGCAAAAAAAGGCTTTTCTGATGCAGTAAACCCTATTTTGTGATTCAGTAACCTGTTACCGAATCGCAAAATGGGTTTGTGATTCAGTATTAGGAAGGGGCGTGTTTAGGGTGTCCCTTCCAGATACTGAATCGCATCAGAATGCATGAATGTTTTGCGACTGAAATGCGGTTGCAAACATTGGCATTTTACCACCTACTTCAAGTAGGTGGTAACCAATTTGCAAATGGGAAGGGGTCCCAAAGGGACTCCTTCCCCTTTGTGAATGTCTGAAAATAAATTTTCTAAGAGCAGGCAGTGGCGGCCTGCTCTTTGAAAATAAAAGGAAACGTTTTCATTTTCTCTTTTGGAAAGCATCCCATTTTCCTTTAGGGAAAACGGGCTGCTTAACAAAGACTGTCTGCCCAGGAGTACTTTTTAAACATGCAGGAAAGATAATCATACATTCGTATGTCTACCATCTCCTTCTTGACAACTTCATATGTGTTTCGTTGCCTCTGGACGGCCATTGAAAAATCAAGGAAAAATAGCATTTTTAGGTCTCGCCTGCGTGGGCTGCGCACAGGCGTAGTCTCGCTGGCGAGATTTTATGTTTTTAAGCTTCAGTATCTGGCTTTAAGCCCCACCCCTCTTTCCCATTGGCCGGCGTCACCGTTTATGCTAAATGGTGGGCAGACATTGGGAAAGACGTTTATGTGACGTAGACTTTTCACTTTGTCAGACGGCCCACTTGGACGGGCTCGTCTGACTTCCTTCTGCTGCAAAAGCTTTCTTATCTTTATGGGGCCAAACCCATGGGCCCATAAAGATAACAAACCTTTTATAGACCTCTCTGACTGAGAACGCATGGACGACCATAGAGATGTGCGTGCTGTAGTCATTTGTAAGAAAGAGCGCCCGCATGTTTTGATACAACGGAAGTAAGTCGCCAAAGAGCAGAAGTTGTGATTTATGCTCTCGGCTTGAATGTAAACTAGCTATAAGATGGGAGACGCTGTCTTTTCTGCATCCGTTTCACTTGAATGGAAATATACTGGGTATGGCGGCTCTCTCTCTGTACGTCAGGGATCGTTGGAGTGAGGTGGCCGACCAATGCTTTCAAAAAGTGCTTTTTTCCCGTTGCTATTCAAACATATTGTTGCTTTAATTTTTTTCAATGTAAATTACATTCTATTGATTGCTAGTTTAATTAGCCTAATCTGTTCATGTCTAGTTAAGTACGTGTGTGTGTTCAGCGGTGGGCGACGGGTGGAAGGATGTCTGTCCAGCAGGGTCTCACTTAAGAGTATTGTTTTTACTCGTGACTAGTGTCACTGCAAAGTGTTGGTTTACTTTAGCCCTATTGTTGTAATAAAAGCCCTCTCCCTCACTGGTGGCCTGCGAGCTCCGGACTTGGTCTGGAGCATGGGGGGCCTGCATTGCACTTTTCAGGGGGCCCCCTCACATTTCGTTACGCTACTGCTCGGGGTCACCTCACGGGAACAAACACTTTTAAAATAGTTTCCACTCTCCGGTTCTCTGGGAGCCACCTGGAAGCGCTCCGGCTCAGGGCCACCACACGGAGTCATCGCGGCCGCGACGGTTTGTTTAGACATTATTTGTTACCAATCTCTTCCAAGACCTCCTTCGTCAATGAGCCCGAAATCCACCTCTGCCTTCCGAAAGGAGCACAACTTCAAGCAGAGCTCGTCCACGTCTTCCTCCTCCTCGCTGCCACCCTGGGATCAGTACATGGAGAAGACCCTTGGCATTTTTAGGGATGACTTTGGGAACTTCCGGAGGCCCCGAAATGAGGCCCTAGGTTTTACAGGCAAGTCTGCGTGTCGTCATTTGGAAATGCCTGTTCGCCCCCACTAGCCTCAATTGGGTTAGCAGGCAAAGTGTTGTCTTATTTTGTAAAACTTCGAGAGTGCTTGGAATGAGAGGTAAGTCTTTATAAGAAACTTACAGGCCACCTAGAACGACATAATGTGCATTTTTAAAGAGCGAGCACGCTGGGGTGTAGCGGCGTCCGATCAAGAAGCCGCCTGGCACAATACATTATAATGCCAGACATGTATTATCGGCAAGTTAAACTAGTGAGCTTATCACGGCTGTCAGGTCAGAAGGCATTACATACCGAGACCCACCAGCGATATGAGTCATGCTGAAACGCACAATCTAGACTGCCTATAGTGCTAGGAGGCCTCACCAATTGCTTATGGGAACTACACAGGTGCAAGTAAAATAAGTAAATGCTGATTCCAAAATTATATTTGTGCCGAACATATGGCAGAATTGTGCTATCCAAATGGTGAAATCTGGACAGAAGGGCTGATGTTTGTGCAGTTGAGATAAAATCTAGATGCAAGACATGCATGATACTCTTTTAGAGCGACCGGTAGTGCAGGAAATTATGTATCTTTACTGTCGATGTATGACTATATGAATGTACTGGTATTTTAGATAGCATGAGCTTAGTTGTGGGACAGTGCAGCATTGTTCAATAGAATGGAGTGTAGGGAATTGATACAAGACCATGTACATCAAGCGGGGATTCGAATCTTCCAATTCCATAATTGTATTTGAAATATTTCAATTTTTAGACAGATGGAGATTATGCAACTTGCCAGGAATCACACCATGTTCAGTTCAGTGCCGATTTGAACCATGTCACCAGGTTCCCATGTCAGAATGTTATCTTATAGGACATGTCTCTTCCATGCAAACAATGAACTGAACCATAACACAATGAAGTTAGTTTATATATGGAGGAGTTATAATGTAAGGCAGATACATTATTCAAAGTTGCTGCAAGGGGGGTGGTGCAGCTCTCACGTGTACAAATACATTCAATTACAAGGTGAATGGACCTATGATACAGGTCAAAAATGGTTTAACTGAGAACCAACTTATCTATGAGCCATGTAACGAATAGCACATTGTGTTCCAGATCCTGTGGGGGTCAAAGAGTTCAGCGTAAACATAGTTAGTTGACATTTTGGCCCACATCATGTATCAGATATCCACGGTCTTCACCAGGGTCCAAAACAAACATCAGTTGGGCAGCCCCCCTCCATGCACAATTGTGGACTTCGGATTTCAGCTGTGTCACCCAGTCTCTATTTCCAGCCTGTGGTCACTAAGGCCGGCTTTAAAAAAAGTTGGTGGGTGCAACGCAGCACTGCGGGAAAATTTGCAGCACTGTGTTGCATGAATGCTAAAATATTACACAGCATCACGCTTACTAAGAGTAAAGAAGAAAAATTCAGACTTTTTCAGATATCTGTGGCCTTGCGCTTCTCGACCAAAGATAAGCAGGAATCCACCTGCAATGTACATTCAAGTAACAATTTTTTCTTGGGGAGGTTCTAAATAAACGGGAAACATCCTTTACAACGCAACTTTTACAACGCACTACCATTACGACGCAACTTTTACAACGCAATTCATTACAACGAATTGCGCTGGAGGGCGCTCTAGGATAGGGAATAGTTTAATTACTATCCAACACCTTCCCTACTATCCACGGGGACTGGAGTTGGAATAGTAAATTAAACTATTCACTATCCAGCGCCCCCCAACGAAAGTTGTTGTAACGACTTGCGTTGTAAAACCTGCGTCGTAATGGCATGCGTTGTAAAAGCATGTGTTGTAATGACATACATTCAAATCAACATATATGACTTCCAGTGTCCACGAAACCGTCATACAAAAATCAATTTGTTTCATATCCCAAAAAGATTTTATGGAAACATAATGCATTTGCACACTTTTAAAACAAGCATTAAAAATGCAACAGGTCTCGCCTTTTATTAAGTTAAAGCCATTTGCTTTGCTATACAATGCCAATTAGCAAAGCAAATGGCTTTAACTTAACCAAAGGCGAGACCTGTTGCATTTTCAATGCTTGTTTTACATTTATTTTTGGGTATTTATTTTAAGCTCAGCTGTCTCTCTAACAGGGGCCTCTTGGTGCCAATAGTTTTGAACCAGGAAGGCTGCAAAGCACATACATTTGTAAGTAAACATCAATGTCTTTAAGGTTTTCCCAGGTTTGAACAGCTGTGATCAAGTGACATTGAATCCCCCAGCTTGGCACATTGGATTCAAAAGACTCGCCCACCCCCATTCGGTGGATTTGAAGTGAGGAACTTTAAAATTTGCCTCGGTAGACCTGAGTGTTCTGGACATGGTGTACTTTCCAAATGTGTCTCCAAGAAATTTAAGAGCAGCTCCCTGGTGGATTCTGTGCATCATAAAGGCAGATGTAAGCATACTCTCTTTTTTTCCACTGGAGCTGAGTAGATTTAGAGACAGGGTTACATTTCTTTCTTTTTGTTTCAAACAAATATTTAGTCTTTGCCCATCTACACATGTCTAGTAGATAATTATAGAATCTCTATTTTTGCAGTGTTTGGATTTCGATTTTAAAGTGCACAGTAAATGTTTTTGCAGTCGATGGGTTGGCTCAATGTTTGTGTAACTCGGTTACAGGAGGTATTTTAGGATGCTGTTCCTCGGTCCACACGGAGCCATTCATCACACTCCTGCTTTTCACCTCAAATGTGTCAATGCCTTGGGGTCCACGGCCGGGGCATTTTCTGATGAAAACTTCAAACACCAGCAAATATGAGCTTAAAGTCATTGATCAGTGGTGTAAAACGACACACAAGGCATGCCAGAATAAACTGAACGGCGCAATTTACATATAAAAGTGCTTCAATTTTCTATGTGGAGTAGAGTGCCTGCTCATTTCTCATTGAGTGTAGAGCAGCTCTGCACATCTCTCGTTTGTTAGTGGAGCACAGAGCATCTCTGCACATCTCTAGCTTGCTATTGGAGCATAGATTGGCTCTGCACTTCTCAAGTTTGCTATTGGAGCATAGATTGGCTCTGCACATCTCTTGATTGGTATTGGAGTATAGATTGGCTCTGCACATCTCTTGATTGCTATTGGAGCATAGATTAGCTTTGCACTTCTATAGTTTGCTATTGGAGCATAGATTGGCTCTGCACATCTCTCATTTGCTATTGGAGCATAGATTGGCTCTGCACTTCTCTAGTTTGCTATTGGAGCATAGATTGACTTCGCACTTCTCTAGTTTGCTATTAGAGCATAGACTGGCTCATCACTTCTCGTGATTGCTATTAGAGCATAGACTGGCTCATCACTTCTCGTGATTGCTATTAGAGCATAGCTTGGCTCTGCACTTCTATAGTTTGCTATTAGAGCATAGATTGGCTCTGCACTTGTCTTACTTGCTATTAGAGCATAGATTGACTCTGCACTTTTCTGGTTTGCTATTGGATCATAGATTGGCTCAGAACTTCTCTAGTTTGCCATTACAGCATAGATTAACTCTGCACTTCTCTTGTTTGCTATTGGAGCATAGATTTACTCTGCACTGCTCTGGTTTGCTATTAGGACATATATTGGCTCTGCACATCTCTAGTTTGTCATTACAGCATAGATTGGTTCTGCACTTCTCTAGTTTGTCATTACAGCATAAAGTGACTCTGCACTTCTCTTGTTTGCTATTGGAGCATAGATTTGCTCTGCACTGCTCTAGTTTGCTATTAGGACATAGATTGGCTCTACACTTCTCTAGTTTAGTAATGGAGCATAGATCACCGTTACAGTTCTTTAGTTTGCTATTGGAGCATTGATTGGCTCTGCACTTCTCTAGTTTGTCATTAGGACATAGATTGGCTCTACATTTCTCTAGTTTGTCATTACAGCATAAAGTGACTCTGCACTTCTCTTTTTTGCTATTGGAGTATAGATTTGCTCTGCACTGCTCTAGTTTGCTATTAGGACATAGATTGGCTCTACACTTCTCTAGTTTTGTAATGGAGCATACATTGCCTTTACAGTTCTTTAGTTTGCTATGGAAGCATTGATTGCCTCTGCATGTCTCTTGTTTGCTATTGGACCATAGATTGCCTCTGCACGTCTCTAGTTTGCTATTGGAGCACTGACTGCCTCTGCACTTCTCTTGTTTGCTATTGGAGCATTGATTGGCTCTGCACATCTCTTGATTGCTATTAGAGCATAGATTGGCTCTGCACGTCTCTAGTTTGCTTTTGGAGCATAGATTGGTTCTGCACTTCTCTAGTTTGCTCTTAGAGCATAGATTGTGTGAGAAGTTGGCCTGATGTGCAGTGTTCACTATTCTAGTGATCACTATATATCAGTCCAAACAACCCTTATTGATGATTGGTTGTAAGTCAACCTTATAGACCAGCTATCCTAGTAGCATGGATACGAGCAGTCTAAGGCTAAGACTCTAGAGGGCGTGTTAAGCCAGCTGTTTTACCATCACATTACCCCTTGAACACCCAGTGAAAGGACACCACACAAGTGTTATGAAAATAAACAGTGTATTTATTAGAATCACAACAACCCTGTACTCTTTATGAGGACAGGGTGCTAGGCACACAACAAAACTCTTACGAAAATACTTAAGTTAGCACGTTATACACAAATGCCCGAGGGGCACGAAAAACCATATACTTTAAAAGTGGAATGCGAAATTACTAGCAGGTAAGTACAGTACTAATAGACTTTGGACTCGCTAGGACTTGACTATAGAATCGTTAGATTACTTCTAGGAGACCTAGGGGACTCGGGTGCAGAGTGTGCACTCTCACGCGGGATGCGGGACAAAGTCTATGGGAGCTAGTAAAGGCAAAGTTAGTGTTCACGGGCGAACCCGACCTGGTAGGAAGAAAACGACAGTGGATCCTGACCCTAGGACAGTGAGGCTATGCTGGGACACCGAAGTGCCGAAGTTACCTAGCCCAGGGGCTGCAGCTGCATAGGTCTGAAAAGACGTCGGGAATCTCGTTGCCGGACCAGGAGCCTGGAAGAAGGAAGTTGCTGGCAGGCGACCAGTGAAGGAAAGTTCGATGGATCCAAGCCTGGATCAAGGAAGAAGAAAACCTGAAAGCAGAGGGGACCAAGTTCTTGAATCACTAGCCAGTGATTAAGTGGGCACCAGGATGGCACCGGGCGAAGTCACCTCGACTAGGTGAGTGGGCGACGCTGGCTCTGCAGATCTCACGGACCAGGAGGCGTTGTCGGCGACCAGGATGGAGAGGCGAGCTGTCCCACGATGGATGAAGCTGTCGGCGTCGAAGTTACCCAGGATTGGGCAACAAGCCTTGGCTAATTCAAGCCCACGCGGTGGACTCCAAATGGCGTCTTGAGTGGACCAGGAGGGTCCGGAGTGCTCCTCTTCTGGAAGGGAGCAAGGGCCAGTCTGGAGCAACCAGACTAGCAGCAGTGATGTCGTCGGGCGTCGTTCAGAAGGCCACAAGCCAGCGGGCTAGTAGCCAAACAACGCGGTGAGCAGCAAAAAGCAGAAGGGCCCCACGCAGATCGTGGCGATGCTGGGGGGCTGCACTTCGGTGCTGGAGCTGCTCAGGGTCGGGGCTTCTCGGACCCCAAAGCACTCACCAGGAAATTGCTCGGCGGGCTTGCTGTGCAGAAGTCGTGCAGTCTTGAAGATGGCCGGTCCCTCGAGGTCTCGTCACACCCACGAATCTCAGCGTGACTGATGATGTAGGTAGAGGTCAGAGGTGCCAGGGAAGCCGGTTCTCGTCGAGCTGGGCAGTCTTGATCCGGAGGAGAGACGTGCAGCAGACCGCAGTGTTCTTAAGATGGTGCCTGCGGATGCAGGGTGACTACTCCTTAGTCACAAGGGAGAAATCTTAGGAAGAAGTCTTGAGTTCCTTTCGTGGAAAGTAGTTTCAGGATTCAAAGATGATCTGATTTGGAAGGGGGCCAGTTCCTACCTTTATCCTGTAAAAAGGGGCTTGCACGCGACTAAGTCCTGCCCTAGGGGTGGGACTAGGAGGGGGGTGGTTACACCCACTTCCTTGGCGGGCTTTTCCCCAGCACAGGGTCTGGAGTGACCCTGGAACTGGTTCCAGCCAGCCTATGCACAGTGAGCACCGGGGTGCCACGTGCAGTCACCTTCCTCTAAAGCCCTGCCTACCTACAATACACAAAACCCTGTCTGGGACGGTGCTGGCACCGCCCCTGGCAGGAAACCCTTTGTCCTTATCTCCTGCTCTGGGAGGACTCCCAGCAGCAGGAGGGCAGACTTGTGTCTCGGTGGCAGCATCCATTTTGTGGAGCTGAGGCTCTGTTTGACTTTAACCGGGGTTAGGGGTTACATACATGTCGTGTCCCTCTAGAAGGGTGGAATGCTAACCCCGTCGCCAGAATTGGCGAGGGGTTAGTATTCCAATTCGTATGACACCTTACTCAACATGTTTTGATAAAGCGATACCAGAGTTGGCATATAACCGCGAGGATTATAATGCACTTAAGAGTATATGGTATGCGATATCATGGAAACGGCTAAGGGATGGATCCCGAAAGCCGCAGACAGGCTCAGCTCATGCCAGAGCACCATCTCACACGATTCCAAGCACTCTGCCTTCAGGATTGTTAAGGCCTGCCATAGGAGTGACTGATAGGAGATCTGTGTGTCCATTTTAGGGCTAGATATAGGTATACTATATCTAAAGCAAAGGGTGAGTACACCACCTTGCCCCAGCTGTCGTGCAGCCAGTTGTGTCAGTTTAGTTAGTCAGCCCAGGGGTGGCATAATACATGCTTCAGCCCCTGGGAGACTTCTGGGTACCTCAGCCCTGGGTACAGGGACTTAGAGAGGGCCCAGTGCCAATTCAGTACCTGAGTACAATTTGGATAGAGAGAACAGCTAGGCTGTGGGTCTGATTAGCAGGCCCACGGCCAGGGAAAGTCGTAAACCAGTGCAGCAAAAAGCAAAAATCTGGGTGATCATAGGATTGCAGACCCTACTCTCCTACATGACCCCCCCCCAAACTTTGGGACAATAAACTAACCTTGACCAGGTGAGTCTTCTTGCTCTAAGTGGAAATACCTGGAGAGCCCATCAGCATTGCTGTGATCAGTACCAGGTCTATGCTCCACTGTAAAATCCATCCCCTGTAGGGAAATGGACCACCTAAGCAGTTTGGGGTTTTCACCCTTCATCTGATTTAGCCACAAGAGGGGCTTATGGTCTGTCTGAATGGTGAAGTGAGTGCCAAACAAGTAGGCCCTCAGCTTCTTCAGGGCCCAGACCACAGCAAAGGCCTCCCTCTCAATAGCTGACCAATTTTTCTCTCTGGGTGTCAACCTCCTACTAATGAAAGCAATAGGCTGATCATTACCATCAAAATTCAGTTGAGACAGAACAGCCCCCACACCGAACTCAGAAGCATCTGTTTGGACAATGAATGGCTTGGAGTAATCTGGACTCTTTAGGATAGGTGCTGTGCACATGGCCTGCTTTAGGTCATTGAATGCTTTCTGACAGCTTGCTGTCCACTGAACTTTCTTTGGCATCTTTTTGCTTGTCAGGTCATTAAGAGGGGTCACTATGGACCCATAATTTCTGACAAACTTCCTATAGTACCCAGTCAGGCCCAAGAAAGCTCGAACCTGAGTCTGGGTGATGGGAGGAGTCCAGTCCTTGATGGCCTGTATCTTACTCTCCAGTGGCTGAACCTGGCCTCCACCCACAAGGTGGCCCAGGTACACAACCTGTGTCTGCCCTATCTGGCACTTTGTGGCCTTGATAGTGAGGCCTGCCTTTTGCAGGGCCTCTAACACTTTCCTCAGGTGGACCAGGTGATCCTCCCAGGTGGAGCTAAAGACAGCAATATCGTCTAGATATGCTGCACAGAAGTCATCCAGCCCAGTGAGGACTTGATTCACCAACCTTTGGAAGGTGGCAGGTGCATTTTTCAGTCCAAAGGGCATTACCACAAATTGATAATGCCCTCCAGGGGTAGAAAATGCTGTCTTTGGTTTGGCCTCCTCAGCTAACCTGATTTGCCAATACCCAGCTGTCAAATCAAATGTACTTAAGAAGTTGGCAGAAGCCAATTTATCTATAAGTTCATCTGCTCTTGGTATTGGGTGGGCATCAGTCTTAGTGACTGCATTGAGGCCTCTGTAGTCTACGCAAAACCTCATCTCTTTCTTACCACCCTGGGTGTGAGGCTTTGGCACTAGAACTACTGGGCTAGCCCAAGGGCTATCTGAGGGCTCAATGACTCCCAGCTCCAACATTTTCTGCACTTCAGTTTTGATGCAGTCTCTAACATGATCAGGCTGTCTGTAGATTTTACTCTTGACAGGCAGACTGTCTCCAGTGTCAACATCATGGGTACACCAATCAGTTTGGCTGGGTGTCAGAGAGAACATATGTCTGAAGGATTGCAAGACTTGCCTGCAATCCTGTTGCTGATGTTCAGTGAGGCTGCCACAAAAGACAACACCATCAACTGATCCATCATCAGGATTCTGAGTGAGCAGGTCTGGGAGAGGGTCACTCTCTTCCTCCTGTCCCTCATCTGTGGCCATGAGCAAGCTCATGTCCTTCCTGTCAACATATGCCTTGAGCCTGTTAACATGGAGCACTCTGAGAGGGCTCCTGGGAGTTCCAAGGTCCACCAAGTAGGTAACCTCTCCCTTTTGCTCAATGATGGTGTGGGGCCCAGACCATTTGTCTTTCAGAGCTGCTGGGGCCACTGGCTCCAGCACCCACACCTTCTGTCCTGGCTGGTACACAGTCAGAACAGCCTTTTGGTCATGCCAAGCTTTTTGAAGTTCCTGGCTGGCCTCAAGGTTTTTAGATGCCTTTTCCATGTACTCAGCCATCCTGGAGCGGAGACCAAGTACATAGTCCACTATGTTGGTTGCAGGCTTTTTGAGAGATCTCTCCCATCCTTCCTTCACCAAACACAGGGGTCCTCTTACAGAATGCCCATACAGAAGCTCAAAAGGGCTGTAGCCAACCCCCTTCTGTGGGACCTCTCTGTAAGCAAACAAGAGGCAGGGGATCAGGACATCCCATCTTCTCCTAAGAGTTTCAGGTAGTCCATGAATCATCCCTTTCAGGGTCCTGTTGAATCTCTCAACAAGCCCATTGCATTGTGGGTGGTAGGGTGTGGTGAACTTGTAGTTCACACCACACTCCTTCCACATTGCAGTCAGATATCCTGACATGAAGTTTGTACCTCTGTCAGAAACGACCTCCTTAGGGAAACCCACTCTGGAGAACACTCCAACTAGGGCTCTTGCCACTACAGGTGCTGTAGTGGTCCTAAGGGGAATAGCTTCAGGATACCTGGTGGCATGATCCACCACCACCAGTATAAACTTGTGCCCTGATGCTGTCTGGGGTTCCATTGGACCAACAATGTCAATCCCCACTCTTTCAAAGGGAACCCCCACCACAGGTAGTGGTATGAGGGGGGCCTTTGTTGTGCCACCTGACTTACCACTGGCTTGGCAAGTGACACAGGAGCGACAAAACTCCTTGGTATTCTCATTCATATGGGGCCAGTGAAAGTGTGAGACAAGCCTGTCCCAAGTCTTTGTCTGACCTAAGTGACCTGCAAGGGGAATCTCATGGGCCAAGGTGAGAAGGAAACCTCTCAGAGACAAGGGGATGACCAGCCTCCTGGTGGCACCAGGCTTGGGGTCTCTTGACTCAGAGTACAGGAGTCCATCTTCCCAGTATACCCTGTGGGCACCTGTGGCATTCCCTGCAGCCTCAGCAGCAGCCTGCTGTCTGAGGGGTTCAAGGGAAGGGCAGCTCAACTGTTCCTTCCCCAGGTCAGCTCTGGAGGGTCCCCCTGAGCCCAGAAACTCAACTTGATCAAGTTCAAGCTCTTTAGGCTCAGTTTCCCTCAGTTCTCTCAGATCAGCCTCCTCAGAGACTTGATCCTCAACCTGGGGTAAGGGGGAAGGCAAAGCCTTACCCTTACTGCTCTTCTTCTTGGAAGGTGTCTGGTCCATAATTTCAGGATCCAGCACCTGTTCAGTGGGGCATTTTCTGGCCTGTGACCTAGTCACAGCAAGCACATGTGCTGGCAAGCCTAACATTTCCATGTGAGTCCTCTGCTCCACTTCTGACCATTGTGATGACTCCAAATCATTGCCCAACAAACAATCAACTGGGAGGTCTGAACTGACTACAACTTTCTTTTGTCCCTTCACTCCACCCCAGGAGAAAGCCACAATTGCCACACTATGACTAGTAGTGACATTGCTGGCATTGGTCACCAGGAAATCAGTACCTGGCATGATCTGTCCAGGGTCCACAAAGTTAGGTGTCACCATGGTGACACTGGCACAAGTGTCCCTATAGGCCTGAGCCATTTTGCCATTAATCAAAGGCGTCTGCCTGTATTTGCCCAAAGTATTGGGACTTATCTCAGGGGTTATATCCATATCCCCTGTACAGACAAGGACAGCCTGAGTGAGTGTGCCAACTAAGTTGTCAGACCCTCAGTTCCCAAGGTTAACCCAACTAATGCCTTGGGAGGTACACTACCACTACTGACTGTACTAGGGGGTGCAGTTGCCTTAGGGGCTGTAGTGGCAGGAGTTTGTCCTCCTCTTTTGGTGCACTCACTAAACCAGTGAGATTTACTTTTGCAGTACTGGCACCACCTTTTTGACTGGCCTTCTTGAGTCTTCTTCTTCTGGGAAGCCTGACCCCCACCCTCTTTGGTTTGTTGGGGACCTGGTGAAGACTTCTGGTCATTTTGTTCACTCTTTGCATTACCCTTCTGGTCTGCTTTCTTCTGACCACCCTGGTTCTGGTTCTGGTTCTGCTTGATCCTTGTCCTGACCCATTTGTCTGCCTTCTTTCCCAATTCTTGGGGAGAGGTCAGATCTGAATCAACAAGGTGCTGGTGCAACAACTGGTTCTGACAATTGTTTAAGATTTGTTCTCTCATCATAAGATTATACAATCCTGTGTAATCTGTAACCTTGCTACCCAGCAACCAGCCCTCCAAAGCCTTAGTGGCACAATCCACAAAGTCAGACCAGTCCTGAGACTGAGTTTTCTGGGTGTCTCTGAACAGCAACCTGTACTGTTCAGTGGTTAAACCAAACCCATCAACCAGTGTATTCTTCAGGACCTGGTAATTGTTAGCATCCTCCACTCTTGTAGTGAGGAGCTTATCTCTACCTTTACCATCAAAGGAGAGCCACAGTATAGCTGCCCACTGACTCTGGGGAATGCACTGCACAGTGCAGGCCCTCTCCAGAGCAGCCATCCATTTCTGGATATCATCCCCTTGCTTAAAGGGGGGCACTATCTTAGTCAGGTGTTTAGTATCTAAACCCTTCTCTCTATCTCTTGGGAGATTGCTGCCACCAGTGGGAGCTAACCCACTCATCTGCTGCTCTCTTGCCTGGGCAAGCTTCTCTTTGGCCAGGGCAATTTCTTCCCTTTCAATCCTCAGTTCAGCTTGTCTCATCCTAGCTTCATGCTCCCTTCTCTGAGGGGAAGTAAATCTCCTCTGTGGAGGATTCCTTCTCCCCTGAGAAGAGGCATTAGAGTGCAGAGATCTATTGGAGTCCCTAGAAAGAGATCTATCTCTCCTAACTCCAAGGTTAGGCCCACTTCGGGTTAGTACTGGGGGTCCCCCAGTTCCTAGCCCAAGTAAGTCTAAGTTGGCCCTGGTTAGCCTTCTGACTACCTCAAGACCTTTGTCTACCTCATCCCCAGAGAGTTCCTCTTGATCCTCCTCCTCAACTGCAGTAGCAATGTTGGGGAGATCTGGATCCCCAGAGGTTCCCTCTAAGGCTGGCATGTTCTCATGTAACTGAGAAAGCTTTCTGGCATCATATGTCTCTAAGAGACCTATCAGAAAGGGAATGGTGGGGTTAGACCCCTGCTTCAGTTTTCTGGAGACACAGATTTGTCTCATCTCCTGGAAACTGAGAGCTGCATATCTTGAAGTGACCTGTGGAGGGTCAACACTGACCAGGGGAGTCTCAGTAGATTCTCCCTGGGTAGACATGCTTTTCTAGTGAGGTGTAAGTGGTGCACTTACCTACACTATATGTTTGCCTACTGATCCCTTGCTAGAGTTGTAGTTTAGGGTGTGCTAGGCCCTAGGAGCTACAACAGCTGGTTCAGTAGAACTCAGAGTATTCTAAGCTAAGTTATATGTACCTTTAGTACTTATGTGATCTTTCACAAGATATTCTTAGGGCATGTGTGGCAAAACAACAGCAAGCTCAAATCCCAACCGCTGCTCACCAATGTGAGAAGTTGGCCTGATGTGCAGTGTTCACTATTCTAGTGATCACTATATATCAGTCCAAACAACCCTTATTGATGATTGGTTGTAAGTCAACCTTATAGACCAGCTATCCTAGTAGCATGGATACGAGCAGTCTAAGGCTAAGACTCTAGAGGGCGTGTTAAGCCAGCTGTTTTACCATCACATTACCCCTTGAACACCCAGTGAAAGGACACCACACAAGTGTTATGAAAATAAACAGTGTATTTATTAGAATCACAACAACCCTGTACTCTTTATGAGGACAGGGTGCTAGGCACACAACAAAACTCTTACGAAAATACTTAAGTTAGGACGTTATACACAAATGCCCGAGGGGCACGAAAAACCATATACTTTAAAAGTGGAATGCGAAATTACTAGCAGGTAAGTACAGTACTAATAGACTTTGGACTCGCTAGGACTTGACTATAGAATCGTTAGATTACTTCTAGGAGACCTAGGGGACTCGGGTGCAGAGTGTGCACTCTCACGCGGGATGCGGGACAAAGTCTATGGGAGCTAGTAAAGGCAAAGTTAGTGTTCACGGGCGAACCCGACCTGGTAGGAAGAAAACGACAGTGGATCCTGACCCTAGGACAGTGAGGCTATGCTGGGACACCGAAGTGCCGAAGTTACCTAGCCCAGGGGCTGCAGCTGCATAGGTCTGAAAAGACGTCGGGAATCTCGTTGCCGGACCAGGAGCCTGGAAGAAGGAAGTTGCTGGCAGGCGACCAGTGAAGGAAAGTTCGATGGATCCAAGCCTGGATCAAGGAAGAAGAAAACCTGAAAGCAGAGGGGACCAAGTTCTTGAATCACTAGCCAGTGATTAAGTGGGCACCAGGATGGCACCGGGCGAAGTCACCTCGACTAGGTGAGTGGGCGACGCTGGCTCTGCAGATCTCACGGACCAGGAGGCGTTGTCGGCGACCAGGATGGAGAGGCGAGCTGTCCCACGATGGATGAAGCTGTCGGCGTCGAAGTTACCCAGGATTGGGCAACAAGCCTTGGCTAATTCAAGCCCACGCGGTGGACTCCAAATGGCGTCTTGAGTGGACCAGGAGGGTCCGGAGTGCTCCTCTTCTGGAAGGGAGCAAGGGCCAGTCTGGAGCAACCAGACTAGCAGCAGTGATGTCGTCGGGCGTCGTTCAGAAGGCCACAAGCCAGCGGGCTAGTAGCCAAACAACGCGGTGAGCAGCAAAAAGCAGAAGGGCCCCACGCAGATCGTGGCGATGCTGGGGGGCTGCACTTCGGTGCTGGAGCTGCTCAGGGTCGGGGCTTCTCGGACCCCAAAGCACTCACCAGGAAATTGCTCGGCGGGCTTGCTGTGCAGAAGTCGTGCAGTCTTGAAGATGGCCGGTCCCTCGAGGTCTCGTCACACCCACGAATCTCAGCGTGACTGATGATGTAGGTAAAGGTCAGAGGTGCCAGGGAAGCCGGTTCTCGTCGAGCTGGGCAGTCTTGATCCGGAGGAGAGACGTGCAGCAGACCGCAGTGTTCTTAAGATGGTGCCTGCGGATGCAGGGTGACTACTCCTTAGTCACAAGGGAGAAATCTTAGGAAGAAGTCTTGAGTTCCTTTCGTGGAAAGTAGTTTCAGGATTCAAAGATGATCTGATTTGGAAGGGGGCCAGTTCCTACCTTTATCCTGTAAAAAGGGGCTGGCACGCGACTAAGTCCTGCCCTAGGGGTGGGACTAGGAGGGGGGTGGTTACACCCACTTCCTTGGCGGGCTTTTCCCCAGCACAGGGTCTGGAGTGACCCTGGAACTGGTTCCAGCCAGCCTATGCACAGTGAGCACCGGGGTGCCACGTGCAGTCACCTTCCTCTAAAGCCCTGCCTACCTACAATACACAAAACCCTGTCTGGGACGGTGCTGGCACCGCCCCTGGCAGGAAACCCTTTGTCCTTATCTCCTGCTCTGGGAGGACTCCCAGCAGCAGGAGGGCAGACTTGTGTCTCGGTGGCAGCATCCATTTTCTGGAGCTGAGGCTCTGTTTGACTTTAACCGGGGTTAGGGGTTACATACATGTCGTGTCCCTCTAGAAGGGTGGAATGCTAACCCCGTCGCCAGAATTGGCGAGGGGTTAGTATTCCAATTCGTATGACACCTTACTCGACATGTTTTGATAAAGCGATACCAGAGTTGGCATATAACCGCGAGGATTATAATGCACTTAAGAGTATATGGTATGCGATATCATGGAAACGGCTGAGGGATGGATCCCGAAAGCCGCAGACAGGCTCAGCTCATGCCAGAGCACCATCTCACACGATTCCAAGCACTCTGCCTTCAGGATTGTTAAGGCCTGCCATAGGAGTGACTGATAGGAGATCTGTGTGTCCATTTTAGGGCTAGATATAGGTATACTATATCTAAAGCAAAGGGTGAGTACACCACCTTGCCCCAGCTGTCGTGCAGCCAGTTGTGTCAGTTTAGTTAGTCAGCCCAGGGGTGGCATAATACATGCTTCAGCCCCTGGGAGACTTCTGGGTACCTCAGCCCTGGGTACAGGGACTTAGAGAGGGCCCAGTGCCAATTCAGTACCTGAGTACAATTTGGATAGAGAGAACAGCTAGGCTGTGGGTCTGATTAGCAGGCCCACGGCCAGGGAAAGTCGTAAACCAGTGCAGCAAAAAGCAAAAATCTGGGTGATCATAGGATTGCAGACCCTACTCTCCTACAGATTGGATCTGCATTTGTCTTGATTGCTATTAGAGCATAGATTGGTTCTGCACTTCTCTAGTTTGCTCTTAGAGCATAGACTGGCTCTGCACTTCTCTTGATTGCTATTAGAGCATAGATTGGCTCTGCACATCTCTCATTTGCTATTGGAGCAGAGATTGGTTCTGCACTTCTCTAGTTTGCTATTAGAGCATAGATTTACTCCGCACTTCTCTCATTTGCTATTGGAGCATAGATTGGCTCTGTACATCTCTTGATTGGTATTGGAGCATAGATTGGCTCTGCACATCTCTTGATTGGTATTGGAGCATAGATTGGCTCTGCACTTCTTAAGTTTGCTATTGGAGCATACATTGGCTCTGCACTTCTCTAGTTTGCTATTAGAGAATAGACTGGCTCATCACTTCTCGTGATTGCTATTATGTAGTTGTAGTTGAGCTTATATAGCGCACAGCTACCCGCAGTGGGTTTCCCGGCGCTTGCTTAGGGAACCCTTCCTGGTATTCCCCTGTGAGATAGCAGGGTATCCACAAGGTGAAAGTCAGGCATCCCGCCACGAGGGGCCGTTGTGGAGATTAAGCAAGCTATTGCCCAGAGTCGCAGAGTGTGAACCCGTGAGTCGAGGAGGCACCGGTGCGAGAATTATCGAGTCCGTGGAATTTTTAGCCCAAGACCCGCCGAGGCGGGGAATTGAACCCTGGTCCAGGACCGATCTCAGCTTCCGGGTCTGCTGCCTCTAACCCCTGAGCCACACTTCTCCACAGAGCATAGATTGGCTGTGCACTTGTCTTAATTGCTATTAGAGCATAGATTGACTCTGCACTTCTCTAGTTTGCTATTAGAGCATAGATTGGCTGTGCACTTGTCTTAATTGCTATTAGAGCATAGATTGACTCTGCACTTCTCTGGTTTGCTATTGGAGCATAGATTAGCTCTGCACTTCTCTAGTTTGTCATTACAGCATAGATTGACTCTGCACTTCTCTTGTTTGCTATTGGAGCATAGATTTGCTCTGCACTGCTCTAGTTTGCTATTAGGACATAGATTGGCTCTACACTTCTCTAGTTTAGTAATGGAGCATAGATCACCGTTACAGTTCTTTAGTTTGCTATTGGAGCATTGATTGGCTCTGCACTTCTCTAGTTTGTCATTAGGACATAGATTGGCTCTACATTTCTCTAGTTTGTCATTACAGCATAGATTGACTCTGCACTTCTCTTGTTTGCTATTGGAGCATAGATTTGCTCTGCACTGCTATAGTTTGCTATTAGGACATAGATTGGCTCTACACTTCTCTAGTTTAGTAATGGAGCATAGATCACCGGTACAGTTCTTTAGTTTGCTATTGGTGCATTGATTGGCTCTGCACTTCTCTAGTTTGTCATTAGGACATAGATTGGCTCTTCACTTCTCTAGTTTGCTGTGGAGCATATATTGGCTCTGCACTTCTCTAGTTTGCTATTAGAGCTAGACTGGCTCTTCACTCCTCTTGTTTGCTATTGGAGCGTAGATTGGCTCTGCACTTCTCTAGTTTGTCATTAGAGCATAGATTGACTCTGCACTTCTCTCATTTGCTATCGGAACACAGATTGGCTCTGCACTTCTCTAGTTTGCTATTAGAGCATAGATTGGCTCTGCACTTCTCTAGTTTACTATTGGAGCATAGATCACCTTTACAGTGCTTTAGTTTGCTATGGAGGCATTGATTGGCTCTGCACATCTTTCGTTTGCTATTGGAGCATAGATTGCCTTTGCACTTCTCTAGTTTGCTATTGGAGCATTGATTGGCTCTGCACATCTCTAGATTGCTATTGGAGCATAGATTGGCTCTGCACATCTCTTGATTGCTATTGGAGTATAGCTTGGCTCTGCACTTCTCTTATTTGCGAGTGACAAGTAGAGTGGCTCTGCACCGCTCTTATTTGACAGGGGCTGTGAGTGGCTCTGTGTATAGTGTTTAGTCTCACTTGCGAGTGGAGTGTGGAGCGGCTCTGGGCATCTCTCATTTTCAAGTAGATCACAGAGCAGCTGTCTCCATTGCTGGAAGATTGCAGAGTGGCGCTGCACATCGCTTATGGCCTAGTAGAGCATGAAGAGGCTGTGAACATTCTCACTGGCCTGAGAACTGGAGCATGGATATGCACAGCTCTCATTGGTAATGGACTCTTCTGATCTGTGGCAGCAGCCATCTTTAACGTATTTGGGTACAAGCAGGGCCACTGTAATCTGCGATTCTGCGGCTGCATCATTTTCTGCATAAGTATGAATTTTTCACACTTCCCCGAAGCACTCAGGGGCATATTCTCAAGGAACTGTTTCCGAGTTATCAGCACTTAATCACAGCCAAAGGCGCAATAAAATGATCTCCCCATACACAAGCCGGTGCTAACAGCCCATATCACCAGTTTACCTGCGATAGCAGCCACAAAAATCATCGCCACCGACGACCGCGGCAACTATCGCTAATGAGATGCAGAGTAGGCATTCCTGTGCAAAAAGCCGTTACATCACCACACCGCAACATTCTCAACGACCAGCCAGATTGGCGATAAGACCACCAAACAGGCGATAAGGGGCGATAGCAGCAGGAAACTAACACCTGCTCTGACCTGGTGTAAAGTCGGACAACAGCCTGCACCACAAAAGGGAGCCCAGGCCAGAGCCACACCAGAAGAACAGCAGATGCCATGGAGCCAACGAATATGCAGCGCGGAGCCCCAAGAGGGCAACCACACCTACCGCCACCGCCCCCAGGATGGACCAACACTGAGGCAGCACAGGCAAAGACAGCGACCCTCAGAAAACGCACCAACCTCACAGACCCAACACCAGAGAATTTCATTGCCCACTACAGGCTCAAAGAGACAACATCCTCCACATCCTAACCACCATTGTCCACAGGCTGACGGTACCAACACAGCAGACAACGAACATCCCACTTCAGACAAAGCTTCTGGCGTGATGCACCTGTTGCCCTCAGGTTCCCTCCAACCAACAACCGCCTGAGTCGGAGGAGTCACACAGCCAGCCCAATCCAAGTCCCTCACAAGGGTCATGGATGACACCATCAGCTTGGTACCCCACTATCTATACTTTGCCCACACTGCGCAGGAACAGCCGGAGGCCAAGCAAGGTGACTACGCCACAGCTGGCTTTCCACACGTGTTGGGGGCAAGTGACTGCACACATGTCCTACTTGTGCCCCCTGGCAACACTGCACACAATAACCGCAACAGAAAGCGCACGTATTTCACAAAAGTCCAGGCAATATTGGACCACCGGGGAATCTCCACCAACGTCATCGCCAACCACACTAAATCTTCTGACAGTCCATCGTCAACCAGCGCTACCAGGATGGCACCCACGGAAATGCACTGCTCATTGACAAATACCAAATGAACACACCACACACATCAACTCCACAATCATGCAACACATAACACTGGAAATGCACACATCACCAGCTCACATACAACATGCAAACCCACCAGACATGACAGCGCAACTTACTGTGGGCACTGGGCCAGCTATGCACATAAGCCATCAACGGCATGGCACCGCAACCATACAATAGCAGGATGTGGGATTAGATGGGGACCCGGCATGTGCGAACGAGGCAAATGACCCATGAATGAGAATGTACACAATGCCAAGTGTGGCATGGATGTGCTGGACAGACTGCAGTATGCAGACCACACACATATCCATGTCGACATACACCGCTGGTGTTTGGAGTGTAGTGGACAGTGGCTTTGTGCCTGGTTTAGATTTTCCCATCATGCAAGTGCCTCTTGGCCACCTTCATTGGCTTCCTCGACTCTCCGACTACATTCACAGTAGTCCAATTGTGGGTCAGTTAATGGTAGTGTTCTGTCACCTCCGGGACGCTGAACTGGTTTTGCTGTGGACTGCACCCCTTCTTCCTCTCCCTCTTCTCCTTGGCCTTTCCCAACCCCGTTGTTCTCTGCTGGTGGTCTGTGGGGCTTGTGGGGTTCGCGTTGGCCTCTGCACTCAGTCAGGGTGCATCCATGCTGCTACGCACTTTGGATTGTTTTTGGTGTGTTGTTTTTGTTGCTTTTATAGTGCATTTTCCCGCCAGATGTGTGGGATTTGCAGGCTTGCTGCTGGTTTTCGCTGCTTTTCGTATCGCGATTGGCCTCATCGCAAGCTTTCTTGTGTTTGTGTTATGCATTTTTGCGGCATTGCAGTGACTTTAATGCAGACATTTGGCATGTTGTCGGGGGCCTATTCCATGGTGCCTCCGTGTTGTTTGCTTTGTTCACCCTAAGTTGGCAGGGTATGCCCAGACATGGGTACCTTGCTCACTTTGCCACTGGATTCAAGCTAGCCTGGCTGATGACGGCTGATTAGCCAGAAACCGGTCCCAGGAATCCTTGTTTCCGGTCGGGCTGGACTGTTCCCATGAGGCACAGGGTCAGACTGATTTGCATATGGCCATGTCTGAACTGGGGTGGTGGAGTGAGCTAAAGAATGATGATGGATTAAACCCAAATCAGTTGACTGGGGGTGAGTGCTTGCAATGTTCAACACTCCGTCCATCATCCCCTTTGATTTTACTTTGCTCACCCTAAGTTGGCATGGTATGCCCAGACGTGGGTACCTTGCTCACTTTATAACTGGATTCAAGCTATCCTGGCTGAAGACGGCTGATTAGCCTGAAACTGGTCCCATGATGCTTGTTTCTGTTCCAGGGAAGACAAGGCTTGGCAGTTCGGGCTGGACTGTTCCCATTAGGCACAGGGTCAGACTGATTTGCATATGGCCATGTCTGAACTTGGGTGGTGGAGTGAGCTAAAGAATGATGATGGATTAAACTCAGATCATTTGACTGGGGGTGAGTGTCAGGTTCTAGCGAAATTGCGCCTACCTGGCCTTTTAAAAACTACGTTACCCATGATGCCTGGGATGGGATCGGCAGGAAGTAGAGAATAAAGGAGGCGGGTCTTGAATCTACGTCGTGCGTGATTTTGTGTGGAGTTCTTGTTATCGAGTGAGACAGCACGAAGGAGTTCGGCACCGGCGTGCGTGAGGATTCATGCACGTCATTTCTGGGACTTTGGTTTATTGATCGCTCCAAGGTGTAGGAGTGCTCCGTGAAGGCGTTTGGGCTCATCGTCACCTGGGAGTCCAGCTTGGGAGACCCATTGGTACAGTGAGTAATAGCGGGCACTAAGCGGGGCGGACATCGGCCCAATTATCGTATTATCAGCTGGCCGGAATAAACAGTCATGGCTGTGATTGTTGTAGTGTCTAGAGAGCGGGAAGCAGTGGTTAACACCACGCTTCACCGATACGAAGAAAGGAAGTGGATACTTCTTTAGAAAAGTACTGTGATATTTAATTTTGGGATATTCAAATATCAAAGCGGAAAGCAGTGGTTGAATCTACACTTTGCCGTATTTGGTGGGCTCGTTCATTGTTTCAAAAGGTTACTAAAAGTGAAAGTACATTACCTTTTTTGGATTACAAATGCCAAAGCGGGAAGCAGTGGTTGAAACTACGCTTTGCCGTATTTGGAAGACTTTGGTTACTTAAGTTCTCTACGGAAGGCTTACTATGTGGTGAATCTAACCACTGGATTATTATTTCTACCATTTGTTTCTTGTCAGAAAAAGAATCCCTTATTCTTGGAACTTATACAGTCCACTTGTATACTCTTTAAAGGAAAATAGCTTCATATTGTTTTCACAGTTTATTCAGGGGACTCTGAGGGTATGTTAGCTTTCCTATACAGAAAATAGGTAGTGGGGATTAGTTTTGCTATATAGCTTATAATCTGTTCTGCTTTATTCCACAGGATTGGAAGGTGCATGATAGCTTGTTGTGATGTTAGCAAGAACAGGGAAGGCCAAGTGCTATGTTCAGGTGATTACCAGTAATTAGTGAGAATCTATGAGAGTAGACTGCATATTTGAAGTGTTCTTTAATACTTTTCTTATTTTACAGGTTTTCCCTTCCCCCGTAGTCCCCTTCCTATCCTTCCCTCGCCCGATCGCTCGAATACTCTGTATGCATTTGTTTCAGGGTGTTGGTGAGGTCAGGAGGTGGACCCTTTATTGCTACGTCCGGATTCTGTAGAGTGCGAACCTGACAGTGAGTGCTTGCAATGTTCAACACTCCGTCCATCATCCCCTTTGGTATCGCTTTGTTCACCCTAACTTGGCAGGGTATGCCCAGACGTGGGTCCCTTGCTCACTTTGCCACTGGATTCAAGCTAGCCTGGCTGCTGACAGCTGATTAGCCGGAACCCGGTCCCAGGATGCTTGTTTCCGGTCCAGGGAAGACATGGTTTGGCAGTTCGGGCTGGGCTGTTCCCAGGAGGCACAGGATCAGACTGATTTGCATATGGCCATGTCTGAACTGGGGTGGTGGAGTGAGCTATAGAATGATGATGGATTAAACCCATATCAGTTGACTGGGGTGAATGCTTGCAATGTTCAACACTCCGTCCCTCATCCCCTTTGGTTTTGCTGTGAATACTTAGTTAACACTGCGTAATTTTCCCGCGATAGACTGCAATGTTAAAAGTTGCGTTAAGTTAATTTTGCGATAGTTATCACACTTTCTTGAGAATATCCTCCTGAGTCTGTTACTTTTCCTTGAAGCGTATTTGGGTATTTGGGTCAGACTGATTTGCATATGGCCATGTCTGAACTGGGGTGGTGGAGTGAGCTAAAGAAAGATGATGGATTAAACCCAGATCATTTTACTGGGGGTGAGTGCTTGAAATGTTCAACACCCCGTCCATTATCCCCTTTGGTTTTGCTTTGTTCACCCTAAGTTGGCACGGTATGCCCAGATGTGGGTCCCTTGCTTACTTTACCACTGGATTCAAGCTAGCTTGGCTGATGACAGCTGATTAGTCAGAAACCGGTCCCAGGATGCTTGTTTCCAATCCAGGGAAGACATGGTTTGGCAGTTCGGGCTGGGCTGTTCCCATGAGGCACAGGGTCAGACTGATTTGCATATGGCCATGACTTAACTGGGGTGGTGGAGTGAGCTAAAGAATGATGATGGATTAAACCCAGATCAGTTGACTGGGGGTGAATGCTTGCAATGTTCACCACTCCGTCCATCATCCCCTTTGGTTTTGCTGTGAATACTTCGTTAACACGGCGTAATTATCCCACGATAGACTGCAATGTTAAAAGTTGCGTTAAGTTAATTTTGCGATGGTTATCACACGTTCTTGAGAATATCCCCCTGAGTCTGTTACTTTTCCATGAAACGTATTTGGAGATATGGAATTTGAACATAGAGATGCATTCTGAGGATATGTTGTATCTGGTGATACAAACTTTGATTCTTGAAGCAGCAGGGCACTCTATGTTTTGTTGATGATTACTGGAACCCATACATGAAGCAATTTTACTTATTGTCTAATAACGTTTGAAATATTCACTTTGTAAATCATGCTTAAAGTTGCCCTGATCATATGCCACAGCCGTGCAAGCATGTACTGACAATTCGAAAGGAGTCGCCTTATGTAGAGATAGTGTGTTGATGCTCTAGGGTGTATAACATTTCTACAAAGACATAATGCCTCTTTCAGCCTTCAGAGCTGTCTGCATCTTCTTCAACATGGAGTCTAAAACCGAGAGGTCCTTGAGGTGCATCATGGGCCGTATTACAGATGGTGGACCCATTCAAATGAGGCAATTCCTTTAACTCTACACCGTACCATATTACAGACAGGGGCGCAGAGTCAAGGAAACCCACAGGATGCACACTGACAGTGCCCCATTTAAAAGTTGGCGCACTCGGTGGACCTCCTGAAAGCAGCCCTCTGCAGGGGGTAAAGAGGGTCCCATGTACCCAACCCAAACAACCCCATGCAGGCGGTTGCAATCACTCACTGCAACCACCTACAAGGGGATCTCTAATCCCCTGTGAAAGTGCAGGCGGGTGCCGCTTGCACTGTGAAAACCTGGAGCGGCTGGCCTGTGTTTTTCACATGAATGTGCTGCGGGGCAGCGCATACACCATAATGGGGCGCACCCGGTGCACCTTTTGAAAGGTGCGGCGAGAGCAAACAGTGATAATGTGTAATACAGTCCCAGGTGGGTTTATAGAAAGGGACCGGTGATGCGCTGTAATGCATCTCGTGTTTAGCCATCGACAACGACTCACCGATGCTAGAGCCTGGAGGCGGCAGTAGTGAGTGTCTCTTATTTCTCCCTTATCACAGACCTCGTTTCCTGTGACTATGTTTTGCCTAGTCATTGCTTCTTCTGTGTGTGACGTGGCGAAGGGCGGGGGCTGTAATCGCTCATGTGAAATCCAGAGTACAAGGTTTCTGCATTCAGAGACGCGCAGCTCTCATTTTAAAGTGGAGTGTAGTTGAGCGTACTGGAGAGTAGTGGCGAATAGTGCAGAGTAGTGGCGGGTAGTGGAGAGTAGTACAGAGTAGAGGAGAGTAGTAGAAAGTAGTGGAGTGTAATTGAGAGTAGTAGAGAGTAGTGGACCGAAGTGGAGGGTATTAGAAAGTAGTGGACAGTAAATCAAATCAGAATTACTTTATTCAGTTTCAATTAAGAAAAGCCATAAAAGTGCATACATAGAAGCCGAATACATTGATAATAGTTGATACAAATTTAAAAAGACAAGTGTATCCGGATAAAATAACTTAATATACAAACGTTTTATTAAAAACCACACAAATTATTAGATATCGATCTAAAACACATTGGAAAACAGAGTAAAAAGTGCAACAGTATTCTATTATAAGTTACTCCTACGGCTAATACAGAATTTCAGGAATTTAACAATATTTATCACCAAGCATTCTGAGTCCATAAGTTGTAATTAATACGGTAAGGGCAGGACGGCATTGACGTAAGCCTAAAATTTTTAAAATTGGAATTTACCAGAGCTTTCTTGGTTCTGCATAAAATTTACAAAAAAGGGCCACATGGATTAAAGATCGGGGTGAGACATCATCACAGGGGCAAGGTGGTAATAGCTTCAACCAATCATTGGTTTCGGGAAAGGTTGCCAATCGATGAAAAATGTTAAACCTAAAACGGGTCAACAGAAACCTTTCATAACCACTCAGATTGCAGATTAAATAAAGCTGAATGGCCATAGAGGATTGGATCAGCAGTAAGTGTTGGACCGAGTTTTTGTTGGCTTCAGAGACCAAAAGCAAATCTTCCAGATGAGTCATGCATCGATTTTTCAACCTTTTTCGCGAAAGCTCTGGAATAAGTAGGGGATTATAATCATATCTTTCTAGGCCCAAGTTGTACAGGAACTTCTTAACATATAGAAGCCAGCCAATCTTAACTGAATTTTCGAGTGCGAGACAGTCTTTCAGAAGGCTTTGAGTAAAAACTAACTTAGTAGATTACCAAAGACGATGCCACAATAGAATTGGCTGCATTTTTATGGTATCGGTAATGTATGGCAAACCTAGTTCTAGGTGGCAACCAAAGGTTCAAGTGCCTCACGGAACAGCGAGGAGGAACCTCAAAAAACTGTTCTCCACTTTTTGGAGGGAATCCGCCTGTACGTAGCCCCACACCCCAGCTCCATAGATGGCAGTACTAATACATTTTGCCTGATAAAGTTGAATCATTCCGGCTGGAGGTCTTTTACCTAGCCTCTCTGTAAAGCTTACTAGTGCCGCGGTGGACCTTAAAAGTAACAGCTTTCTGGCCTCTATAGCTTTCTACATGTGCATTTATCATCAATTAAAATTCCAAGATAGGGATACGTGTTCGTATTCTCCACCTTGGTATTGTTGATGAAAATGTCTCTCCTTTTTTTATGCCTTGGCCCTATATTCATTATAAAGGTTTTTTTGATGTTAATTTTTAAATCTAAATTAGACATATAGGTGTTATATCTGTTAAGTGAGCGTTGGAGTTCCAGGGGAGTGTGTGCAATAATCACAGCGCCGTCCGCGTAGAGGAGAGTGGGTATTGGGCGATTTTGAAGAAGGGGAAGGTCCTGACACCCCTCCAACATGGCTGCTTCTAGGCCGTTTGTATAAAGTGTAAAAAGGAAGGGGGCCAGGACGCAGCCCTGCCTGACACCCCTCTCAACCCCAAACGGCTCTGTCAACTCCCCTCCCGCTCCAAATCTCACCCTGGCCGTGGCATTTGAGTACATTTCACGGAGGAAATTAACTAAGGAGAGATCAACGCCCATTTCTGTTAAAATGCCCCACAGTTTTGAATGGCTTACGCAATCAAAAGCTGATGTTAAGTCTACGTAAGCCATATGCAGCTTCCCACCCTTCGCATTCACATATTTGCCCATTAATAATGTCAGATTTAAAACTTGCTCAGTGGTACCCATTCCCTCCCTGAACCTGTACTGGAGATCTGACAATATCTTGTTATCGTCACCCCATTGTTGAAGGCGCTCAAGTATGATGCGCCCAACAACTTTACCCAGAAAGTCTAATAACGAAATGGGACGGTAACAGGATGAGTTTTGACAATCTCCTTTTTAGGTCGAGCAGACCTGCATTCAATGCGAAAGCATTGATTGCTGTCTGCGTAGACAACTATTGTCAGCCGTATTTGGGAATGTAGACACGAGTCAGACGCGCGCCTGTTCATTGTCAGTTTTGACCGCGGGAGCGCGCTGCTGGCTGCTTGCTGTGTGTGCAGTGTCAGTTTCGCTTCCATCAGTTTCGTTTTCCCAAGGCTGCCTTTGAATGAATACGCTTGCTGTGAGCATTATTTCTAAAGCTGGCTTTTAATTATTATTTGTTTCGCTTTTATTATTTTCGTTTTTCCAAGGCTGCCTTTTAAATAACATGCTCGCTGTTAGCATTATTTCGAAAGCTGGTTTTCAATAGATTTCACTGGGGAAGCATGCCAGTATACACAAAAATGCTCTGAGCCGGGTGACTTGTCCACACGCTGTCAGCATTTGAGCTAAGGCTTGCAGAAATCTGATCTCTGGAACCTGCCAGGCTGGTCGCAGAAGCCTGAGTCAGCTCCCTGTCGAAGCCCGTGGGGACATTCTGCAGGAACCAGCGGTTAACCCGCTCGACAACATATACCTCATCCCCTCAGCCCTGGGGGCAAAAGGAACAGCTCAGTTGGAACAATCCACTTTTAAAGAAGAGTGTTATGATTCCACTTGTGTCGGTGGCCGCGTGCCTCCGTGGAATCTTGCTGTACCGAAGTTCTTCTGCGAAGCAGCATTCCTCGAGTGGCAGTTGCTGCAGGCTGAAGAGAAAGGGACGCTGCGACGTCTATGTGCCTAAAGTTAATAAACCCAGTTCTTAAGCCGTTTCCTGCATACGGATGATTAAGTCACAACAAAGAAGTTTAACAAACAAAGTCCCTCAGTTCTGTGAGAAAGTACTGACGCACGTGGAAATAACGTGCTGTGACCAGGACCAGACAGTTTTGGTTAATGGAGAACAATCTTAGTCTCACGGTTCCACTAATGACAGTTTAATAATTACATAACACAAGGGTTTCCAATCTTGACAACAATGTGCATTTCTGAAAGGTCAGAGAACTGGGTTAAGGGGAAGAAGACATGAGAGGAAGATTATCTGTGAGAGAGCAGGCCCACTGTATGTGGGCGGGGAGGAGAACTTCCCGCTACCCTGAGAGGTGGGGTGGCTCCCTCTGCTCTTGTCATCACATCAGCTGGGTGCAGGCGCTTACATGGACCAAGCCCCAGCACAGACGCTGACGGGGATAGCGCCCTGATAACCCTCCACTGCCACCGACCCTCTGGGCTGGTGTTCGTGATGCTGAGGAGCCTCCTACTGTGTCACTGGCCGCCGCTGCTACCGGCAGGAGGGAGAGCCGCGGGGGGGAGGCGGGCTGCCTGCTCCCGCCTGAGACCAGCGCCGCTCTGCAGATGCTGTCGGGTACCTCGGTTTTCGGCGGAGGCGCGGAGAGACTCCGTGGGAATATAACGGGTCCGGTATAGGTAGTAGATGGCACAGCACACAGCCCCCGAAGCGGCACCGAGTTTGGCCATCCGCCGCACCGACCAGAGGGAGGCGGCACCGGCGCCGCCGCTGTGCACCAGGCGAGTCTCGTAGCCCCTTGAGCCGGGACAGCTCAGTTGCTGCACCCATAGCAGCCTCCGCACAGCTAGCGCCGCCATGGTACTGCAGAGCCGGGCACTGACAACAACTGCTGGGGAGGAGATCTCGTGAGAACACGCCGCACCCCTCCCCCGAGCACAGAGTGCATGAGAACATTGTATATATACAACTACTACCACAGCACAGTCTGCCTCGGAAACACTGGATTGCAATTGCATTTATGTAGCCTTTACTGGACATGTTTAGCCCACTTATGATCCTTCGCACGGTAATTTGTTTGCCATTTATTACAGCACTCCTGTCTGAGCACTCTGCTTAACACACATCATTACAACCAACATCTACGCATCACAAGCGTGCCTGGGGTACACACACCAGGATTCCTATAGCAAGATGCGCCTATGTGTTTCAAAATAGAAGCATTTTAGCAAACCGCAGTCTGCATGATTGTACACCATATGCCCCTTCTTCCTAGCACGGTGTATCGGGTAAAGGTGGGCAAGCCAGAGAATTAAAGGGAAGGATAGAGCCGAGCAGGCTCTCTCTCTCTTACAAATGCTATAGGTGTCACGTTTGCGAAAGTGAAAACTATTGGCATTGTAAATGACAAAGCTATTAATTTCACTATTTTCAAAACCAACACATAAATAAAAAAATTGTCATTTACAATACCAATACCTCAAACTTTCCTAATGCGAGACCTATTGCATTGCAAATGCTTGTTTAAATACTGGGACCAAGATTGAGTCTGACCAAGAATCCACCAAGCCCACTGTACAAGTTGCTTCCAAGACCCTGACCAGTATTGGCGTCCAAAGATCCATATTGTATTTAAAAAGGTCAACCGGGACCCCATCAGGGCCTGGTGCCTTGCCCCCTTTACTTGCCATTAAGGCGAGTTCAATTTTGGACTGCGTAAAATCTAAAACAAGAGGGGTGAATGAGGGTTTATGACAACAGCTAGTCATCCCCAGTTGATTCTGGTCAGTTAATGCACTGGCAGTTAATCCGAAAATCTGAGAAAAATGTTCCACCCATGATGATTTGTCGATAGCTATTTCTATTTTGTCGTTTTCCCTGAGTCCTGACAGAAATTGAGTTTTTATTATCTTCCAGAAAGCAGTACTATCTTTCATCGAGCAGCTCTTATGAAGTTCTGCCCATATCTACTGTTTCAGTTCAGCTTTCTTTCTGGTTTATGAAGGGCAATTTTTAGGTTAGAATGTGCTTTAGTACAAGTGCTGTTAAACCAGCCCTCTGTTTGCGCATATTCCCTTTAGGATAGATACATAGGGCTTCCTTTACTGATTTAGTCATAACAGCGAAGTTATCTAACATCTCTTGAGGAGTAGAGGAGGCATGTAAACATTTTTCAATGGCATTAATGGAATTCTTCACTACTGCCTTAGTTATCTTAGCCGGATCAGCTCGTTCCCACTTAAGCGAGTATCCATTTAATCTGTTCAAGACCAAATTTTCTTGTACCTCAAACGTATTTGCCATTAAGATTGAGCCATTCCCTACTCCTCTCGTCTTGGAGATTGGTTTGTAGAAAAAACCCAGAGAAAGGGCAGTAATATTTGTTCTTTGGGGGAAAGTTTACTCTTTGGACTTTAAAAGAGATCGTACCAACTGCGGACGGTGAAAGTTTATAACAATACAGTCGCCGGCGATGGTCTTGGCAGAAGCACCGACCTACCCAATTCTTCGGACCATCAGGATTTCATTAATACTCTGAAGTGTAAAATTCTTGAATTTGGTCAGCCAATCCGCCACTTTATTGCTGAGTGATAACCAGTATTCGCTCTGTCCCTGTTTTAACACCGGTACCCCGGTTAGAATTATTACATATGGGCAGGAGGTGGGTGGTAGACCTAGTGTATCAAGACTAGGGTTCAAGGACATCTTGTGGGATTCATTTGGTCTATCTTGCCCTGGTCTGCTCCTTTCTCCCGCTCTGTTGGGTTCCTTTGGTTTTATGGCCTCAGCTACCCGTGATGGTAAAATGGGCACGTGGGATTCCCTTGGCTTCCCACACTCTCTAGCCAAGTTTAAGGGCCGGGATTCCTCCATGTAAGTGGGGCTTTTACCCCTTGTTCCAGGGCAGGGTTACATTTTATCTATTACATTTCTTATAGTCCCTACGGCCTCGTTCAACTGCTCAACTTTTTTCTCCATACGGCCAAATCTTTCATCAATAAGGGTACTTATCTGGGTCATCATTGAGCTAAACTTTGAATCTAGGATCCCTCTGACAATATTTTCAAAAACTACCTGATTTCCTAGACGGGCTCATTAGGATGGGGGATATCTACTTCTACCCGTGTACTAGGAGTTTTTTGAGTTGCATCTATTTGTTCCTCTGTTTGGTGAAACACTAGGGGACTGGAACTTGGGCCATCTGTGTTCCTACATTCTATGCCCCCCTTAACACCCTTCTGTCTAGTTCTTGGTACTTTCCCTTTGGCCTTTTCAGTTTGTTTCCGGGTTCTAGGTCGAGTCCCTGAGGTTAAGCTGTTATCAACATCCCCTTCTTGGTTCAATGGAATTGAAAGTAAGTTAGCCGAAGGGGTTTTGTTATTATTACGTTGGATAGTAATTTTAGGTGTCAGGGGAATGTTGGATTCTCTAGTCAATGGGAACTGGGTAGGGTCAAGTGATAGACGCCGTTCTGTTAGCTGGATCTCATGAGTGAGAAGCGACTCAGCTCTGATCAGAAAGGCGTCTAGAGTGCCTGCTGCACTCTTGCGTTTCTCCATGATCCTGTGGAGAGTAGTAGAGCCTAGTGGAGAGTAGTGAAAAGTAGTGGAGAGTACTGAAGTGCAATAGAGGGTAGTAGAGAGTAGCAGAAATTAGTGGAGGGTAGTGGAGAGTATTAGAGAGTAGTAGAGAGTAGTATAAAGTAGTGAAAGCAGTAGACAGTAGTAGAGTGTAATAGAGAGAAGAAGAGATTAGTAAACACGAGTGGAGAGCAGTAGCGGTCGGTGGTGGGAGTGCTGCCGGGTGGTGACGTGGGGTGGGAGGTAGTAAACTATGGAATACGGCCAAATACAGGCAAGTAAACATATAAATAAATAAAACGAATTTCGTTGCGCGCACCGCATCGCATTTAGTGATGCAGTGCGCGCAACGAAATTCAATGCAGTGCGCGCAACGAAATTCGTTTTATTTATTTATATGTTTACTTGCCTGTATTTGGCCGTATTCCATAGTTTACTATCCCCCACCTTGCCCCTCCCCCGCCCCACGTCACCGCCTGGCAGCACTCCCACCACCGACCGCTACTGGTGGAGAGTATTGGAAAATAGTGGAGAGAGTAGAGAGTAGTGAAGAGTAGCGCCAAGTAGTGGAGAGTAGGAGAGTAGTGGAACGTAGTGGAGAGTAGGAGAACGTAGTAGAGAGTAGTGGCGAGTAGTAGTGAGTAGTGTGGCTCTGCTCATGTCTCGCCGTCCCTCTGTGAGTGCTGAGCCCCCGGGTGTCGCTCCTGTCGTGCTGTTTATTCCCTAGGAATGAACCTGAGAGGCGCTCAGTCCTCATCAAAGTCCTTCAGCTGCTTTCACCCACTTTGCTGTGCAGAGACGAGCTCTTAGGAATGACGATTTGAAATCCATAATAAGCTTTTAGTTTGTAGTGGGATTGGAAGGGGGTGCACCGGACAGCGGGTGGAGGGTACATCAGTGGGAGACATGCCATTCAGTTAACTGGCATCAGACAGAAAAGGCTTGTTTCCGGCCTTTTTTTTTTTTTACAATATCAGGTGAGAGATGACAGTCTGTTCCAGAGTTTATTTTGAAAACAAAAAGTGTCGGGCCCAAAGTTTTGGTCAGAGGCCCGGAACCAGCGCTGTGGAAGGTATTCGCTGAATACCGAGGCTGTGCCTTCGGGATTCCACCTCATGCCTCTTTCCTCGCTCTCCAAACACTCCCTGCCTCGTCTCACTCTTGCTGCTTCTTTTTCATTCCTGCTTTCTCCCCGCGTCCCTGCTCTTCTGTATTTTGCTTCCTCCTTTTCATCCCTTTTGTGTTTTTCTCACTCTTGCTCTGGATCTAAATCAGTTGAATCAAAATAAGAGCAGGTCCCTAAAAATGACGCCGGAGGGCACCACCTTTAAACACCGGCTCAAATGAAGCACTGGGTAGACCCACGCTTTCCACAGGGAGGCAGGAGCCTTGTGGGTGTAGAGTTGTACACCCAACATGTTTATAGTAAACAATATCTTGCTGAGCGGTTTAGTGGTGTGAGCTTATGTAAAAATGGCCTTCCCTAACCCTTTTATGATTTTCATTTTCTGAATATTTTTTGTACATGACACCAGGGGCGACTAGTGAAATATCAGGCACTCAACTCTAAAATTGGTAAAATGGCTGATAAAAAAGCAGTGGCAATGCCAATGGGAATTACTTTGGCAAACTGCCATAATGGTAATGTTCTCTATTTACTTTTGATTGTGAGAAACTGTAATTCACTGGCATATGTGCCTCACTGTTTAGACTTACACAATTGCTCATGTGTGCCTTATACATGTGAGGTTACATTTTACTAATAATTTGCAATTGCATTTTTGTTCCTGCTCGAAGACTAGTAAAGCGGAGGGCTTAGTATTAATGCAGACTTCAACACATTTTAAACAACCCTCCACCTTGTTACCCTGTGTAGTAGACTGCACATTTTTACTGAACCAGTGTAGCCTCGTTCTGAAGTTGGCACATGGAAGCGAGGGTTTAAGAAAGTAGTAGAGTCAGCTCTGGCAGGTTATACTTGCATCAGTTCGCGAAGGTCGTCTCGCATTCTTCCTTCTACAGGAGTCTGGCACCTGCTTGTTGCAGCCTATCTGTAGGTTATGTTTTAGTAGTGAACCGCCCTGGAAATAGTATGGGAAGGGGAAGATAGGCAGGGGTGCCAGGGCAAGAAGAACAGAGCCTTGAAGGATGACCGAGAGAAAGAGGCCCTCTGACCCAGCCGCCCGGCTCCTTCCTTAGCCCAAGGGGCGCACAACCTAAGGTCGGCCGAACACAAGGGGGTTTTAGGTGTGAGTGTGTGATACCTTTCCTCCCCCATCCATGAGATCATTTAGAAAAACAAGCATTTACAATGCAATGGTCTCGGCATTATTAAAGGTAGAGTTATTGGCATTGTTCATGACATTTTTTTCTTTTTTTAAAAATAAAAACATAAATAAATGGTATTGTCATTTACAATGGCAATAGGTGAGCATTAGAGAGTAGTAGAGAGTATTTGCGGACACAGAGCCACACACACAGAGCCACACACACACACAGAGAGAGCCACACACACACAGAGAGCCACACACACACACACACACACAGAGCCACATACACACAGAGAGCCACACACACACACAGACAGAGCCACACACACACACAGAGCCCCACACACACACACAGACAGAGAGCCACACACACACACAGACAGAGCCACACACACACACAGAGAGCCCCCCCCCACACACACACAGACCCACACACACACAGAGCCCCACACACGCACAGAGCCCCCCCACACACACAGAGCCCCCCACACACACACACAGAGCCCCCCCACACACACATCGAGCCCCCCCCACACACAGAGCCCCACACACTCACAGAGTCCCCCCCACACACACAGAGCCACACACACACAGCGACAGAGCCACACACACACACAGAGTGCCCCAAACACACACACACACAGACAGAGAGCCACACACACACACACAGACAGAGCCACACACACACACACAGAGCCCCCCACACACACCCAGAGACCCACACACACACAGAGCCCCACACACTCACACAGAGTCCAAAACACACACACACAGAGCCACACACACACACACACACACAGAGCCCCCCCCACACACACAGACAGAGAGCTACACACACACGCAGACAGAGCCACACACACACACAGAGCCCCACACACACACACACAGACCCACACACACACATAGCCCCCCACACACACAGAGCCCCCCCACACACACAGAGCCCCGCCACACACACAGAGCCCCCCCACACACACAGAGCCCCACACACACACAGAGAGCCCCCCCCACAGACACACAGCAATCCCCACACAAACACACAGAGCCCCATACACACACACAGAGCCCCACACACAGAGCCCCCCCCACACACACAGAGCCCCACACACACACACACAGAGCCACACACACACACACAGAGCCCCACACACAGAGCCCCACACACACACACAGAGCCCCACACACACACAGAGCCCCCCCCACACACACACACACACACACACAGAGCCCCCCCACACACACACAGAGCCCCACACACACACATACACAGCGAGCCCCACACACACACACAGCGAGCCCCACACACACACCGAGCCCCCCCACACACACAGAGCCCCACACACACACACACACAGAGCCCCACACACACACACAGAGCCTCACACAGCGAGCCCCCCACACACACACAGAGCCCCCCCACACACACACAGATCCCCCCCCACACACACACACAGAGCCCCACACACAGCGAGCCCCCCACACACACAGCGAGCCCCCCCCACACACACACAGAGCCCCACATGCACACACAGACAGAGCCACACACACACACACACAGAGCCACATACACACAGAGAGCCACACACACACACAGACAGAGCCACACACACACACACACACAGAGCCCCACACACACACACAGACAGAGAGTCACACACACACACAGACAGAGCCACACACGCACACAGAGAGCCCCCCCACACACACACACACAGACCCACACACACACAGAGCCCCACACACGCACAGAGCCCCCCCACACACACAGAGCCCCCCACACACACACACAGAGAGCCCCCCCCCACACACACAGCGAGCCCCCCACACACACACAGAGCCCCACACACTCACAGAGTTCCCCCCACACACACACAGAGCCACACACACACACCGACAGAGCCACACACACACACAAAGTGCCCCCCACACACACACACACAGAGAGCCACACACACACACAGACAGAGCCACACACACACACACAGAGCCCCCCCACACACACACAGAGACCCACACACACACAGAGCCCCACACACTCACACAGAGTCCAACACACACACACACACACACAGAGCCACACACACACACACACACACACACACACAGAGCCCCCCCCACACACAGAGAGCTACACACACACGCAGACAGAGCCACACACACACACAGAGCCCCACACACACACACAGAGACCCACACACACACAGAGCCCCCCCACACACACAGAGCCCCCCCACACACACAGAGCCCCCCCACACACACAGAGCCCCCCCACACACATACAGAGCCCCCCACACACACAGAGAGCCCCCCCACAGACACACAGCAATCCCCACACAAACACACAGAGCCCCATACACACACACAGAGCCCCACACACAGAGCCCCCCCACACACACAGAGCCCCACACACACACACAGAGCCACACACACAGAGCCCCACACACAGAGCCCCACACACACACACAGAGCCCCACACACACACAGAGCCCCCCCCCACACACACAGAGCCCCCCCACACACACACACAGAGCCCCACACACACACATACACAGCGAGCCCCACACACACACACAGCGAGCCCCACACACACACAGAGCCCCCCACACACACAGAGCCCCACACACACACACACAGAGCCCCCCACACACACACAGAGCCCCACACAGCGAGCCCCCCACACACACACAGAGCCCCCCCACACACACACAGATCCCCCCACACACACACACAGAGCCCCACACACAGCGAGCCCCCCACACACACAGCAAGCCCCCCCCACACACACACACAGCGAGCCCCACACACACACACACAGAGCCCCACACGCACACACAGAGCCCCCCACATACACACACAGAGCCCCACACACACACAGAGCGGTCACGACTAGGACAACGCAGGCGCCTGTCACAAATCAGAACCAGATAACAGAAAGCAAATGGCATAGGTTGGTTAGAAGCACAAGTTCAAAGTCAAATTCAAAGGTCGGAGCCTAAAGGGTAAAAACATAGGTCAAAGGTCAGGACAAATGAACATAAACTTATACTACAGATAAAATAGAATGTGGGAGGCCCAAACCGAAAGAATCAAAATCCAAAAATGTTCCCAAACAAAGGTGACTGCTGAAACATTGGTAAAGGCAGCAAGTGTGATGGTAGAGACATGGGAGGGGCACGTCTGGGAGCCCAGGAGGGGCTGGCACAGCGCTGATGTCACTGTCATCTCGGAGCTGGGCGGGCAGCCGCTGCCGCCACCTCAGACCCCAGGAAGATGCGGAGAGGGCATTATTGGCAACTGGGAGCTGCACCATTAAAGGGAGACCGTGGCAGTCCTGGCTGGTACCAGGCTCTACCCACACACACCCTCTGCTCGGGGGGCAAGGTCCGCCCAAGACGTGCAGCGGCGCCGCTCCCTGCTGCAGCAGTGCCATGTGTCCTGATGCACCCGGGCACCGAGACATGCAGACAGGAGACACTAAATGCACACATGGTGGGTGGGGGGGCAGGTGACACACATAGGGGGCTGGTTAACACAAAGACAGGACGAGGGAGGAGGAACAGTCAGGGAGCTCGCGGACTAAAACACGAGGGGGGGAGGGGGTGCAGGAGAGAGCAGACAGAAGATTCATAGATGGCATAGACAATGAGTGACAGCAGTGACATCAGGCGTGAGTGTCCACACATGAGGCTTCAAGGATGAGGGAAGAGACAGGAGGCATGAGGGCACAGACAGGAGGAATGAAGTCAACAAGAGGCATGAGGGCACAGACAGGAGGCATGAGGGTACAGACAGGAGGCATGAGGGCACAGACAGGAGGCATGAGAGCACAGACAGGAGGCATGGGGACACAGACAGGGGGCATGAGGGCACAAACAAGAAGCATGAGAGCACAGACAGGAGGCATGGGGACACAGACAGGAGGGATGGCGGCACAGACAGGAGCATGGCGGCACAGACAGGAGGCATGGCGGCACAGACAGGAGGCATGAGGGCACAGACAGGAGGCATGAGGGCACAGACAGGAAGCATGAGGGAACAGACAGGAGGCATGAGGGCACAGACAGGAAGCATGAGGGCACAGACAGGAGGCATGAGGGCCCAGATAGGAGGCAAGAGGGCACAGACAGTAGGCAGAGGGCACAGACAGCGGGTATGAGGGCACAGACACCGGGCATGAGGGCACAGACAGCAGGCATGAGGGAACAGACAGCGGGCATGAGGGGACAGACAGCGGGCATGAGGGCACAGACAGCGGGCATGAGGGCACAGACAGCGGGCATGAGGGCACAGACAGCACGCATGAGGAGGCATGCATTAGAACCCAAAGTCTGGAGTCAGGAACGAGCAGGCAGGAGACGTACACAAAACACACTGCCAAAGAGGAGAGAGTTAAAAGGAAGCAAGTCAGAGGAGGGTTTACACTTACAGGAGACAATAGGGAGGAGGTGACAGGAAAGACAGTGAGCCACAGGACGGACAAGCAGCAAACACCAGGAAAGACGGAAGAAGAGGAGGCAGGGTGCCCGCTCCCCAGAAGCACCCACAGGGGTCGTGCCAGGACACACACATCAGCAGGGGCATCGGCGGGACACAAGGCCGGGCAGAGCAGGGCACACACCCGGGCAGGTGCAGCGGGACCCCCCCCAGACAGTGGCAGCTCAGCCATCCGTAGGACACGGCCAGGCAGGAGCAGCAGATCACACAGTCAGGACACCCCGGCCGGGCTCGCCGGGAGTGGGTGACTTACCGGGGGCTTGGCAGTCGGCGCACACATTGTTCCCCGGCCTCTAGATGATCTCCTGCAGGGCTCTCTTGTTCCTCTCCTCTGCCATGGTGCCCGCGGGCGGCTGGAGGTGCCCCGCTCCCCTCTCCGGTGCCTCCTACCTCCCGGCGGACTCTGGGCGCAGACGCTGAGGGCAGGCATGATGCTCAAAATCATCCCGCGCGGTAGGCCTGAAGCTGTATTAATTGAAATACACTTAAAATCGGACATCTTGAGGTAAGATGGCGATCATGTGAGCAGGCAGAGCGCTTTGCTCCCTCCTGGCGAGTTTTTGTCTGATAGCAGGAGAGAAGAGGCGGTGCCTTCAACCAGGCATGAGCAGCGGCCGCTGTAGCTGTAGACGTGTGGAGATGCATCTTTGGAGACAGTGTTCAATCTTGCTGGAGACTGCCTCGGGCCGTGCATTATGGCGTGCTTTGTCTCGAGTGGCCTCAGCAGCCGCTCTCAGCCTCACTTTACCCGGCTTCCCAGGAACATGCTGCCGAAGAATCAATTGACGCGGGAGCGACCTGGGAGATCAGTGGCTGCATGAGGATCTGGATTTCCTCAATCAAAAGGGGAAGGAAGGGGTGGCAGCGCCGGAGTTTGAAATCTGCTGCTGCCAAAATGTGGTGAGCCTGGCCAGTCGGGTAAAGATTCCATAATGGCGAAATATGCAGTGGCTTCGGTCCCTGGGTCACGGGCCTCCATAGCGGACATCTTCATGGCAGCGGGAGGGGGGTAGGGGGATGGGGGGGGGTGGGAGGGACAGAAAGACCTCCGCATTACTCATGATCATCGGGAGCGTACCATGACCATGCCCTTTGCTGTTTACAGGGGGACAGCACAAAAGCACATACCAAGGTAACGGGACGAGAAACTTGTTTTTGTGTTGAATTAGTACGGGAGTTGAATTGCCTACATATAAAAAAGGGAGACCCCACATTTTACTTTTTACCTTTTATATGATACGAAATATATAAATATACTTTGAATTTGTCATTTTCTGTACAGGTCCATGTATTTACTGAGAAAGTCAAGTTGGGCACTCGTCGGAGTCAAAATCAACCCCAAAAAAAAAAAAATTGCTACCGCAAAGGGCCGAAATTTTCGGAATCGGGGGCGTGTTTTTTGCTGAGTGATGGATGACGTCACAGATAGAAAGAACGCAAAAAACACGCCCCCGAATCCGAAAAAGTCGGGGCTTGAACCGAGTGATGTCCCTCTCCTCCAATGGCTGGCCTCCGTTTAGGAAGCCAGCCAATGGAGAAGAGGGGCGGGTTCAAGCCCCCTAACTAAAAAACATAAAATCTTCGGCTCCGCCCACTGCTACTCAGTGCGACGGTCCTCGACCTAATAACTGAGGGAACCCCTTAGCCTGTTTGCTCTCCGCTGCCCCTGTGTGCTGTGAGCTGTGGGCACAAGGCTGGCAGACCCCTTTTCCTGTATTCTGTGTTTATGTGGGAAAAGAAACAGTAGCAGGCAGAAAAATAGAAACAGAGTGAGCCCCAACTGAAAGTGATTTCTGCCCACACCATGTACCACCAGTATGAAAAAGCCACGTGCAAGGATCTGAAGCAATGGGGAGGACTCACCAACGAGGCGGGGAAGAAGTACTTTCCAGAGCCCGTACCTTCAATATAGATTAGGGAATTTGCAATAAAGTTAAAAGATCCTTAAGACAAGGGAGATGCTAAGCAATGGGCATTCTGTTTTCAATGGCACGAGGAGACTCATAAACGTTAGCATGAATCCCAAATCTGCGGCATGAAAAATACCCAGAAGAATCTGGAATTCCAGGTAAGACTCCTCGTGGACAGAGTTATGACATGTGCTCCTACGGTAGGGTGACCAGGCGTCCCGGATTTGCCCGGACAGTCCCGGTTTTCCGCCAACTGTCCTGGCAGATTACAGGAAATTAAGCTCATGTCCTGGTGTTAAGGGTCAACTGAAACTGGTGGGAGGTATCTTTTTATGTTTTGCAAAGAAGGGACAGTTAGCAGCTGTCATAAGAAAGCAATTTAATTAAAAGGCATGCTACTGGCTTTAGAAACTGCATTTTATGTATGTTCTGACTGCCTTTTCTGTAATTCTCTGCTAAGGACTGTCATTCTTTGCGCTGGCTTGAAATAAAATTGTAGTTATTCTTCTGTTTTTGGGAAATGTTCCGAATTTTTTGCTTTAAAATTCTGGTCACCCTATCCTACAGCTCCATCTCCTTCCTTCCTAATCCGCCAGATCACTGAACCACAAGAGAAAGAGAGTGAAGATCAAAGGGAGGAGAAGTTCCTGGATGGTTCCACCTGTTAAAAGCAAAACGACAATCATGAACATTATCTGCGCCATCTTGTCTGATGGAAGTTCCTACGTGCACATAAACTGCAGTCATTCTGACCGACCGCAGTCATTTTGTATTCCGTTGGGCACCTTAGTTTCACCCTGTCCTTGCTAGCATCCTTCTGACTCTCTGACCAAACCTGATATGTGTGTTGGGGGCTTAAACCCTATTGCCACAACAAACCTTAGCACCCTTTTTCTAAACCACCACCTCGTTCTGTCCTCAGTAACTAATTAACTTTTTGCATTCTTTTCTCCTCCCCACACCTGTGTACGCAACCAAAGATTTCAGATACCAAGAGGACCCGTACAAACATGGTTTATTGCACCCCAAAGAATTCACCTTTCAATGGACAATGGAACTTGTTTCCTATCAACAGTAAAAGACACTAAAATCTGACCAGTCTCACATGTTCTCGACCCTGAGGCAAGGACCAGCTGGCAGATAACATCACTTGTTGTCCGATTGTTTATGGCTGGGAGGGTATGAACCGACTTGTCCTGCTTGTATGGCATCCTGTCTGGGCGGGGATACCAAGCTTACATGACACTGATCATAAAGATTACATTGTCCTGATACTGTATAAAAGGGACCTGCAGGAGAGCTGTTGTTAGAGCACCTCCCTGAGACATCCCGGTGTCTGAGTTGATGTGTTCTCCTCTGGAGTAATAAACCTTTTTCTTGCCTTCCAGTTGCCAGTGCCTGCCTCGTTATTCTGATAGCGAATCACAAGTGAATTAAAGGTGTCCCTGCGCTGGGCAGCATTGGGGGTCTTAGGAGACTTGCTGCTTTTCACGCAACATGCTTTCAGGTCCACTGATCCACCTGAAAACAGAGCAACACCACCTGAGGATGAAGCACAGGAGGTAATGCGCAAGTGAGCGCTGCGACTGATGATAGCAAAGCACCTAGCAGAGGTGTGCAAGTGATCAGACAAGATGCAGAGTCTACTACTGAAGATCGGTCCACAGGACGAGTGGGTTTTATCTCATCTCGGCATAGAGATACCCCACAATCACTCGAGAAAGTTTAGGAAGGTCAGCAGACCTTGCTTGATCAATGCTAAACTCTTGTCGACACTGCCCCGAAAACCTAATTGTTTTCCTAATTACCTCTCCTGGGCTTGTCTGCAGTCAGTATTATTAAGAAGCGTGTTACCTATCACATTTCTATCACTGCCTCTAGCTCCCTTGGAACCACTACTGGTAAGCATGCTTTCCTACTCAGTTTTACCTCACTGGCCAATCTTCAGGGTTGGGACATCTTGTGTGGACTTAATTTAATAGTGTTCTGTGCCCTCGATGGTATCTACTTCAATATACCCCAGCACCACTAGAATGAGGTGCTGGTTTTGCTCTGTGTGCATCCAGATCATAAATCTGTTCTGATTACCACAGAATTACTGATTTAACCAATTTGTTTTCCAGGTGCTTTCCATATTGTAGTTGTGTTAGACATTGGGGGTCTCTAGGTGGCAAGGGCTTGCACCTTTGTCCAAATAGGAAACCTTGTTCCTAGTCAGGGTAAGGGAGTTATACTCCTAAAATAACCCCTGCTCACCCCCTTGGTGGCTTGGCGCGAGCAGTCAGGCTTATTTTAGAGACAGTGTGAAAAACATTTGCACATAACCAACAGTAACCAACATGCACATAACCAACAGTAATACAGTGTAAGCACTACAATATTTTTATGTACTTAAGACAAGACCAAAAACTATAAAAATCCACAATACAGTACTTAAAAATCTTCAGTTATCAAAATAACCTTGAAAAACAGTTCCTTGTAGTCAATAGATCCCTCTGGGGTTATCACGGCGTTGTGAACAAACAAATCCAAACAGTTCTGGCTGACCGTGACGTAGCGGGTGAGCTACGGAGTCAGGAAGACCCACAAAACAGTACCTTTAGAAGTGCAGGGCGTCTGCGACCTCTCGTTGAGCTTCCAAAAGCAAAGCTTCCACAGGTGTTGTCGGGCATGTGAAGTTACACGCGTTGCAGATCGAACTCCTCGCAGTTAAAGTCAGGAGCACTGGCGTCGGTAGGTCCCGGGTGCGAAGTGCAGCGGTGCGGTGCCCTCAGGTCGCGGTGAGAGCAGTGGCTTGATGGCGGCATCAGATGGCGTCTTTGGTGAGACCAGGGTCATGGTGTGAAGTGATGCGGTGCTCGTCACGGTGCTGGCAGGTAACGGTGCAAGCAGCGGCGTCATCATTGCTGTAGCGCTGACGTCGGCTGACGAACTGGAGTCGATGGGGCTGGTAGGCAAAGGCTGCGGTACAAGATGAGGGCGGTGCACGTGTAACTTTACGAGTCGTGCCCTCGAACCATGGTACAGGTGAGCGGTATCGATTGTGGCGTGGAGCGTTGTCATCCGGGATACCAAGGCATTGTGAAGCGAGGCGATGTGAAGTGCGGTGCCCACAGGTCACGGTGCAAGCAGTGGTTTGGTGGCAGCATCAGCAGGCATCGTCGGTGAGACCAGAGTCGCGGTGCGTCGTTGGGGCAGTGCCCTCTGCAGTGCCTTCAGGACATGGGATCGGCAGCGGCGTCGTAGACGGCGTCGGGTTGCTTTTCTTTCTGTTGCAGCACAAAACACACAGTCCCCAGTGCTGAGGGCAGAAGAACTTGAAGTCTTTGTTGTTCCCAAGACTTCTTGAACAGGGGGCAAGCACTACCTCAAGCCCTTGGAGAAACTCACAAAAAATAGATTGCAGAACGTTCAGTCCAGTCCTTTCACTGCCCAAGACAGAAGCAGCCACTGCAGGCCAACACAGAAACGGACTAAGCAAAGTGGTAATTCCTCCTCATAGCTTCTCCAGCTCTTCTTCTTGGCAGTCTTCTTGGTTCAAAAGAGTTCTAAAGTTCAGGGGTTTGGGCCCCACTTTTTATAGCCCAAAATCCTTTGTACTCTATGGCAGAGAGTGTCTGTGCCCAGCCAGAACCAGTTCTGCCCTCTCTGGTGTGGCTTCTTGGCAGGGGGTGGAGACGGCATTGTCAGAGGCAGACCTGGCCTATTCAGGTGAAAGGAAATATCTCTCCCCCTACTCTAAATGCAGCCCAACTCCAAAATTGGTATTTTAAGATGCATCTTCAGATTATGAGTTCGGGCATACTAAACATTATTTTTCTACCTAGTACCCCGGGACAGTTATGTTTATAAGATGTTATAAACAAACTCCCCATTCAGTCCTATGGGAACAGGTAGCCTTGCAATAGTGAAAAACGAAATTGGCAGTAATTCACTATCAGGACATGGCATACACACCAGGGCATGTCCTACTTTTCACATACACTGCACCCTGCCCACAGGGGTACCTTGGGCCTACCTTAGGGGTGACTGACATGTAATAAAAGGGAAGGTTAGGGCCTGGCAAGTGGGAACACTTGCCAAGTCGACATGGCTGTCCCAGACTGCACACATGCACTGCAATGGCAGGCCAGCGTTACATTTACAGACCGTTTGCATGGGTGGCACAATCTAGTGCCGCAGCCCACTAACAGCATTTGATTTACAGGCCTTGATTTTGAAGACGGGCAGTATCCACACAGGCCTGAACCGACTTGAAGACTGGACGACACTGCTGTAATTCCATCCTTGTGTCGATCAATTGTTCAACAACCACCATGAATTTAATAATATCAGTTCACATATTGGCATTAACTATGTAGAAACTTTATTTCTACCCCACCTGCATAACAATGCTGACAGCCAGTCACTATATATTTTGAAACGGTACTCATATCAGTGACAAACTTCCTAATTATCAGAAATGATGTGCACTAAGCTGTCATTTTTGATCCAGACATCTTTTCATCTTCTGTATAACACCGGCAATTCCACCGATTGTGTATTCACAGGAAGAGGTGTGGCGCCGCGGCCAGGGCGACTGACGCTGGAATCTGGGGACCACGGTTCGATCCCCGGCTCCGGCGGCAGGTTAGCCCAGCACCATGTGACTCTGGGCAATAGCTCGTTTAATCTTCCCGACGGCCCCCAGCGCCTAGAGACCCTTACGGGTGATTGTGCGCTTTACAAATGTGGACTTTACTTTACTTAATATGTGCAACTGTCACATTTCCAAGTATATCCTGCTGCTTTTATTCTCTTGACTCTATCACATATGTCACTGAACAGTGTAATTTATTTTTACCCTCCGTAGTCACTTCCGTAATATCATTGTTCCATGCTGTTACCTACTGCCTGTATTCCCTACATCTCCCCTCCAAGATGGATGCCCTCTCCACTGGTCACATGATCGCGCCCATACATTCCGCACGACACCCCAAAGCCGCCCCGTGACCTCTTCCAGTGGTCACATGACCACTTAGCCGCTCTTCTTAAATCCCCGCCTTATACACACATCGGTCCCCTTGGATTGCAACCATACGCCGCGAAGAAGCCGCATTAGAGGTAAGCGCGTGCTCTGCGTCCCACTCCACCCGTATTTTGAACACAAGAGGAACCAACACCTAACCCAGATTTATCCCTCAAGGCCCATCGATTGCTGACCTGGACTCCCCCCTCGTTGACAGTATCACGAGCATTGCTCTCGTACGGAGGTAAGAATCCCCGTGTCTTGCTCTGACATAGGCAGCACTGCACTCCTGCCCACTTCTAACTCCCCTTCCCTCCAGGTTGCCATATCGGTTTCACTATGCCACAAGTTCTAAGCATGGCCATCCTTGTCTTCTATACTTAAGATGCCGTTCCCGCATCATGGAAATTACGCCGATATCAGACTCCGGTCTTCCATGGTAAGCCAACTTCGTACTTTTACCCGATTCCTGCTGTTATGCCCTACTACCTGCCAACCCCCAACACCACCTTCTTTCTTCTTCAGGTCAATGCGCCTCGCCTACAATCCTGATACATTATCTACTGCCCTCAAATACAGGGCCACCCTGCAGGTATTGAGATTTATGCTTTTGGCGTTACATGAGCGTGTAGAAATCGGTCGGCTCAAGAGCACGCAGACATCAGACGTTACCGCGGAGTCCTTCATTGTGCACACAACTATTTTGGCACCTTGCTTCCTAGTGTCACCGTTTGATTACTCAATGCGCAAACTTGCCTAATGCATGGATGGGATAACCAATCCCACAGACTGTCCAAATTGTAGACACAATGCCATTTCGCAAGCATAATCCCTACTAGTTATTGCTACCCGTGTAACGTGCCATTCAGAATGTTCTGTGTATTATCTGCATATTCAATCCCTGACTCACCAACTTTTAAGTTGTTTTTTCCTTTCCCCCCTTTTTCTCCCTATTTTGTCCATACTTAATGTACAGTAAGTTACAGGCAACTGTTTTCAGGCACTTTATCAAATAGTCCTGATGATGATCCAGTATTTTACAGATAAGGATCGAAACGCCGTCGACATAGTTGTCAACCTTATACACAGTGATTCTCGCATTTGATATTGTGTAAAGGTGACCTCTCTATTTGTTGTTTCACAATTTATGTATTGCTCTATAGAAACAACCACAAACTGCCTGAGCCGGTTTACTTTGTTTGTCTGTTTTATATGTCGGTCTATAGATACAGGCTTGTATCCCACTGTTATTTGACTCCCAATTTTGTTCTATTTCTCAACTATTTTGCATATTAAAATTGCCTTCATCCGGCTGGATACTGGCACAAATATAGTACTGACTGGGGCTATATTCATTATATAGACATTCCTTATTGTCCCAGAGACCACTGTCTCCTATAAAAAATTGTTCTGGCAGGGCTGCCTCTCAGGGCAATCATTCATCTGTTTCCCTGCATGCTTGACTGCAGGCATGGAAACAGACAAAAGCTTTGCTTCCAGCAAGCGAGAGCATTTTGTCAGCTCTCACTTGCTGAAAGCAGACTGTTTGCTGTGACTTGGCGGGAGCTGTCAAAGCTCCTGCCAAGTCACAGTAAACAGCTATGTCCCAGGGTAGGGCATCTCAGAACATGGCAGGAGCTGTCTCTACAGGGTGGGGACCCCCAGGACCCTATATGGCTCCTGGAGGGGGGCCAAGCAGCACCCTTCCTTTGATTTAGTAAGGCCTGCCTGGGCAGATGGCGATCACCAGGGTTAAAGAAAGGCCCAGGAGGGGAGGCCTCGCAGCCTCCTTCTCATTTTCAAAATTGCATTTTGGCCCTGGGGGAATGTGGTAGTGCAGGATCCGCGAGGCTCCCCATTACAAACAAATTAGCCTCGGGGAGGTGGTGGTCCCCGGAACATGGGGGGGGCGTGAAGCCTCCCCAATTTATTTAGAATTTGAATTTGCCCTGGGGAGCTGTCAGCCCCGAAGGCCTATGGGGGGTGGTGGTGGTCTGCGTGCCCCTGAAAGACAGTATAAGTCCAGTGGAGGTGGTGGTCCCTGTGCAGTACCCCTCGTTTAAATGTTCTATAAGCCTGCATGCTCCCGGTACCTTAATTGTAGAGGAGTGCTTCTTATTTTAATTTTTTTAGGCCGAAGCAGCAGTTCCAGTGCAAAAATGTTTTTTTTGCTCAGACAGAGTGCCTGAAGGACCCCCCTAAGAGACCTAGGGGGTAAGGGTATTCCTACCCTGCCCCCTTCTCTTTTAAAAAAAGTTTTTGGGAGGGCCCAAGATGGCTGCCAAAACTTCCTGCTTGAAGTGCTGGCAGCCAATCACATTTTAACACAGGGACTGTTGGATGCACGGAGGATCCATGTCCCTAGATATTCAACTTTGTTTCGTTTTTTATTTCTCCAAAACTACTGAATGGAGTTACACCAAATAACCAAAAGCACTTTTTTGGGACCAAGAGCTTACTTTCTGCCATGTTTTGTGTAATTCTGTTGAGCTGCTTAGGCGGGGGTGGGTGCGCAAACATTGGGGGTCTGTAACTATTTTGTTGGTCTTTCACCTTCAAGACCTGCATTTAAAATAACACACACCCACCTTAAATGAAAATAATTGCAGGTTAAACGAATCTGTGAGAAATGCAGTTGTTAATGTTGTAAAATCTCTGTTGGCTATTGCAATTACTGGAGATATCTGTCTATTGTAACCAGTAGCGAACAGTGACATGTGTTTTAGCGTTTCAAGGTCCCTGCCCATGCCAGAAAGCACCATGAGTATGTATGTCGTTATTTTAAACCTGCACAAAACACAGTATAAGATAGGCTGCCAAAAGGTGCACAGAAAGATTTAGGTTTAAGATAAAAAAGTGCTTCCAAAATATAGATCTGAATAATGTGCAGCCTCTACCTTTTGCAAACATTTTTAATAACAGTCCATTAAAAGCATCCACTCCACAGCTCATCTGGTCACCTTACAATACCTCCAAAGAGAATACTCTTCCATTACCCATGAATTAAAGCCAATACAGTTCCAAGCAGCCTTTACATTTGCAGATGAACCACATGCACACATGTATCTTTCTACCAGACAGCAGACACCCTGGCAAGAAGGTCTGTTTCTTGTTCAGCCGTCTGTACCTCCCTCGGCTTCAGAGCACACAAACTTCTCTCACCTCCACTTCAGCTGAGGTACCTCAAATGCAAGTATAGGCACAGCGTCCCCCTCAGATCCCACTTACTTCGACTTCTGAATATATATAGTCACTGCTTCCAAGTCGAACTCGCAGTTCTGCAGTTGAAATCTGGACCCTTTTCACAAATTAACAAATTCCACTGAACAGACACTACACTGATCTTAGCCAATATAAATACAAGGAGCCCACAGCAGCAGGTCTGGTTGCAAGAAGATCCACAGTCAACTGACTCAACTGTGAGTGTGAACAGTGTCAATAAAGCTCAGTGAAATTTGAAAGACCACATGCACCTGATGGAGCAGGGGAGAGACGAACATTTTTGTACCCCTTGTAAAGTTATACTGTTATGGTATGTTACTGGGGGTTTTGCAAAGCGCTCAGCTGCTCCGAAGAGCGTCCCGGCGCTGTAGATCATTACACAAATACCAGCAACTAACAAGACAGCCAAAGCGGCACTAAAAAATCCACAAGAACAACTTACAGGGCAGAAAGATGAGTTTTAAGTCCCTTTCTAAAGGTAGACAAATTGGAGAAAGTTCGCAACGTCAGGGGCAGAGTGTTCCAAAGACGGGGGGCCAGGTAACTAAAAGAGCGACCTTCACAACGAACACGTCTTACTGCTGGCACGATTGCATTGGCCTGGGCAGCCGACCTCAAGGGTCTAGATGGAAGATAGAAGTTGACCCTTCGCTGCAGATAGCCAGCGCCGAAATTGTGTAGCGCCTTAAAAGCTGTGGTTAAGGTCTTAAAGGAGATGCGCTTACGAATCCGCAGCCAATGCAGAGTAACAAGGAGGTTGCTAGCCCTGGCTCTTCTGGTAAGACCAAAGATTGCCCTGGCTGCTGAATTTTGGACTACCTGCAGGCGGGTCAACAGATATTCAGGAAGACCCAAATAAAGGATGTTGGCATAGTCAAGGCGTGAGCCTATCAAGGCCTGCACCGTTATCTTCTTGTGCTCCAAAGATAGGTACGGCAGAAACTTTCTCAACATCCTTAGGATGGCAAAGCACTTCCCCGTCAGGCCAGCTACCTGGGCCTTGAAGGAGAGGGTGTTATCAACCAGCATGCCCATATTCTTAGCTGTAACAGAATCGCTGGCAGGGGGGAACATGGCCGAAGGCCACCAGTGCTTCCATCTCGGGTCGGCAGGACAACCAAAAAACAATATCTCGGATTTGTCTGAGTTGCATTTGAGGCCGCTTTTCCCGAACCGATCAAACACAAACTCCAGACACTTCCGGATGGCCGCTCAATCGAAGTCACAGCCCCTGTCACAAGTGAACAGGAGCTGTGTATCATCCGCATAGGAGACGATCTGAGCCCCTAGCTCCTTTACTCGCGCCGCTAAAGGTGTCATGAAGATGTTAAAAAGAGAGGGGCTGAGTATGGAGCCCTGCGGGACCCCCACCTCAAGCTGCAACATAGGGGCGGAGAAGGGGGGAGCCCAGATCGTTTGTCTGCGGTCGGCCAAGAAAGATTGAAACCATTCGAACACTGTTCCCCTCAGGCCAATCTCCCAGAGTCTTGTCAGGAGAAGGTCGTGGGGAACAGTGTTGAAGGCCGCCGACAGATCAAGCATGATGAGCAAGGCCTTTCCACCCCTGTCCAACGTTTCCTTCACAGCCTCGGTCACCTCGAGTAGAGCGGTTTCTGTACTCAGGTTAGATCTAAACCTGGACTGTGACTGATGTAACAAGGAATTGACCTCTAGAAAGTTGGCTAGGGTGGTGTGTACATGCTTTTCAGCTATTTTGGCCAAAGCGGGCAGCAACGAGATTGGCCTGTAGTTGGAATGCAATTTGGCATCTGCATTCGGCTTTTTAATAAGGGGAAGGACTAGGGCCTGCTTCCAAGATGAGGGGACTTTGCCCGAGCTCAGAGATGAGTTGATAATAGGGTTGATGATAGAGTTAAGAGCAGGAGCCAAGACCGCAAGACACTTGGCGGGGCAAGGGTCAAGTGGAGAGCCAGATTTCAAGTTGGACAAGAGGTCAAGCGAGGCATGAAGCTCTAAAACAGGAAAGAAGTCAAGGGTAGGACCCGAGGTATCCGTGTCCAATGCAGATGAGTGTAACCAGGGATTAAGAGAGCCGTCGGCCACAGAGCCGGAATCCGAGATGTTATGAGCTCCTTGCAAGGCCGACTGGATGGTACGAATTTTATTAGTGAAAGATGCTGCAAGCTCCGTAATCCATGGTTCCGAGAAGACAGACGTGGGAGTACAGCAGGAGGGAGAGATAAACTCTTTAACAATCTTAAAGATCTCCTTGCAGGAGTTATCTGCTTCCACAATCCTTTTAGCTAAAAAGGATTTGTTCTCTGCTGTGATCTCCCGATGATATTCCCTCACTGCTTCTCTATAAGACTGCTTAGCAGATGTATCATACTGCCTGCGCCAAATTCTCTCCAGCCTCTTGCAGTGCCTTCTCTTACCAGCCAAGGCAGCAGAAAACCACGGGGCCGACGCTCTTGCCAGTTCTGATCTAACCTGGCGGGGTGGTGCCAAGGCTTCCAAACGTGCGGTGAGCCAGCTCTGAAAACACACTACATCGTCCTCCAACCTGCCTGTGAGAACACAAGGATAGGTTTCTAAGGCCCGAGTAAGCATGGCTGGGGTGACTTTGTGGAAGGCTCTAGGCATACGTGCTATTTGCCGCTGCACATTGCGAGCGGACACTAAATGATGTACTATCACAAAGTCCTCTAGGAAATGGGCTGACCAGAGGACTGGGGCAAGGGAGGAGAGGGACACCGGAACGGTCGAGAAGATTTGATCTAAAATGTGCCCTTTCTCGTGTGTAGGTGCCTGCAAGTCCATGTGAAATCCCACCGAAGATGTCATATCCAGGAATTTTTGCACTTCAGGATCCTCAACCTTATCCATGTGGATGTTAAAATCCCCTAGGATTAGGCAGTGTTTTGCCCTAAGTGTGGAAATAATCGAGAACAAATCCTCGGTAAAAGAGCCGAGAGGGCCAGGAGGTCTATAAAGCAAAAGCCCAAAGCAGGATTGATGAGAGGAGAGGGCCAAGGAGAAGGCTAGGATCTCATAGCCTGGTAGGTCATCCACAGGCAGGATAGTACATGGAATGTGCCTCTTAATAATGAGCGCCACTCCGCCTCCCCTGCCCTTACTTCTGTCTCGATGGAAAACAGCATGCGTAGGAGGGATGGCGATGGCCAGATCAGGTTCCGATCCCTCACCGAGCCATGTCTCCGTGAGAAAGAGACAATCCGTTTCATCGTGTGTTAGAAGATTATGGATGTCAAGAGCATGTTGGGGAAGGGACCTGGTGTTTAATAATGCACACTTGCTGCCTAAAGGGGGGAGCTTGCACGGAGGGGTTTCGGTGAAACCAGGAATCCACCCGCACATGAAACATTTAGTAATAGCCCCTGCGGAATAGGGGATGACTCGCTGACATGGAGCAGTATGTGTATTATAGGACAAAAGTTCCTCTTTAGTGTACATCCTACTAAGTGCTAAATGAGACCCACCTGGCTCGCGCCCCGAGCGCCTCCAGGACGCTGACGGGCGCAGACGGGCTGACTCAGGCGAGACTCCGGCGCAGGGACGGCGCTCCCGCAAACGCGACCGCTAGCGCGGGAGACAACCGTTTCCTTTTATGTGGGACACTAGAGCGCTCACACCGCTCTAGCCCACACTCAAGATGGCCGCCGTGGGAGGAAATCCCTGACCCAGGTCTGAAGCCCTAACGGCAGCTAGAGCCGTGAAAAAGTGGCGATAATGCGTGCAAGTGGCCTAAGAGTATGCTGTATGCAATACAGAGTGAAAATAAACAGTTTTTAAAAGTACGATAAAAACGAGCAGAATTACTCGCCCAGCTCGTGAATAAAGGTAGCGTGCTCAGCGCTTCACAGGTAGCGTTTCTAGCTGATATCTGAGATAAGATCTCAGACTCTCATAACAGTAATAATATTAATTGTATGGAGCATATAAACGAATCAACCAAATGCACCTGAATTAGACACAACACGTGGGAAAAACTAACTGCTGTTTTGCATAACCCTAATTTGTTCATAAATACCATGCGTCGAACTAATATAGAGCTATGATGACGTAGATATAACAGAGTAAACGCATGTGTTTTTGTGCTTATGTTAGAAGTATTTTTGTGGCAAAAAGAATGCAGGTGGTAAGAAAAATATCGCTTATATATTTGCTTCGCTAGCTAACACCCAACATGGGAAAATTAGAATGGTGGGAGGTAAACAGAAGGGCTAAAATTCTATATCTAATTTCTGTTGTGTGTGTTTGTTTTCATATTAGTTTCCATTGTGGCCAGTGCGGCCTAATCTGAAAGTGGGTGTTTAAACGCGATGGTGGAAATGAAATCCAAAGATGGCCCCCACGCATGCGCGAATGAAATAACGAGTCATGAGTGTACGGCCTATGCCCAAAGCAAGAAATGTCAAGGCCAGCCTGGCCTATGAACGGGAGTTGTGCCAAAATTGCCTGCATTTAAAAGTCTGGGAAAGGAAGAAGTTTTGAAACTTGAATATTTGAAATGGATACAAGAAATAATAGACAAGTACGAATGTGAACATTAAGGGCCTTATTAGGATGACGGGCGGACTTTGTCCGCCCGCCACCCTATCGGTATTCTGGACCGCCCGCCATAAGGGCGGGGGTCCCGTTGGGGGAATTAGGATGTGCCCGCCACAGTGGCGGGCACATCCTTCATTTTTAGCATTGTGGCGGGGGTGTACTCTGCACCGCCAGCCACAATGCTAAAAATGCATTTTCGCATTTGCATATATAAAGCGGCAGGCACCGCGCGGTGCCTGCCGCTTTATACATGCAAATGAAGGGGGGTCCCATAGGTACCCTCCCTGTGCACCCCCACCTCGGCCTTCACCAAGGGGGCCCGCAGGGGCCCCCCAAAGCAAAGACCACCTGCCTTTCTGTGGCGGCATCGCCGCCGCGGAAAGGCACCTATTTGCAAGCATCCAAATATGGCTGGCGGTGTCTGATAGACACCACCACCATATGAACCCTTTTCCGCCCTGTTGCTCCTGGGTTACTGAGATGGCTGTGAGGGTTGTTTGAAAGCCGCGCTGCATCACACCCGCGCGCAGAACAAAGCTGTCTGGATGCTGATGCCAGTTTTGAAGATAAACAGAATGTCATAGTCATGGACATTCGGGCAAGAGCTGAATGCTCTGCGCGTGAGTCAGGGAAAGGAACACTCATGGGCGTACACAAGCTGCCTGCGAGAATGCTTACAATGCCTCAATATTGATTAAGAAGCACAGTACAACAAATGCCTCAATAATGATTAAGAATCACAGTACAGCAGCCAAGTGAGCTCCTCTCCTTTAATGAAGCTCACCTTCGCCCCCCACCCCCACTCATCAGAGTCTGGACAGGCTCTCACCAGAGCTGGGATGTCCAAGAAGTGATCCTCGGCCTCTGGCTAGCCAGGAAGTCATGCAAGGTCTTCCTCTTCCTACCGCCATTTCCTCTATGACTGAGGTCGCTAAATGTGCTCTATGATGGCATTACAACATTGTTTGCAATGATGTTCCTAAATTACTTCAATGGTTCCTGAGTGGGAGCGCCACAGTACAGAAAAATAATGTGTTTTTTTGTCAGTGGACTGGGGCAACCACTGTAGGGATTTTTATGAGACCTCATGCTCACAGTGATTCAACTCAGCCTTTTGTTCTTTGGAGTACGAGTACCATTGAGTTGGCTAACAATGAGCACCTGTATTGTCTCCATGCACCCCTATTAATGTACAGCACTCCTGTATTGTCTCCGTGCACCGCTATTGATGTACAGCACTTTTGTATTACCTGGGAGCACCCCTACTGATGTACAGCACTCCTGTATTGTCTCTGAGCACCCCAACTAATGTACAGCACACTTGTATTGTCTCTGAGCACCCCTATTAATGTACAGCACTCCTGTACTGTCTCCAAGCGCGCTTATTAATGTACAGGACTCTTGCATTGTCTCTGAGCAACCCAATTAATGTACAGCACACTTGTATTGTTTCTGAGCACCCCAATTAATGTACAGCAATATTGTATTGTCTCTGAGCACCCCTATTAATGTACAGCACTCCTGTACTGTCTCCAAGCGTGCTTATTAATGTACAGGACTCTTGTATTGTCTCTGCGCACCTCTAGTAATGTACAGTACTCCTGCACTGTCTTCGAGCACACTTATTAATGTACAGCACTCCTGTATTGTCTGCGCATCCTATTAATGTACAGCACTCCTGTACTGTCTCTGTACTGTCTCCGAGCACACTTATTAATGTACAGCTCTCTTGTATTGTCTCTGCGCACCCCTATTAATGTACAGCACTCCTGTACTGTCTCCAAGCTCACGTATTAATGTACAGCTCTCTTGTATTGTCTCTGCGCACCCCTATTAATGTACAACACTCCTGTACTGTCTCCAAGCTCACTTATTAATGTACAGGACTCTGTATTGTCTCTGCGCACCTCTAGTAATGTACAGCACTCCTGTACTTTCTCCGAGCACACTTATTAATGTACAGCTCTCTTGTGTTGTCTCTGCGCACCCCTATTAATGTACAGCACTCCTGTACTGTCTCCAAGCTCACTTATTAATGTACAGGACTCTGTATCGTCTCTGCACACCTCTAGTAATGTACAGCACTCCTGTACCGTCTCCGAGCACACTTATTAATGTACAGCTCTTTTGTATTGTCTCTGAGCACTCCAATTAATGTACAGCACTATTGTATTGTCTCTGAGCACCCCTATTAATTTACAGCACTCCTGTACTGCCTCCAAGCTCGCTTATTAATGTACAGGACACTTGCATTGTCTTTGAGCACCCCTATTAATGTACAGCACTCCTGTACTGTCTCCAAACGCGCTTATTAATGTACTGGACTCTTTTATTGTCTCTGCGTACCTCTAGTAATGTTCAGGACTCTTGTATTGTCTCTGCGTACCTCTAGTAATGTACAGTACTCCTGTATTGTCTGCACATCCTATTAATGTACAGCACTCCTGTACTGTCTCTGAGCACACTTATTAATGTACAGCTCTCTTGTATTGTTTTTGGGCACCCCTATTAATGTACAGCACTCCTGTACTGTCTCCAAGCTCACGTATTAATCTACAGCTCTCTTGTATTGTCTCTGCGCACCCCTATTAATGTACAGCACTCCTGTACTGTCTCCAAGCTCGCTTATTAATGTACAGGACTCTGTATTGTCTCTGCGCACCTCTAGTAATGTACAGCACTCCTGTACTGTCTCCGAGCACACTTATTAATGTACAGCTCTCTTGTATTGTCTCTGCGCACCCCTATTAATGTATAGCACTCCCGTACTGTCTCCAAGCTCACTTATTATTATACAGCTCTATTGTATTGTCTCTGCGCACCCCTATTAATGTACAGCACTCCTGTACTGTCTCCAAGCTCACTTATTAATTTACAGGACTCTGTATTGTCTCTGCGCACCTCTAGTAATGTACAGCACTCCTGTACTGTCTCCAAGCTCGCTTATTAATGTACAGGACTCTTGTATTGTCTCTGCGCACCTCTAGTAATGTACAGTACTACTGTACTGTCTTCGAGCACACTTATTAATGTACAGCACTCCTGTATTGTCTGAGCATCCTATTAATGTACAGCACTCCTGTACTGTCTCCGAGCACACTTATTAATGTACAGCTCTCTTGTATTGTCTCTGCGCACCCCTATTAATGTACAGCACTCCTGTACTATCTCTAAGCTCACTTATTATTGTACAGCTCTATTGTATTGTCTTTGCGCACCCCTATTAATGTACAGCACTCCTGTACCGTCTTAAAGCTCATTTATTAATGTACAGGACTCTGTATTGTCTCGGCGCACCTCTAGTAATGTACAGCACTCCTGTACTGTCTCCGAACACACTTATTAACGTACAGCTCTCTTGTATTGTCTCTGCGCACCCCTATTAATGTACAGCACTCTTGTACTGTCTCCAAGCTCCCTTACTAATGTACAGGACTCTGTATTGTCTCTGCGCACCTCTAGTAATGTACAGTACTCCTGTACTGTCTCCGAGCACACTTATTAATGTACATCTCTCTTGTATTGTCTCTGCGCACCCCTATTAATGTACAGCACTCCTGTACTGTCTCCAAGCTCACTTATTAATGTACAGGACTCTGTATTGTCTCTGTGTACCTCTAGTAATGTACAGCACTCCTATACTGTATTCGAGCACACTTATTAATGTACAGCTCTCTTGTATTGTCTCTGCGCACCCCTATTAATGTACAGCAGTCCTGTACTGTCTCCTAGCTCACTTATTAATGTACAGGACTCTGTATTGTCTCTGCGCACCTCTAGTAATGTACAGCACTCCTGTACTGTCTCAGAGCACACTTATTATTGTACAGCTCTCTTGTATTGTCTCTGCGCACCCCTATTAATGTACAGCACTCCTGATCTATCTCCAAGCTCACTTATTAATGTACAGGACTCTTGTATTGTCTCTGCGCACCTCTAGTAATGTACAGTACTCCTGTACTGTCTTCGAGCACACTTATTATTGTACAGCACTCCTGTACTGTCTGAGCATCCTATTAATGTACAGCACTCCTGTACTGTCTCCGAGTACACTTATTAATGTACAGCTCTCTTGTATTGCCTCCAAGCACCCCTATGAATGTACAGCACTCCTCTGTTCTCAGACAGTTGCTGTTAGAAAGGGCGATCTCAGAGGGCCAGGTTGTGCTCACCTGACCACCCCAGGACCCACCTCTCCCACAGATATTGCCGAGTCTTATCGTGAGGTCCCCACCGGGGAGGACTTCGAGTCTAGGATCGTACACACTGAGCTCACACCACACTTACGAATGGACACCACACCGTAGATTTTCAGTAATAAGTTCTTTATCAAACATTAAGAAGGATCAGCACTCTTATTTACAGGTGATCGAGGGATCGTAAAGTCTTTAGGAATTCGGGAAGCGGGACAGTCTCAGTCTTTAGGCCAGTACGAAGCGTACCCTGCGCACAGCTCTCAATCCCCGAGCCGGGGGATACGGAAGATGGTTTTCGTACTAGCGGCTTCACTCCCGTCGAGTCGACTCAGGTCGTGTTAGTAGCGTCGAGGGTCCAGTCCGACCAGGGTACTCCGCGAGCCACGACAAGGTCAGCAGGGCTCGATCCGGAGATGGTCTTGAGGAGCCGCGACAGTGTCAGCAGGGCTCAGGTTCTAGGCGGTCTTTGTAAGGACGAGCCGCAACGGCGTCAGCAGGGATCAGATGGTTTCACATAGCTCTAGTTCCAGCTCGAGCCGCGACAGCGTCCGCAGGGCTCTGAGGTCTTAGTTCGGTCTTTGAGAGGATGAGCTGCGACAGCGTCAGCAGGGCTCCGATGGTCAAGTTCCGTGTTACGAGAAGGAGCCGCGACAGCGTCAGCAGGGCTCAGGGATTCAAAGGTTCAGTTCTCCCAAGGGTCAGCCGCGATCAGATCAGCAGGGCTTTCTTGTCCAGGATACAACTACTGCTAGTTGGGGTGCGGGCCTTGATATAGTCCTGTGGCCCTTTGATGTCCGGACCCTCGCAGGCGGAGGTTTCAGGCCTGGGGGGCTGGTCGTTGGAGAGGTTCGGCGGTTGGCTCTTTGATCCTTTGAAGATGCGCCCGGGAATTCCCACATGCCCAGCAGGTCTGGAGCCAGCCCTCGGGGAGGCCAGAGGTGCAATCGAAACTGGCCCACAGGGGAGGGCAAAAGGTGTGACAACCACCAGTCTCTCGGGGGAGGCCGGAGGTGCCATCGAGCCCTTTACCCCCCAGCCGGGATTGGCACCCCTTGGAGTCTAAGTTTCGCTGGGGCCATGCTAGGCCCAGGGAGTCAGGGGTCTCGGGGAAGGAAAATGGCTGCCGGCCTTGGGGGGCATGTAGGTTCTGGGCGCTCGGAGCCGGGAGCGGGACGGGACATGTGGGGCTGTTCGTTGATTACGGGGTTGGGGCGTACAGGGAGCAGGACGACCAGGGGACTCCGGGTGCAGGGCTACGCTAATGGGGTGCTGAGGAACGGGGGGAACCACGCCACGAGGCCAGGTCCAACAGTCCCCCATTAATGTGTATCTCTCCTGTATTGTCTTTGAGCGCCCCTGTTGATGTACAGTGCTCTTTTATTGTCTCTGAGCACCTCAATTAATGTACAGCAATCTTGTATTTTCTCTGAGCACTCCTATTAATGTACGGCACTCCTGTACTGTCTCCGAGCACACTTATTAATGTACAGGTCTCTTGTATTGTCTCTGCGCACCTCTATTCATGTACAGTACTCCTGTACTGTCTCCGAGCACACTTATTAATGTACAGCACTCCTGCATTGTCTCTGAGCCCCCCATTAATGTACAGTGCCCCTGTTCAGTCTCCTAGCACTTCTACCAAACCAATGTTTTGCACACCTGTATTCTCACACAGCACCCCATAAATGCATAGCTCCCTTGTTTTGTCTGTGAGTCCCCTTATCGTTATATAGTGTTCCTGTATTGTCTCTGAGCCACCTCTAATAATGAACAGCACTCTTGTATTGTCTCTGAGCACCCCAATTAATGTACAGCACTCCTGTACTGTCTCCAAGCACCCCATATAATGTACAGCACTCCTGTACTGTCTCCAAGCACCCCTATTAATGTACAGCACTCTTGTATTGTCTCCCAGCACCCCTATGTGTTTGGAAGAATGCATGGAGCACGGTGAGAATGGTGTAATATGTTTTTTGTCTCAAAAGGGGCACCACTTCCACAGAAGCCCAGACAGAAGAGACAGGTGGGATTGCAGCAGATAACAGAAGAGTGTGGGGGAGGAGCTGACAAAAAGGGGTGCAGAGATGGGACAGCGGGGGAAGGGTTAACCGGTCACAACGGGGGAAAATAGGGATTCATCTATAGTTGAGGAAAGGGTTGGATGGCAAGAAACAGGCAATGTCAAAGACGGATAAGATGTTAACATTTCCATACATGGGTGTGCCGGACAACTTTGCTGGGCACCTACTGGCAAGAACCAAAGGAAACAATCTGGGAAAATGAGATCATGGACATCTTCAAGGTGTTGCATTGAGAGACCTAGTGCAAGGAGGTTCCAATGTGGAAGAAAGGGAACTGGTCAGGCTCCACAATGTGATAACTTACATAGACACCTGGAAGGCAGCCTTTACGATATATGATAACAATATGTGTGAAATGCTCCAAGAGAGCTGGGTGGCCCTTTGGAAATGCATGAATGTAATAACAAGGATCTGCAATGCAACATGTCTTGCATTTGCAAGAGTTTGAGCTATTGGCATTGTAAATGACAATGCCTTTCATGCAGGCCCGGACTGGCCGTAGCAGGCACCGGACAATCCCCCAGTGTGCCGCACAGATGGGGGGCGGTTTTGGGCCCCTGGAGGCCGATTTTGTTACAGGGCAGATTTTGCAGCTAAGCTGCAAAATCAGCCCTGTAACAAAATCGGCCGAAAACCGGCCCTGGCAAAGAGCTCGGGGGGAGGCGGCTGAGCACTTTGTCAGGGCCGAGTTTGGTTACCAGTCCGGCCCTGCTTTTATGTATGCTTTGGTTTTTAGAACATAAATAAAAGGCATTATCATTTAAAATTTCAATAGCTTAAACTCGCATAAATTCGAGACCTCTTGCATTCCAAATGCTTGGTTAAAAGTGTGTGTGTGTTGGGGGTGGGAGGGTCGCAAGCAGAAGGTAGCAAAAGGAACACACACAGGGAGGGAAACTGAGGGTGCATGTGTGGGGAAGCAAAAATGATGGCACGGTGGAGGTAGAGGCACGGAGGGCATAGGGAAGCAAACGATAAGAGAGAGCAATGTGTCGGGCAGGGGCAGAAAAGCAAATGAGTGAGAGCAACGTTAAGCTGGGGGTGGAAGCACACCCTTTACAGGTAATCTGAGCCAAGGAGCAAAGCGCAGCGAGCTGCCACTTTGGAACTGGAGAACTGCTCAGTAAAGCGCTCCAATACCTTCCGGTCGGGTTTGCGCTTACTGTTGCGGGAGAGTGTGCCCAAAGACATTTGTGGCCACAGAGTTTCTTTTTTTTTTTTTATCCATTTCACAGAGGAACACATTGAGAAAAGAGGATAAGAGCCCTCTGTTGAAGTCATGGTTTTTAGCAAATGAGCGGAGGAGCAAACCTAAACGATATTCCTGTTTAACATAGATTTTCGTTCAGAAAATAAACAGGCCAGATCTAGTGGAATTTACATCACACACCTTTGACCTCCCTAAAGGCATCACTGAGTTGCCTCCTTCTGTCTCCATGGCCCCTGAAGAGCTCCCAATTTGCTACGAGTTAAACATGCCAGTGGTCACAAGTGCGCATGAGAGACCCTCCTGCCGTAAGAGAAACTCATTAAAGAAAATAGTGCTTACAGACAAAATAAGACGTACCATGTAACAACCGAAGTAAAAGGGTCAGTCCTCATGGGAGGTTATAAATGAAGACAAATCGATACTAAGGAGGGACTAACAAGCCTAATAACAAATCAGAAGCCAGCATTTACGAAGGACAATGACACCAAGCCAATGACAAATATGAGCGGAGAGTGGGCGGGGCTTCAGGTACATACTCCAATACAGCATGGTGGGCAGAGCAGCGCATGCACTGCCCAGGCTCAACCTAGAAACAGCATGTGTACGTTATGGTGAGACTTTTATAATGAACTGTGGCTGCAGTACATGACACTGACACGACCATTGCTGACTGTATACATTGTGTGCGGTTTGCAATTGTTGTGCATGTGGTTTTAAGGGCTCCCACCCTTTCTGCAGATTTGGTGTGGGGTGAAACAGCCTGTCTTGTAATACCTCCGGGGTAAAGGTCAATGCGAAGGGAACAGGGACAGAGGGGATGGGAATGGAGTTTAGAAAAGGGTAACTACGCTGATTGAACCAGAGGCAAAGAGCGAGTGGCTGCAGCGGTTCCAGGATTGGGCAGCGACCAGATATTTTATTTATTCAGTGTTTTCTATAGCGCGAACCAGACCCAGGGTTTGGGTGTCAGAGAGCTTTACATTTCCCCTGCCTTCGAAATTGGCAGATATCAATTCTTTCACATCAAGATCATGTCTATGTATTCCATTAACATTGGCATTTATTTATCCATACACAAAACAAATGTAATGAGGATAAACATTGTAGGCTATTCTAAACCCCTGCATAAACCCCTCCTAAGGACCTAGGACAGGCAGATGGGCGAAAAAGATAAGTTCATTAAAAGACGGACTACAAATAGTAAGTGACAAACTAAGGAAAAGAAGTGAAAAGTGGTAGAAGCACAACCCCTAATGCTGAAGGCACTGGAGTGGTACCTGAGAGGCGAAGGGTGAAGGAACTTCAGTCAATTACGTCACAGATCAGTGTTTCTTAGCTGATTTGGTGAGTCTTAAAAGTCCAAACAATGACTAAAGATGCCTTTACATTCTGTATTTATCTTGTCATCTTTGCTGCGTTTCAAAGACAGAAGTCAAGTGTCAGGCTGTCTCTTCTGACAAATTGCTATTTTTTTCATATGGGGCTGGGTGTATAGAATCTCCTCTCGCTTTGCAGTCAGAGAAATAAAAGCAAAGTGGATTATGTGACAATCATGCTGGGGTACAGGGAGTGTGAAAGGAAACAATGTCAGATGGCGTTTTTTGGAATGAACAACAAAATGTAAATACCTGTAAATGAACTATACACTTTCAGCAATTAGGAAAGCAAAATGAAGCACATTTGTTTGTAATTCTGAAGTGTGATGGAAGCAAAGATTTTAATAGGATCAGAAGAAATCAAGCCGCTTGGTGATGCACAAATGATTAATATTCACTTAAATCCGATTCCCACACTTTATCATTAGTGTGCAAATAGTTTTATCAGTAAAACTGTACATCTGTGCAAATGTAGTGACCATTTCAGTGGAAAACGTGCTGTCTGTAAACCAGAGTGCGCTGCCACACAGTGTTTTAGTTACTATAAAAATGTACTCCATCAAGAGGGTCGCGAAGTTTTGTTGTTCTAAAAAGTGTGTTGTGGTTCTAAAAAGTTTGTGAAGCACTGTCATAGAGCATAGTGACCGTTCTGTCACTCACGCAAACATAGATGCAACAATTGAGTTGGTATGGAAAAAAGGAAATGGTAAAAACTGATTTAACCTCTTCCGTGCATCGGACGGCACCCGGCCGCCCCATGTCACAGTGGGCGTGTGCGTCAGATGGCTGGGGGCTGTCCGATCTGAGCACACGTGGAATTCGCCCGCACAGCGGGGAAATGTGCGCCGCATCGAAGCGGATAAAGTTAGCATCCTGACTTATGCTAGTACACGCTGATGATTTCCAGTTACTGTGTATTCAGTTTTATGGACAATACAATGTAGGCAAAGAAGTGCTAATGGTATGTTCTGTGGCATACGCAGTGTTTGAAAAAGTCAGCACATTCATAGGGTGGGTGGTGAGACAGGTATTGAGGTCTGAGCAAGTGCTGCACTACCTCGATGACCTCTTGATGGTGGGCAGAGCTAGATTGACTGTGAAATGCAACAGACCGATGAGAACAATAGAGGCAGTGGAGAGAAAAAAGGTGGCATCCAGTTAGACCCAGAGAAGACCGAAGTCCATTACATGCGCTTGACATTCTTGGGTACTGAAACATAGGCCAACTGCAAGAGGATAAGCTGATGACACTGAAAGACCTAATTGAAGAAGTACTAGGCAAAAAGAAGAGTGAATTGAACACATTTAAATCGGTGCTAGGGTGCCACCTGAATTTTCCTTGTAAGATAATGACACCAGACAGCGGTGGCATACACCATGCAAGGCGTGATGAAGCTGCAACACAGGATAAGAATGACCGGCAGAGTGAAACAACACTTACGAATACGGTATGGAACATCACAACAGGATGGTGTTGTGGTTCCAGGATGACTCGTTGACTTGGTTAATAGATTTTTATTTTTGATCATGTCATGTGCAGGAGGATTTGTGCTCTAATGGAAAGGCCATTGATGCTCCAAAAGGTGTCCAGAGGTGTAGAGAAGCAATCAACACAGTATTACCTTCCTGCAATTGCTCCTGGTAGTGATGACTGTGAGGTTGTGGAGAGAAGAGCTGAGGGACAAGAAGGTGGCATTCATGATCAATGATCCGTAGTGGCGCATGTGATCAACAGCCTGATGACAAAGACTGGGCATGTGTTGCTACTACTACCAGTACTGGTGATGAGATGTTTGAATTGGAGAATGCTGTTCAAAGCAAGTCATACACCTGGACTGGACAACGTTGTGGCTAATGCGCTATCTTTTTCGAGTGGGCAAGTATCCGTGGTTTGGCCCTCGAAGCGGACACAAGAGGATTGCTAGTACCATGGGGCATTTGGGAGACAGGACAGTGAGAGCCTTGCAGCCAATTGACAACTCCTTACTGGTGTCGATAAGGAAGAAGTAGAAGCTGAGATGGCCAGTTAGTGAACTCAGGCGCAAGTCGGAGTGAGAACATAGTTCAGAGACTGGACAATAGAATGAAGGACATGGTTCATTTTATTATGGCACAATTCAAACAAGCATTTGCAATGCAATAGGTCTCGCATCAGGAAAGTTTGAGCTATTGGTATTGTAAATGACAAATTTTTTATTTGTTTTGTTTTTGAAAATAGCAAATTTAATAGCTTTGTCATTTACAATGCCAATAGTTATAACTTTCGCAAATGTGACACCTATAGCATTTATAATGCAATATATGTTGTATTTACGTGACTTACATGTATTGATATTACAAATAACAATGGCTTTTAATAATACTTAAATAAAAGTTATTGTAATTTATAATGGGAATAGCTTAAACTTTTGTAAATACCTTTTGTGAAGATTATGTCAAGTGTATTTTATTGTGACGAAAATCCAAGAACAGAAGTGAAATATGAACATCTTTTTGTTACATTTGTAATAAAGCTTGAAACATTGAGAGAACATATATGAACCAGTTGTTGTTGAATGGTTGCACAGATTGATGCTGTGGTGGCGCTGAGTGATGTTGTGATGGCGAACGAGTGAAGTTGTGGCGTTTAGTGATGCTGTCTGTGGTAGCACACAGGGATGTTGTGGTGCCCTGATTGATGCTGTGGTGGTGCTGAGTGATGCTGTATGCTATGCTATGTTTTGTTTTGCTATCCTATGTTTTGTTTTGCTATCCTATGTTTTGTTTTGTTATGCTATGGTATGTTTTGCTATTCTATGCTTTGATTTCTTATGCTATGCTGTGTTTTGTTATGCGATGCTATGTTTTGTTATGCTATGCTTTGTTATGCTATGCTTTGTTATGCTATGCTATGTTTTGTTATGCTATGCTTTGTTGTGCTATGCTTTGTTGTGTTTTATTATGCTATGCTTTGTTTTGCTATGCTATGTTTTGTTATGCTATGCTTTGTTATGTTATGCTATGTTTTGTTATGTTATACTATGTTTTGTTCTGCTATGTTTTGTTGTGTTATGTTTTATGCTATGCTAGGTTTTGTTATACTATGCTATGTTTTGTTTTGCTATGCTTTGTTATGTTATGCTAAGTTTTGTTTTGTTTTGTTATGCTATGTTTTGTTTTCATATCCTATGCTTTTTGTTATGCTATACTATGTTTTGCTATCCTATGCTTTTTTGTTATGCTATGCTATGCTGTGTTTTGTTATGCTATGTTTTTTATGCTACCCTGGTGAGGGTGTGTGAGGGTGAGGGTGTGTGAGGGTGAGGGGGTGTGAGGGTGTGTGTGAGGGTGAGGGTGTGAGGGTGAGGGGGTGTGAGGGTGTGTGAGGGTGAGGGAGGGTGAGGGTGAGAGGGTGCGTGAGGGGGTGTGAGGGTGAGGGGGGTGAGAGGGTGTGTGAGGGTGAGAGGGTGTGTGAGGGTGAGCATGATTCATTGTTCAGTAAATTAAGAAAGGGTATACCACACATATCCTGCTGGACTGCAGGCACGACTCCTAGGCATGCCTGACGATTTGTTTGGGGTGCATCGCACGATCCCAGGTACTTTGATCATCTGCTGCGGAGAAAACTGCTGGTGCATTGTCCCGCTATCGGCGGGAGGCTCCCCAATTTCTGCTTACTTAACATCGAGCGGGGCTGCCCCCCCCTTTTTATAGATAGTGGCTTATCGCACCATATTGGTTTTGTCGGTCACTATCGCGCTACGCAGATATCTGGTGCCCCTTTGTGTGTTGCCTGACCCGAATCAGTGGGTCTCTGCCAATGAACGCCACGTGCACTATGGAGTGCAGCCTCGAGGAGACTGAGTCACGAGGGGGACGTGGACGTATGGAGCAGAGAGACATGATGGAGAGGGGGCACGGAAGAGACGGGTACTATGGCGGTCTTATGGCAGCTATTGTAGCCCTTCGCCACGACCTGATGCATTATGTCCGAACCCTGACCAGCAAGGTGGATGATATCGTGTGTGCACTGGGGCGATCGAGAATGGCTGCTCAACGGGTACATAGCGACATGCCTCCCTCTATTCCCGTCTACAACAAGATGGCGGCACTATGCGGCACTGACAGATTTGAGACCCCTAGCCCCGAAACGTCCCTTGCTGAAAATATTGCTTGCCCGGGACGACATGTGGTCTTCGGATTGGAATCGCGACGTGAGTGCTCGCCCCAAGTCGTGCTCCCGGTCACCCGGGGGCCACTCCAGCTTTTGTTTGACACTGAGACTTTCCTCCCTGGCCCAGCTCCGCTGCGTATCATGTGGAAGGTGTACTTTTGGCCCTGGCCGGGATCACTGGATCAGCGTGAGAAGGGTATGGCCGTGGTGTGGTTGAATCAAATTGACGCTTTTGGGCTGCTGTTCACGCTCGCTTGGGACACTTTGGTACGCAGTGGCAGAAAAGATAAGACGGGACAGGGATGAACACTGCCCACTACAATCCTACAGTTTCTTCGTTGCTGACCGTGATAGATGTACGACGTGCTGATTTCCCTGATTGCGCCATATGCCGAACTTGCGCTATGAAACTTGTTTGCTAGTGATGGTTCTTGTTACCGGACTTTACACTCTGTGCTGTTATTGACTTACGGGAGGGAGATGCCGAGGGACTGGTGGAAGGCTCCTCCCCGCTTCCCACTACTCTTATTGTAGTTATAGGTTAGGACCTTTTTCTTACTTTCTATACTTCGGGACTCCTTTTTTGGGGCGACAGGCACACTGCTAGGGGGGGTAGGCCATAGCCAACTGCAGGGGTGCGGGTGGGGGGTGGGACGGAAGGTTTTTCGTTTATTTCTTTTTGTTCTATGGGCCTTCTATTCTTTTTTCTTTTTTCTTATGAGCTATATAGTGGACTGACTTCCCGATTATTGAAGTTTAATTGGTGTGTACTACTGATCATTCATATGCTTCCTCCTATGAGGATAGTTGCAGTAATTGTATTACAAACGAAACGTGTACTTATTTCTCCTGATCTTAGCGGCTGAAATCAATGTTCTGATTTAAATTGTCCTGATACTACTTCTCCTTACGAACTGAAATTTGAAATTTGACCTCTGTAAATCTGTAACTAATCCTCTATACACTGACGTATTGCTGTGTACTGTACTACTAAGCCTTCGGGCTTTATGTTGGGCTTTGTGTACCACCGTTATAAATAAAGGTCTTCAAAAAATAAAAAAAATAAAAAAGAAAGGGTATACCACATGACAAAATAAGAACTCTACAGCATGTATACAAGGAACCAGAACACACTCTTCATGACGTCAGTGAAAAAAATATATGTTTTTTAATCCTATGCTTTGTTTTGCTATCCTATGCTTTTTTGTTATGCTATGCTGTGTTTTGTTATGCTATGCTGGTGAGGGTGTGTGAGGGTGAGTGAGGGTGAGGGGGTGTGAGGTTGAGGGCGTGTGACGGTTACGGGGGTGTGACGGTGACGGGGGGTGAGGGTGTGTGAGGATGAGAGGGTTGTGAGGCTGAGAGGGTTGTGAGGGTGAGGGTGAGGGGGTTGTGAGGGGGTGTGAGGGTGAGGGTGAGTGAGGGTGTGGGGGTGAGGGTGTGTGAGGGTGAGGGGATGTGAGGGTGAGAGGGTTGTGAGGGTGAGGGGGTGTGAGGGTGAGGTGGGGTGTGGGTGAGGGTGAGGGTGACGGGGGTGAGGGTGACGGGGGTGAGGGTGATGGGGTGAGGGTGATGGAGGTGAGGGTGACGGAGGTGAGGGTGTCTGAGGGTGAGGGGGTGAGGGGGTCTGAGGGGGTGTGAGGGTGAGGGGGTGTGAGGGTTTGTGAGGGGTTGGGTGAGGGTGTGAGGGAGGGTGAGGGGGTGTGAGGGTGAGGGGGTGTGAGGGTGAGAGGGTGTGTGAGGGTGTGTGAGGGTGAGAGGGAGGGTGAGGGGGTGTGAGGGTGAGAGGGTGTGTGAGGGTGAGAGGGTGTGTGAGGGTGAGTGAGGGTGAGAGGGTGAGTGTGAGAGGGTGAGTGAGGGTGAGGGTGTGTGAGGGTGAGGGTGTGTGAGGGTGAGGGTGTGTGAGGGTGAGGGTGTTAGAAAGGCGATTCCAGGGGAGACAGAAGATGTCTGACTGCCCGCCCCGAGAACCACCTCTCCTTATGGAACTGGCCGAGCGCCGTCGAGAGGCCTCCTTGGCGAGGCTCCTCTCCTACTATCGTAACAGCCGAGCAATCACACCACCACAGAGAGACACCACACGAGAGTAGATTTAAGAGTCTTTATATAAAGAATAAAGGCAAGGTTCCGCAGCAATATGTACAGGGGGATCGTGAGATCCTCAAAAAGTCTCAGTGTCCGGGAAAGGGGGGTAGCAGGACAGTCTTGGTACCAGCTGGTACTAGGGTACCCTGCGCACAGCTCTCAATCCTCGAGCTGGGGGGTGCCAGGAGCCGCGACATTGTCAGCAGGGCTCTGAGGATGGTTCAGCTTGGTCGGGCCGCGACAGCGTCAGCAGGGCCCGAAGATGGTTCAACTTGGTCGAGCCGCGACAGCGTCAGCAGGGCTCCGAAGGTGGTTCAGCTTGGTGGAGCCGCGACAGCGTCAGCAGGGCTCATAGGATGGTTCAGCTTGGTAGAGCCGCGACAGCGTCAGCAGGGCTCGGAGGATGGTTCAGCTTGGTGGAGCCGCAACAGCGTCAGCAGGGCTCATAGGATGGATCAGCTTGGTAGAGCCGCGACAGCATCAGCAGGGCTCAGAGGTTCCAGGTTCCAGGCACAAGAGTTCTTATCAGGATCAGCCGCGACGAGGTCAGCAGGGCTTCGACTCCCAGATACAACTGACTTCCTGATCCAGGGCTGGCCCAGATATAGGACTGGAGTCCTTTGATGTCCGGACCCTCGCGCCTGGGGGGCAGAGGGGCCGGGATGAAGGTGTCCAGACACCCAGCAGGGGGGTGGAGCCAGTGCCCAGGGAGGCCGGAGGGCGATCGATACCAGGCGTCCGGGTACGGCTGGAGGGCCATCGAAACTCCTCTCCTCCGGGATCCGCCAAGTGGCCACTTTACCACCTGGGTTGATCTTGGTGCCACGATGTCGGAGCTTTGCTGGGGCTGCGGCCGGGGTCGGGCCGAGGCCATGTGCTCGGGACGCGATGGGCCCAAGATGGAGTCGGGCCTGAAAGGGTGGCCCGGGGTGGTGACCGGACCTGCAGAGTTGGGGCGAGCCGGGTTCGCCGGGTTCCAGGCGGGGAGAGCCGGGGGTTGCCAGGGGGGCGGCTCTCGTCGAGAGTTCGTTGAGGGTGGTGTCCGGGGGGCGACAGCGGGTCGACGGAGGGCCGATGTCGTCCAGGGCCCGCCATGCGGGAGGGGTAGAACCACGCCACGAGGCTGGGTCCAACAGAGGGTGTGTGAGGGTGATGAGGGGGTGTGTGAGGGTGATGAGGGAGTGTGGGGGTGTGTGGGGGTGGGGGTGTGTGAGGGTGAGGGGGGTGAGGGTGAGGGGTTGTGAGGGTGAGGGTGAGGGTGTGTGAAGGTGAGGGTGTGTGAGGGTGAGGGGTGTGAGGGTGTTGGGGTGTGAGGGTATGAGGCTGTGGGTGTGTGAGGGTGAGGGGGTGTGAAGGTGAGGGGGTGTGAAGGTGAGGGTGTGAGAAGGTGAGGGGGTGTGAGGGTGAGGGGGTGTGAGGGGCTGAGGGGGTGTGAGGGGGTGTGAGGGTGAGAGTGTGTGAGGGTGTGGGGGTGAGGATGAGGGGGTGTGAGGGTGAGGGAGGGTGAGGGTGACAGGGGTGAGGGGGGCGGGTGTGAGGGTGTGTGAAGGTGAGGGAGGGTGTCGGTGAGGGAGGGTGTCGGTGAGGGAGGGTGTGGGTGACGGGGGCGAGGGTGACGGGGGTGAGGGTGATGGGGGTGCGGGTGACTGAGGTGAGGGTGTGTGAGGGGGTGAGGGTGAGGGGGTGTGAGGGTGAGGGGGTGTGAGGGTGAGGGGGTGTGAGGGGTTGGGTGAGGGTGTGAGTGAGGGTGAGGGGGTGTGAGGGTGAGAGGGTGTGTGAGGGTGAGAGGGTGTGTGAGGGTGAGTGAAAGTGAGAGGGTGAGTGAGGGTGAGGGTGCGTGAGGGTGATGAGGGGGTGTGAGAGTGAGGGGGTGTGAGGGTGAGGTTGTGTGTGAGGGTGAGGGTGTGAGGGTGTGGGGGTGTGAGGGTGAGGGGGGATGTGAGCATGAGGGGGTGTAAGGGTGAGGGTGGTTGAGGGTGGGTGAGAGGGTGGGTGAGGGTGAGGGTGAGAGGGTGTGTGAGGGTGAGAGGGTGTGTGAGGGTGAGAGGGTGGGTGAGGGTGGGTGAGAGGGTGAGTGAGGGTGTGTGAGGGTGACGGGGGTGAGGGTGACATGGGTGAGGGTGATGGGGGTGAGGGTGAGGATGTGTGAGGGTGAGGATGGGTGAGGGTGTGTGAGGGTGAGGGTGTGTGAGGGTGTGGGTGTGTGAGGGTGTGTGAGGGTGAGGGGGTGTGAGGGTGAGGGTGAGGGGGTGTGTGAGGGTGTGTGAGGGTGAGAGGGTGAGTGAGGGTGAGGGTGTGTGAGAGTGAGGGGGTGTGAGGGTGTGAGGGTGTGTGAGGGTGTGTGAGGGTGAGGGGGTGTGAGGGTGAGGGTGGGTGAGAGGGTGTGTGAGGGTGAGAGGGTGCGTGAGGGTGAGCATGATTCATTGTTCAGTAAATTAAGAAAGGGTATACCACATGACAAAATAAGAACTCTACAGCATGTATACAAGGAACCAGAACACACTCTTCATGACGTCAGTGAAAACAAATATATGTTTTTTAAAGGGTACGACTAGATCGGGAGAAAAGCGTCAAAGCTGGGCGGAGAGCCCTATCTGGCTGCTTCAGAATGCGTTTAAAAGTATTGGGTTAACCATACTGAATAAATGATAATACTTTCATTATGGTCTACTCTACAACATGAAGTGATGTTACCAACTAATAGGCGATGTCCAATGGGAGAAGGCCTTCCTTGAAAGCATTGGCCAAGCCAATAGGTCTCGTCTTTGGGAATTGAACAGGATGGGTAAAGCCCATACTGCTTATGCTGGTTAGCACCTCCTTACACCCCATTCATTTTATTTGATACCTTTGATGCATGTTGATATTCCAGACATAAGTACCGCAAGGAAATCGAGGGACAGCTGTATTATTTGCCAGTACCTAGTCTGCATGCAACCAAGTCAATATAATTGCTTTCACTTTAGTTCATTTATGGAGGAAAAACCTTGAAGTCACCAGCATGCCCCCTGCTGGTCATCTCAGGGACTGGGGCTTTTTACACTCCTCATGGGGGTGCGTTTAAACTCAGTTACATGGCCCTTTTCTGGCTATAAAGCTGGAACGAGTGCTGGCACGTGCTACACAACAACTTTGCTAAGCGAAGATAAACGCGAAATGACGTCAGTGAGGCGTGACAGTCGATATAACGTCACTTACCCTAGAAGACTATTTACTTGTTTCTTTATCAGTTTATCTCTCCATGAACAGGTTAAAGTGTTTATTTAGCAAAACGGTGCTTTTCTGTTGAAATGCAGTTTAGAAGCGAGCCTGCTGATTAACCAGATAATTTCATTAAGTGAACTGAACGGCATTCACCAGCCCTCACGTCGCAGGGCAGAAGCTGGGTTTAAAGCCCAGCACGTCACACGCTTCTCTCCTTGATTAACTGCGGGCAGATTTCGCACACAGCACTCTTTCATCAGCAGACCTACAAAAAAGGAGTGATAAGATGGATCAAAGGGGTAAGGGAAGCTTGGTTTGGGTCAGAATGTCTGGGGATATGGCAGTATGGCAAGATGTTTTTAAGCTTGAGAGGCAGAATGATATGGTTTTCGTTTTGTAATGAAGATAGTAATAGGTAGGGGTCATGCAGAAGTGCCTGAAGACAGGGAAATGGAAAGAGAAGGATTATTTGCCTCATTTATTCAGAGTAGGAGCAGCCACAGGGAGTCTTCAGTGGGTTTTGCTGCAGCCAGGCTGGAAGTCATTGGAAGATAAAATGTGACTGCATGTGAGGTTGCATGAGGAAGGGGAGAAGCTGGATATAGAGAAACTTCATAACAATCCAGATATATGGGCATTCCATTGTGAAGTGGGCTGGTAATCATATTGGGTGGCAATGCCTTGAGGACCAGGTAGGAATAGACTTTCAACAGATGGTGGTGCGGGGTACGGCCTGGATGGATATGAGTTAGGAAGAGCAGATGCCTAAGTGTAATAAATCTGCACTGGACCTTCTGTCTGTGACCTTAGAGGAGCCGGGGCGGCTGGCCAGTTTATGCATTGGTGGGCGGGCAACCAAGTATTGGGTGGGTGCATGTATGCATGCAAAGCGAGTGGCAAATAATAAAAATAAAGTTACTTACATTGCCTGCTGCATGTCCGACGTCCTCCTTGGTCCCTCTTCTGTTGGCTCTGCGGGCTCCTGCCTCCAAGAAATTCCACTAACCTATCCTGGCGCTATTCTCACCAGCATGAGAGCAGAGCCAGGATTGGATGGAACGACCTGGCTGGACGTTCCTTCAGGTCATTTAGGCCTGTGCTTGGTCCTCATCCAGCTGTCTAAGACAGCTGGGTGGAGAGCTTCAAAGTGCGTATGTCACTTTGGGCGGCTCAGAAAGCAGGTCTGAGTGACATGTGCACTCTGGAGCATCCAGTCAGCCCTGCTTCCGTCCTCCTCTGCTTCCAAAAGGACACTCCCCCATTTCTCCCGGGTGGAGGCAGGCGGGCAGTAGCTGTGGGCTAAACGTGAAAAATGAAATGGCGATTAAATCATTTTATTGTCTTTTTATTTTTCACGTTTAGTGCTGGTGCAGCGGGTGGAGGGGGTAATGCTTCTCCGCTCTCATGAAGAGGGGCCCTGAAGAATTGTACCTGCTCCCTCTTGTACCCATGACACATAGGTGGGCTCCAAGGGTCAATTGGATGCCATCCTCTGTGGCTACAGGGAGACAACAAGCTGCCAGAGGGCCCCTGACAAGTGGCAACTGGATCTGGCTGGACCTTGCTGTTAAACTGACACTATGTGAGTCTCTAAGAACCTCTCCGTGTGTACTGCAGTGGTGGATTGGGACTAAATGAACGAAGTCAGAAGGTAAAACCTATGACCAGGGCAAACGTGGTTGGTGTATGCTAGGGTGCGCTCTGTCGCGGTCAGCCTCAAATTGATCCTAGGTCCTGTGTGGTCACTACCATTGACTACTATTGGTTCTTTGTGGTTTTCTGCACTATATGCATTTAACATTTTCAGAATTCATATCTCAGGTTCACTTAATGGATTTTTGTCATTTTGGATACATTTTGTTTATTAAATGTTACTCTGTTTTTCTAATTCAGTTTAGAATTCATTTTGTTTTGCATTTTGACTTTATTACTTATGACGCTGTGGTAGAGAGTATGTTTCCCAGGATTGTGGGGGACCCAAGAGGCACCCTGTGTGATCTCCTGCACCTGCTGCTGCCATTTTCAAGCTATATAGTGCATTGAGAGGAACCGCTGTGCTGGGCGCTGTGGTGGACACTACACCTCCCAGGTTTCTGTGGGGCCCAGGAGGTGGGACCCGCCTGGGCAAAGCCCGGGCCAAGGGCGGGCCCGTCTTGCCCCCATCATCGAACGGAAGAGGCTGGGCTGGGCCATCTCCCTAACATCTATTGGAAGGTACTGATGTATGTCTTACGCCTCTTAAGAATTTGCATATAGCAATAATTTGTCATCACTGTGCTAATATGGGGAAGCAAAAAACGATGCATAAACCCACCCTTACCAGTGCAGGGAACTACTCTGAATGGTTTTCTACCACGGAGGGGGTGATTAGCAAAGAGATCGAGTTGGCAGAGCGACGCCTGTCCCTCTATTCACCCCCAGACGCCCCGTTCTTGTCTGTTCCATCTCCTGCTGCTGTGACTTGACCTCGTGTTTGCCAGAAGCAAGGGCAGGTACCTCAGGCTCTGTCACTGTCAGTGCTAGAGGTAGTGCCCCAGTAGGTGAATTTGGAGGGGGGAGAAAATCCTCCTCAAACTTATTCTAATGGGGTTAAGACAAGAGGAAGAGGCCAAGCGGGGAAGAGGAAAATAATTGAAGGAGGGGTAAAATCAAAGAGACCGATTCCCGGCCCATCGACTCAAACTGCCATCCCAACTGATAAGCTGAGACCCCAAAGGAAGGAGTGTTGGGGATAAAGCCCCTGAGTTAGCGAAGGCCCTATGCAATCGTTTTATGGTTTCCATGTCGGTGTTACTGAACCCGAATTATACCCTACTTGAGAATATCAAGAAATAGCATAAGAAATGGAATTTTACTTTTGAGGTGCAACTCCGTCCGATAGACAATTCCAGAGAGATCTTAATGATCAGAAGAATGTCTTAGATTGGGCCTGGCAAGAAGGACATTTTGGGGGACTGCCTTATGATCAATTTTACGTCACCTAATGTGGTAGAATCCTTGCTGAAGTTCTTTTATTCTCAACGTCGGGACTCAGGATCCTTCCAAGTACTACCACTGGAATACTTTTTTCAACCAAAGCCTTTTCTCCCTATACCTGCACAAGAGGGGTTCTGCCAGCTAGGGGCCATGAACCAATGGTTTAATGTTGAAGTCCGGAATTCTTTTGAACCACTTGCTACTTTGGAAGATCTGGACTGACTCTTTCATCGCCAGAAGGGGGTTATGCAGTCAGGAATTCAACAGGACATAATTTGAGTATAGCCCTTCTGGGCAGTCCTGGTTGTTCTGGGGCAGAAAGGCGGTGTTAAGGCTCCTGCCATGGAACATTGCTGGTCTACATAACAAGCTGGCAAATAAAGACTAGATCTTCGAAATAGGCAAATCAGACATTATATTACTGGAGGAAACATGGTCCCTGGGTGATTTCAATGATGGTGGATATCATTCCATTTGTAGCACAGCCTCCCGTCTAGTTTGGGGCGAGCTAAAGGCGCCTTGGTTTTTTCGATTTCTGTGAAACTTACAGGCATTTCATCTAGAATTATTACTCATTCAACCCATTTTCAGTTGATTGTATCACAGACCCCCTACTCATATGGTGCGATTCTGATAGATCTGTACAACAATGTACTCGATTGAAGAGTAAAGGAGGTAATTGAGGGTCTGGAGACCGCCCCAGAAACTTTATAGAAGATTATAACAGGGAGACCCTTACAGTATGGGTGGGGGGTGGGGGGGGTTAATATCAAGTTAAATGTTAATAATGATAATAATGTAGTGGTAGCCCATGTCTCAAGTATAATACAGCAAAATGTGCTTGAGGGTCAGGTGGTGTTTTATTTATTTCCACGCTGCAGGTTAATTTCAAGATTTTCTTAAATAAACCCAGAGAGGTATGTGTGGTTGGGAGTACATAGAGGAACTCACTTATTGAAACTCCAATCACTATGTAGATTAGGTTACACTGGTCCTGAAGTAAAGCTGCTAGATCATTTGTATGACAAATTGAAGCTTGAAACATGTCGACCTAACAGCTATTTTAGATAATTAATTCTATTAGATAGCGTCACTATTTTTATATAGGCAGGAGGATTCTGTCATTAAAATGAGTTTTGGGGAGTGCCCCTTGTCCTATTTTTAACATTACACTCACACCCATACACTTATTACACAATTATACACCTAGACTCACACACCTATGCTTCACAGACAGCTTAATAAAAGATCCCCGGAAAAGAGCCCCCATTGAGGGGACCCGTCGGGCATTGCAGTGTCGGCCCAATGTGGAGCAAAAGCCCAGTGATGAAGAATGACCCCTATCTAGGTGTGTGAGGGCATTTGTTCGTACAGTGCTGCGCTCCCTGCTGACTCTTTAGAACTTGTCTGACCTTAGTAGAATTACACATCCTAATAGGAACTGCATCCCCCATTTAGATGGGAATATAACAGGGTTTGATTGGGCTTTTACCAAAAATGCACTGGGACACTAGCATAAGGGTCCGGCATGGTAAAGATGGGGAACTCTCTCAGAACATTCGGTTACAGCTGGACGTTAGGCCAGGTGTGTGTGAAGGCTCCTCTTTTTTATATTAACGATTTAGAATCACACCCGATGTAAGTGGGGAAAGATCTGCCCAAAATAAAAGTCTAGAGTTCTACATGCAGACGATGCAGTTTTAATAGCGAGAGATGCCAATAGTTTACAGTTCTTTTAGATGAATGTTATAGTTTTATGGGGGGTCTGGATCTTAAAACTAACCTACAAAAATTATTTACAATAAATATTGGGACAAGAAACCTAAATATTTGGTCATTTTATGTAGGGCGGGGGCAGAAATATTGGGCCAGATTCACAGAACTAACTTAAGACAAAATCCTAAACTTACTACCATTTTGGTATTCACAGAAGGCACTTACTCATTTTGGTATTCACAGAAGGCACTTACAGGCACATGCATCAAGCGATTTTGAAGTCGCAAAAGTGCGAATCGCTAAAAAAGAGCAATTGCGATCGCAATTTACAGTGTCGCAATGCATTAACCTTATTTTTGCGAAAATTTGTAACTTTTCGCAAAAATAAGGAATTGCAAAATTATTCTGAGAAAACCCTTGCGATTTCTCATTTGCGATTCTCAAATACAGAATCGCAAATAAGGAATCGCAATTGAAATGCGTGAAAAATCGCAATTTGCGATTTTCATAGAAATCGCAAAATTGCTATCCCAATTTAAGAAGGGACACAACCAGGTGGTAAAAATGACTGCAAATCGGAAACCGCTGAAGAGCAACAGAAACTTATTTAAACACACCCACAATGAGGTCCCAGAAATCAAAATGGCTGGGCTGTACCTGATGGCGGGGAGGATGAGGCTGCAAGCTGCTCGACAGAGAGGGAGGCGAATCAATGAGCGCATCTTCAGAGTCGGCATAACGTTGCTAGGACAGCAGGAGGACGAGATATATGATAAGTATAGGCTGAATGCCCAAATGATACATGATCTAATCAATGAATTGGACCCCATCCCGCAACGACAGACTCATAGGACCAATGCAATTCCAACGCATGTCCAGATTTTATGTTGCCTACATCTACTGGCGTCAGGCAGTTTTCAGGGAGTAATTACAGTAGCAGGAGGTGTGTCGCAAAGTGCATTGTCACGAATATTCAAAGTGTTGCTTGATGCCATGATGGTCTGGATACACTCAAACATAAGTTTACCTACCACAGCCCATGAAATTGCAAAGACCAAGCAGGAGTTTTACCAAATTGCAGGCTTCCCCCAAGTACTGGGTTGTATTGATTGCACCCATGTGGCAATATGTCTCCCTGCAGCACAGGAATATTTGTATAGGAATAGGAAATGTTATCATTTCCTCAATATTCAGGTTGTGTGTAATGCCAAAAACATCATAACGGACATTGTTTCAAAATTCCCTGGCAGTGCACATGATTCATATATCTTCAGGCAAAGTGGCATTCAGACCCGTCTAGCAAGGGGAGAGTTTGGAGAGGGACATTTGCTAGGTAAATATGTGCAATACAGCATTCCATTCCTTGTACAAATGTTAATGTCAAACAACTACTGACAGCCTTTCATCCCTCACATGTAGGTGACAGCGCATACGCCTTGCGAAATTACCCGATGACACCATATCTCAACCCTACGACTGCCACACAAAGGAGATACAATGCAGCAGATATCTCAACAAGGAACGTGATAGAGCGAACATTTGGGCTGCTGAAGAGCCGATTTAGACGCCTTCATGAGACCGGAGGAGCAATGAAATACAACCCTAAACAATGCTGCAAGATAGTGGCAGCATGTGCCATGCTGCACAACATTGCGACAAAGGGAGGTTTGGAAATGGAGCTGTATGACAGTGACTCGGAGGATGGGAACCAACAAGTGCAACACCACCCTGGCGTACAAGGATCAGGCGCAGCAGAAGGGCGCAGGCGCAGATTGGAGATTACACAGAATTACTTCTAAGGTGAGTAATGATGACACAAACACAGTACATGCAATGAAAAGTTAACTTTATGTAAAGGAATCGTCACCAGGGAACTGAAGCAAACTTCCAAATTGACTAATGGCACAAGAGTCTTGCACAAAAAACATTTCAACATTTAAAATGAAATTTACTTGAAAGTCAGTGATTCGGTCACATCGTAACAATGGTTAAGTCACCATTTCAGGCAAATTTTGAGCATGGGAGCCTAGCGCTTTTTCCCTGGAACACCCAGACGTCTGTCTGCGGCAGCATCTTCTTGTCTTACGTTGGTAGTGGATGGGGTGGCACTGCGTGTATTGCATCTCACTGCACTTGCAACTGGCATTGTTGTACTGCTCATGCTTGAGGCACACTCACTACTTTCTTCCTGTGCAGTCATGTTCACTCCGCTAGTAGATGCATTCATCATCTCTACCGCATTTGTTACTTGATCTAGTCCTTTGGCAACATCTCCGCTCCAATGACACATTTCGGTCTGCATTGTCACAGATCTACGCGCCAGCAGTGCTGTGGCTGTGGCCAACCTATTGTTCGACTTTCCTTGCTGTTTGAGCTGCTGCATGAGTTGCCGGTGCTGTCTATTGCACGATGCATGCCCCTCCTGCATGACCGTTGTCAGTTCCTGGACACTACTGGCCAGTACTGCTATGTTGCCTGACATCTTTGCTATTTCCTCCTTCACTAATCGAGTGTTCTTGCCCTGCAGGCGATGTGAACGGAGCATCTGTCCCTCCAAGCCACCCCAGACCGGATTTGTCTGCTCCACCTGCTGTGGTCTGCGTCTTCTCCGTTGCACTCTGCAATTGCCTCTCCGGATCTGGGTTGGTGTGGTTGTGGCGCTAATTCTTTGACGTACACTGACCGCAGGTGCAGCACTGACCTCATCATCAGACGCCATGGGAAGCAGTGTTGGGACAGGTGACCTACGGGAATGAGGTACACGTGACTGGGTAGTTGGCAGAGCTAGTTTGTCCTCATGTTCTGATGCGCTGCTGTGGTGCATTTCCAGACCCTCACTATCCCCGGCCTCATCACGTTCTGCATCTGTGAGGTTAAACAGTGCAAAACAGCATCAATGTATGCTTGTGAGGTTATGTCACAGTTGACAATTAATACATTTTATATTCTTTTGAACATCTACTACACTATTTGAAACCGTTTTTGGCATATGTGTGTGTGTGTCATTGTAACTACTTGGCCTGACTACAACTCCCATGATGCACTTCCCATAGTTATGGAATTGTAGTACATGCTTTACAGTGTGCGCTTACGCTGTGCTGAGCTGACATCCTGACTTCAGTAATTGGGACAATGTAAACATGCATTCCTCTTACCTTCAGACGTGTGTGCAGCTCCTGAGGTGTCCAGCTGCGTGACACCAACAACAGCTTCAGGCTGGATTGTTGACTCCACCAATTCCTCCATGGGAGTGTTTCCAGTGTCTGGTGGTGTGCCCCCTCCTGTTTTATGTGCCTCCTTCAACCAGTCTGCAATGCGCGCCTTCGCCCGACTGCGCAGATCGTACCATCTCTTTTTCAGTTCTACAGTGGTACGGTGAGTCACCCCAATGACTTTGACTCGGTTCTGAATCCTGATCCATATCTTCCTTTTTTCCTGCTCAGGTACCTTCAGTGAAGCTTTTCCAAACAGCTTGTCATTGCTGTGCACTACTCCCTCAATTAGAGTTTCAATTCCTTTTTCTGAGAATGTAACTTTTCTTTTCCTAGCACTTTGGCTGTCCTCTGCTGTATTTTCAGGTTCCATTTTTCAGTTGTTTGCAGGTGTTCTCAGTCTCTCTCCCTCTCACTTTCCTCTGCTCCCAGAGCCAGCTCCCTCCTCCCCCTGAGCCTCAGCACTGAAAATGAGGCTTGAAGAGCACACTTCTTGGTTCTGATGTCATCAACATGCATCAATGTGCGACCCCGGAAATTGCGAAATCGCAATTAGCGAAATCGCAATTTGCGAGTTTGCAAACACAAGATATCGTTATATTTTCTGCGATTTTTACCGATTCCTTATTTTTTCGCAATTTTCGTGATGCATCGCGTTTTGCGATTCATTATTTGCGATTCCTTAAAAATCGCAAATAAGGAATCGCAAACTCATTTAATGATGCATGTGCCTGACTCTCATTTATGTAATCACGAGTTAGGACTCCTAACTTTAGGACTCCTAAATCCCTTCTGTGAAAATCAAAAGTCTTAAAGTTAGGATTTTTCTCAGTTTAGGAGTAGTAAAGTTAGGACTCCTAACTTTAGGACTCCTAAATGCCTTCTGTGAATACCGAAAGTCTTAAAGTTAGGATTTTTCTCAGTTTATGAGTCCTAAAGGTAGGAGTCCTAACTTTACTACTCCTAGACTGAGAAAAATCCTAACTTTAAGACTTTTGATATTCACAGAAGGCATTTAGGAGTCCGAAAGTTAGGAGTACTCACTTCTGTGATTACCTAAATGAGTAAGTGCCTTCTGCGAATACCAAAATGAGGAAGTGCCTTCTGTGAATTCCAAAATGAGTAAGTGCCTTCTGCGAATACCAAAATGAGTAAGTGCCTTCCCAAAATGGTAGTAAGTTTAGGATTTTGTCTTAAGTTAGTTCTGTGATTCGGGCCCCATTGAGAGTAAAGTCTTTCACATATCTGGGTCATCCTTTTTATCAAAATCTATCCTGGCCAAATTTGCACAATTCTAGGGCTTCCCAAACACAAAGAGACGTGGAGTCGGTCTTCTCTTTATCCAGAAGGCTGGGTCAAAAACTGATTAAAGAAATGACTGAGATCTGCAATAGTAAATGTATTTCTTTGGTGAGTTATGGAGCAGAAGTGTGGGGATATAAGAGCCAAGGACAATTACAGCAGGTAGAAAACAAGTTTTTATGCAGATTGCTGGCTGTTGCACAATCCAAACCTGCCTTATGTGTCTTTCAGAGCTGGGCCTGGCCTCCCTGGGGGATAAGCAGGGCCGCACTGGAAACCCAAACCGGCCCTGGCAAAGTGCTTGCCCCCCCACCCCTCAGGGGGGTGGGGTTGGGGGTGCGACCTAGCTCTTTGCCGGGGCCGGTTTTCAGGCCAATTTCTGTAACAAAAACTGCCCCCAGGAGCCCAAAACCGGCCCCCAACCATGCGGCGCACCGGGGGATTACCCGGTGCCCGCAACAGCCAGTCCGGGCCTGGGGATAACAGCTGGAACCCCTTTTGTTATGGCTCAGGGTCTGGGGACAACCGAAAGTGCAATTATCAAGAGACGTAATGGAGAATTGTCCCTCTTGGGGCAATGCGTTTGCTGTACCTTGGCTTAGTTATATCAGGAAGGAACTCAGACCCAGCAGGGCCAGCCGGAACTGGTCGGCAACCCAGCAAGGATAGATTCAAAGGCTATGATTAAAATGAAGGCGGTTTTCCGAGGCAGACAGAGTAGATTCCACTAGGCGGAATTTGATAAACTGTCTGCAAGTGTTAACTATAATTTAATTAATCTGACGTTTGGGTGGGAGCCTTATCTCTTCTGGTTTCATAACAGGAATGTGAGGTTCTATCTAACTAGATTACGAATAATTTGCTGCATTTTCTAGTTGCTTTCCCTAGGAATGTCGCCTAGGGTTCATTACTGCTTAGGTGTCTGTGCAAAAATATTGCACAACAAAGCACACTGCAGTTTATTGTATTTTTGTATCCTAGTTCAGGACACTTTTGCACTCTATCTTTCACTCCTTTAACACTAAATCTCACAAGGAGGCTTTTGCACGTTTGCAAA